>NW_024081106.1:642758-748949 GCF_003009895.1 Hyaena hyaena | reverse complement strand
AAGGAAGGAAGGAAGGAAGGAAGGAAGGAAGGAAGGAAGGAAGGAAAGAAGGAAGGAAGGAAAGAAGGAAGGAAGGAAAGAAAGAGAGAAGCAGATAGAAAAAAGGAGACACAGAATCTGAGGCAGGCTCCAGGCTCTGAGCTGTCAGCACAGAGTCCAACATGGGACTCAAAACAGCCAACCACAGGATCATGACCTGGGCTGAAGTCGGAGGCTTATTAACCAACTGAGCTAACCAGGTTCCCCAAAACAAATATCTTAAACCATTAACTTTACATGTCAAAGAATTTTATTAAAAAAACAATTTTGGCAGAAGGAAGGAATAAAACAAAGATTGTAATGGAAATAAATGAAACAAAGACAAAAGATCAGCTTTCATTGTTTTTTTAAAAAAGATAAATAAAACTGACAAATCTTTAGTGAGACTAAGAAAAAGGGAAAACTAAAATCAGAAATGAAACAGGATACATTACAGCTGATGCCACAGAAACCAAAGATTATGGGAGACTAATATGAACAACTAAGTATAATTAATCAAGAAATAAGCTGCTAGAAATATAGATCTTACCAAGACCGAATCGTGAAGAGAAAGAAAATCTGCATAGGCCAATAATAAGTAATGAAACAGAATCTGTAATCAAAGACCTTCCACCAAGGAAAAGCCCAGGATCAGATGGTTTCACTGATGAGTCCTATCAAACATTTAAGAAAAAGTGATGCCAATTCTTAAACACTCTCAGAAAAAAAAAAAAAAAAACTGAAGAGGAGGGAACACTCCCAAACTCATTTAAAAAAAATTTTTAATGTTTTATTTATTTTTGAGAGATAGAGACAGCATGAGCTGGGGGGGTGGGGGTTCAGAGAGAGAGGGAGAATCCAAAGTAGACTCCAGGCTGTGAGCTAGCTGTCAGTATAGAGCAGGATGCGGGGCTCTAACCCACAGACTGTGAGATGATGACCAGAGCCGAAGTTGGACACTTAACCAACTGAGCCACCCAGGAGACCCACCAAACTCATTTTTAAGACCAGCATTACCTTGATACCAAAGCAACATAGGGACACTAAAAGAAAACTACAGGCCCATATCTCTGATGAGCACATATGGGAAAATTCTGAACATTAGCAAACCAAACACAACAGCGTTTTAAAAGACTAATACACTATCATCAAGAGGAATATATCCCTGGGATGCAAGGAAGGTTCAATGTATGCAAATCAGTAAAGGTTCTACATCAAAGTCATAGAATGATAAAAAATCAGTGTTATTTTGTGTTTTTTTAATTAAAAAAAATTTTTATGTCTTTATTTTGACAGACAGAGACAGAGAGCGAGCAGGGGAGGGGCAGAGAGAGAGGGAGACACAGAATCCGAAGCAGGCTCCAGTCTCTGAACTGTCAGCACAGAGCCTGATGCAGGGCTCGAACCCATGGCCTGTGAGATCATGACCTGAGCCAGTCAACACTTAACAAGCTGAGCCATCCCGGTGCATCTAGAGTTATTTTGATAAATGCAAAAAATAACATGAGAGAATATAAATTCTTTCATGACAAAAGAAACTTTTAATAAAGTGAGTAAAGAAAGAATGTACCATGGGCGCCTGGGTGGCTTAGTCAGTTGAGCATCCAACTTCGGCTCAGGTCATAATCTCAAGGTTAGTGGGTTCGAGCCCACATCAGGTTCCATGCTGGCAGCTAAGAGCCTGGAGTCGGCTTCAGATTCTGTCTCTCCCTTTTTATCTGCCCCTCCCGCACTCATGCTCTGTCTCTCTCTGTCTCAAAAATAAACTATAAAAAAAATTTTAAAAATGAATGTACCTGAATATTAAAAAAGGCCCTATCTGATAAGCTCTCACCTAACAACAAAGTAAAAACTAAAAATCTAAAATTTATTTTCCCTAAAATTAGGAACAGGTCAAGGCTATTCGTTCTCACCATTCTTATTCAACATAGTAATGAAAATCCTAACCAGAGAAATTAGGCAAGAAAAATAAAGACATCCGAAATAATCTACAAATTAAGTAAAGTTGAAGAATGCAGGTCAATATACACTACTTGGTTTTGTTTCTTTACACTAACAAAAGAGTATCTGAAAAAGAAATAAGGAAACAATTTATTACAATAATCAAAAACAATAAAATTCTTTGAAATAAATGCAACCAGGAAGTGAAAGATCTATACACTGAAAACTCTAAAATTACTGAAATAAATTGGATACAGAAATAAATGTAAATCTTAAATAGGTGTCCTGAAAAAAATTAATAGTTAAAATTATTATACCCAAAGCCATCGACAGATGCAACAAAATTCCTATCAAAATTCCAAAGTCATTTTTTCAAAGAAACAGAAAATAGAAACAAAATTCATATTGAACCACAAAAGACCCTAAATAGTCAATGCAGTTCTGAGAAAGAAGCTAGAGATATCATAGTTCTTAATATTAAACTATGTTGCAAAGCTACAGTAATCAAAATAGTACAGTACTAGCTTCAAAAATAGACATGTATACCAAAGGAACTGAATCTACAGTCCAGAAATAAATTTATAAAATAAATAATAAACTCCTGTACACACCATCTAATAATGTTTGACAGAGGAGCCAACAGTACCCAATGGGGAAATAAACTCTCTTCAATAATGGTGTTGGGAAAACCAGAAACACATATACAAAAAAAAAAAGAAAAGAAATTGGACCCCTATTTTACAACACTCATAAAAATTAAATGAAAATGAATTAAAGACTTAAATATAAGACTTGAAACTATAAAGCAAAGAAAAACAGAGGAAAAAGTCTTTTGGTCGTTAAACTTGACAATGATTTTTTGGATATGACACGAAAGCACAAAGAGCAAAAGCAAAAATTCATGGAGCCTACATCCAACTAAAATTTTCCATACAGCAAAGGAAACCAACAGAATGAAAGGGCAACCAAGAGAATGGGAGAAAATATCTGTAAACTATCTGATATGTGGTTAACATCCAATATGTAGAAATAAATTATAAACATCAATACCAAACCAAACATAATCAATAGTTTGATTAGATAATGAACAGAGGACCTGAATAGATATTTTTCCAAAAGAAGGCATACAAATGGGCAACAGTTATATGAAAAGATGATCAACATCACTAATCATAAGGAATGAAAATGAAAATGAAAGCCACAATGCGATATTATCTCTCATCTGTTAGAATGGCTGTTATAAAAAGGCAAGAGATAAAACGTTTTGGCAAGAATGTAGGGCAACAGGAACATTTGTGCATTTTTGGTCAGAATGTAAATGAGTGTATATATAAAAGTGAAATCAGGTTCTCAAAGAGATAGATGTACTCAATTTCACTGCAGTATTACTCACAATAGCCAAGACATGGTAACATCCTAAATGTCCACTTATAAACAGATGAAGATATAGATATACATAGATAGGTCAAATGAGATAGTCAGCCACAAGTAAAAAAGGAAATCCTGACATTTGTGACAAACAAGAACTGACCTTGAAGGCATTATGTTAAGTAAAATAAGTTAGAGAGAAAAAGACAAATACTGTGAGATCTCCTTTATATGCAGACTCTAACAGAGCTGAACTCCTAGAAATGTAGGAGAATGGTGGTTGCCAGGGGCTAGAGTGTGGAGGGGAGATGTTCATCGAAGGGTACAAACTTCCTATTATAAGATGAAAAAGTTCTGGGCATCTAATGCACAGCATGGTGACTATAGTTAACAATACTATAGTTTATACTTGAAAGTTGCTAAGTGAGATCTTGAATGTCCTCAACACACACACACTATGATAATTATATGAGATGATGGATGTGCTCATTTTGCAATTAAGTATCAAATCAACATGTTACACACCTTATATTTACACAATGTTATATGTCAATTGTATCTCAATACTGCCTGGAGGGGAGCAGTATACTTAAGACATCAGACAGTTGAAGGGAAGGGAATTACCTTTCACATATAAGATAAAAGACATCCTTGACCTAAATTTGACCAAGTTCTCAAAAAGTTTTAATCAAGGAATATACTCTTAAAGCATGATTGAAAATCTAAGATATTACTTTCCCCTTAGTTCACTGAAAAAGATACTATTCTTCAGTGAGTCCAGAATTAAGACAGCAATTTTAACATCATTCACAATACAAAAACTATCTACTGTGGTTGTTAAATCATTTAGTCAGTGAACTGGATTTTTAGTTTTGCTTGTATTTAGGGCAGAAAATCATGGTCAGTGGCCTGGAAAGCAAATTATTATTTACAGATTGTTTAGTACTCTTAATTTCAATAAAATGGGGGGAAAATGTTCCTGAAACAAAAAGCAAGTGCTCTGGAGACACTAAAGCTTTAAATGAGATGAAGATTCATTGATTACACTTCTCTATCAGTTTTTATCTACAGTCAAATGTTGTGGAATCAGAGTTCATTGAGTTTCCCCCTTGCGTGTAATTATTCTGGCCCCAGGCAGATCAGAAAAGGGGTCCAGGTTTGTCTTCCTTGCTCTTCCCTTTGTTCAGCAGACCCCTCATCCATCAGCACTCACACTGCACAACTGAATCCCACCCTCCCAACTGCCTTTACTTCATTCTCTATGATCTCCTAAACAAAGAAGTTATTGTAAAACCACCACATATTTGTTTCATCTGGATAACCCAGGGTTACCTAAAATTTTAGGACTAATTTCAGTGCACCATTTTGTTCATTCCTAAAAGTTCTGGAGATTGATCCATCTTCTCCTTTCTCCTTAATTTTATAGACTTTCTACTTTTTACTTCCAATAGTCTGTATGCTCAAGATTGGTTACAGGTGTGAATATAAAAAATTATTCCAGAAATTTTTCAAAATTTTTATCATTTATACTTTTATCCCTTTAATATAATGGAATGCATTTTAAATATGCTTCCAGGTATTATAGTAGGCAATGCATACACACACAGGTACATATGTGTGTCTGCTGGGAGATGCACCAGCCTCGCAGGATGACAGTCACAGCAAGGAAATCGAATCATTTGCACAGCTCCTGCCATGAGAAACAAAAACTGGTTATCTCCTTCTGCTACTACTGGCTCATGTTGGAAATGAGCTTGCTGGTATTGACCAGACCTCACAATATTCCAAATCAGACTGATATTCCACCACACGGATTCCTCATAAGGAAAAGCATATTCCTGTCTTTTCTAAAGAGATTTTAGATGAAAGCACTGTGGATGATTGTCAAAAGGCTCTTCCTATGGGCCTTGCAGATCCAAGACTTAGATAATAAAGGGGGTTAAGAACACAAGAGTTACAATTGAGCCTGGCCCTGAGACAAAGAGCCTAATTTAGAGTTAAGAACAGATATCCATGCCCACCCAATTGTTTCTCTGTGTGGAGCACTGACCCCCAAGGCATCTTTGTTGATCAGTATTTGGAGTGACTTATTCTGGCCTTGAATATGCTGACTGCACCCTGTGAAGGAAACTGTTGTAGGAAATTCTTCTCTTGTGGCTATAGGAGCAAACATTTGTGTTTCCTGAAAGACCTGTTTTTCTTAATACTTCCCCTTAAACAAACAAGCTATTGACCCCTGCTCACAAAGAAGTAACTTCACCCTTTTTATGCTAAAAACATTGTCTTGTATGCTAAAGATAGCTTCCTTCCCCATAGGATAAGCATCTAAATCACCTACCTCAATCACTATTGATAAAGGTTATGCAGGAGTCTTCTACAAATCTATGTTCTGGGAAATTCTTATATATCAGAGAAGTTTGTCATCAGAAATCATTGTCTAAGGCAAATGCCACTTCTGTGCCGTCCCCCAAAGACTTAATTATAAAACAAAGTTGAGCCCCCGTCAGAGCAGAGACACCTGCCTGGTGATCAGAAAGAATCTCGGACCTCTCTCATTCTTCCCTTGCCAACACCACCCATCCTGCAGGGACCCCTGGACCCGGCTGGAACTGGCCTTCAGCATGTGTCTATGTATATACATATTGATGTTTTAAAAAAAATATCCTCAATCTTAATTAGTTGCTGGTCTGCTTAAGTTGCATATAAAGAGCAAGTTCTAAAAATGGAAAAATTTGGGGCACCTGGGTGGCTCAGTTAGTTAAGCGTCTGACTTTGGCTCAGGTCATGATCTCATGGTTTGTGGGTTTGAGCCCCACATTGGGCTCTGTGCTGACAGCTAGCTCAGAGCCTGAAGCCTGTTTCAGATTCTGTGACTCCCTCTCTCTCTGACCCTCCCCTGCTCATTCTGTCTCTCTCTCTCTCTCTCTCAGAAATAAAGGCACTGAAAAGATTACCAGTGATATGACAAAGATAAACATGTAGAAATGTTACTTTGGGGACATATTGTATCATAATGCCCCTAAAATATCTATCTATGCACTCCAGGAAAGCATCTATGAACCAAAGAAGAGGAGAAATGTTAACTGTCTTATATGTCTAACAGGACAAAATTAGAGTTGAAGGTTATTCATTGAGAGAGTGCCATGGGAAATCATAAGCACTTTGGACAGAAACACCAAGTGGATACCTTATACAATTAAGAAAGAGACACAAATAGAACTACCCTCAAGGATTGAAAGCAAAGATATATATTACCTTACTCTCTAAGATTATATGATCCAAATGGCTAGTATCTCTAGCCATCTGCCAGAAGCAACTATAAATTTTCCCTGAAGGAAGATAACATTATACTTAGCCTCTAAGCTCCCTCCTCCCATTATATTTAAGAAAATGCAATGTTCATTACTCAAACAAAAACCAATAGGCACATAAGGATAAGAAATGAGACCAAAACCCAAGTAAATAGAAAATAAAAATCATTAATATCTTGAGATAAAGAATTATTACAGAGGCTTTAAAACAACTAAATATGTTAATAGAAATTTAAAAAGTGCTGAAATCTTTGTTAGAGAACAGGAAACATGTTTTTTTGAAAATGAAACTTCTAGAACAGAAAAAGTACAATAAAAAGGAAGAATTTAAGAGGTTTAGTGGTTGTTACATAAGGAAGGCATTGAAAGATGGGTCGTAAGAAAATATTGGGAATGAACCACAGAGAGACAAAATGGTAAAAAAAAAAAAAAAAAGAAAAAAAAAGTACATTAAAGGAGATGGAGATAGTGAGCATATGGATTTTAAAAAGTCTGTGATAGGAACACCTGGGTGGCTTAGTCGGTTAAGCGTCCGACTTTCGCTTGGGTCATGATCTCGCAGTTCGTGGGTTCGAGCCCCGCGTCAGGCTCTGTGCTGACTGCCAGCTCAGAGCCTGGAGCCTGTTTCAGAGTCGGTGACTCCCTCTCTCTCTGACCCTCCCCTGCTCACAGTCTCTCTCTCTCTCCTAGAAATAAATAAAACATTAAAAAAAAATTTAAAAAGTCTGTGATACATATAATTGAAGTTCTAGAATATGACCTTGTATATGGAAAAGAGAGAAGGAGAAGAGGGAGAGAAAGGAAAAGAATAAAGCAGAGCAATACTTGATGTGATAATGGCTGATTTTTTTTTCAAAAGGATGAAAGACATCAAGCTGCAGATTCAAGAAGTTTTATGAAGCATGTTCCATAGAGTGTACTGGCACCTGGCAAATAAGAAGGGCAGAAGACTTATTACATAAATTATTTATGGACTCTTTCAATCATATTATTTATAGGATAAGGATGATTCAGAAAGTAGTCTGGGCAATATGATAGCCATAGTAATAAACTTCAATAGACTACTTATTGTATTATCTCATCTAACTCACCAATAGTACAGACAGTATAGTATTTTTTCATCTAAGCTTCAAATGAGAAAGATTGAGTACTGTTTATTTTTTTAAGTTCACACAGTTGCATGGACTGCAACTGCAATCCATGTTTGACATAACAACCCAAACTCTAAGCCATTCCATTCTACAACATTTCAATCATGCTAACATAAAATTTTTTATTTGGTCCAATAAATTATGGCTGTCAAGGTCTATCATGCCACAAATACTATTATGTATCCACATAAGTGCTGTAATTTTTTTTATTATTCACTCACATATCCATAAACTCAACATACATTTATTTAGTACATTCAATGACCTATATACTTCTAGGCATTTGAGTTGCATTGGTGTCAACAACTGTAAAGGGTCTTAAATTTTTCCCTACTTGGAAGATAATCAGTTAACCTTCCATGATTTTATAAAGAAGGTCAAGAAACAACTCCTGGACCAAAGATAAAAAAAAAAAAAGGTTTTATTCCCAGCACAGCAGCCAATATAAATGTGTGTTAGCACCAGTTCCCGTTACCCTGTAAGCCATATAGACAAGGAATGACTTCAGAGGACTCTATGCACACAGTGCATTTGTGTCACTGCTTAAAAAAGCTGGAAATTGGTAACATCCAACATCTTACAATAGGATGCCAGCAACCATGCCCAACTTTTGACCTGCAGAGAGATACTATAATATACACAAAAACTTGCCCCTCCACTTTCAAGGGAGATACTATGATTTCTTCTAAGAGTGTTTGCTATATAAACAATACTTGAAAAGGTAATCCAGATTGAAAGGCTATGGTACCTGTGTTTAGAAGAAGTGTGGAAATGAAAATGACTCATTGAGAACTCAGTAATAATGAACAAAAGTTCTTTCTTGTGAAGCTTACATTCTAAGACAAAAAATGTAAATATAATAGTGAGTTTTTAGATTAAATGTGACCAATGCTGGAGGGGAAAAAAGCATAGATAAAGGAGACTGGGAGATTTAGGGAGTGTAATATAAATTTTGGTTGATCAGAGTAGGCCTAAATGAGAATGCATGATGGACAAAGAATTAAAACCTTGAAGGAAAAATTTTTCCTGAATACAGCATTTTCACTTGCTTTTATATTAATTTTGCTGTTCTTGGGAAAAATGAATACACTTAAAATAAAACATGTTCATAATTTTGTTGATTGTAGATCAAGATGTCACATGAGAATGATTAAGACCTCTCCTAACCAGCATTTCTGTACATGCAGTTTACTAGAGATAGAAGTATATACATATATTTGGGGTTTGATTAACAACTATATTCAAGTCTCCAAAAAGTTGCTCTGGGAAAGCAATTTTGAATTCCCAAAGTACGTCAGCCTATTTTATAATCCTTTTGGTACCCATTTTCTTGTAAATGAGAAACAAATTTCCTCAAGAGAAGTAAACAAACACAACCTCACTTCAAGTCCCCAGAGATTCAGGTTGACTTTGCAAGCCAAGGCCCATGAGGTGAAAATATTTCTAATCTTGGCAATGTACATTTTCCTTGCTTGTGATATCTTTTCTGGTCATTACCCATGGTGCTCTCTCAACTCATAGTTAATTCATCCAAACTGGCTTATCCCCTGGGACACAATAGGGAAGTTTGGGCCTACTTAATGGCTGTAGGAAATGCTATTCTGTGTATTTTGAGGGAGGTGGAAAATGATGGTTTGGATATTCTAAAATCCTGCAATCCCTTGAGGACAATATACTTCACATAAGGCATGATGATAAAAAGATACAACAGATTTTTACACTGATCACCGAAGTGAATTCGGAGACATAATATCATTATAGGAAATTTACACCACCATGTGATGGGACAGCATATACACAGCTTATATAAATATCTGAATTAGGTTTAAAGATTTGGTGAAAATTAATGTGCTTCATATAACTTACTAAAATAAATTTCCTGCTGACTCAGCACCTGGAAGATTACTTGCTTGACAGAGAGTGTAAGAAATATAGTTCTGGGTATAGAAATACCGTTTTATCACTTATTTTTCAAAATAAAGTTATATTTATAGCCAGGAGTTTTACAAACTCTACAGATTTTGTAGCTGCTAACTCCTAAAATGATTGCCTAAGGGAACAATATTTCTGAAGTGTAAATTAGGCTTTTGGTTTCTGTCAAAAGTTGCATCAGTATTTTCTTACACATATGGACAAACTGATGTGCATTCTCAGAAAAATGTACCTACCACTTATCACAGAGAAACATGGAAACCTAGTTTCATCTTTAAATCATGAAAATGACACAATGGTAGATATTGTTGAATAAAGGCATGTAAAGTTAATTTGCATTCCAGCTTATTAACTATTTTACCTTTTGTGGAACAGAATCTTGGCAATTGCATTATATTCTATAGTAGAATTTAGGCATTTAGGAATTAATTTTGGAAAATCAAACCTACTGTTTAAAGAACACAGTTTTCAAATTTTTGAATATTTTTCAATATTATATCACATCTCAACAAACTCTGAAATAACCCACTGGAATACAGTTTGCATTCATAAACATGAGACACAGGTAAAGGATGAAGATATGTTTGATATATTAGAAGACAACTCTACTTCAAGAAAGATAACTTTAAAAAAAGATTGCCTGACCACTGAGTTGGGGCGCTGGAAATTTTCAAATATTATAATCTGAGGAAAATGCAGGAAAAAAGAAACTGCCTGGGAATTGTACAGGGCCACCCAAGGATGCAGTGCCTGAGAGAAGGGGAACTCACGAAGTACAACTCATGATCATCCTTTTCTTCTGTCTGCAGAATATTTCCAAATAGCTATTGTAAGCTGGAGTCCAAGTAGAGAATGGTAATTTGGCTGAGCTAAAGAATCAGAAATCAGAATTTGTAGGTACTAAAGGGGATGGCATTGGTGGAGCACAGAACTGGAGAGTTAAGTTTTCCTCTACCCCACCTCCCCACCCCAGCTCGAGTCTAGGTTTACATGCACAGAGTGAGACCGCACAAGGCTTACCAGAAAACAGTTGCTACAGGGTTAAAAATTCAATGGAGGAAAGACCTGCCCCACCCAGGACGGAAAAATTTCTTAACACTTAGAACAAATTGAGACACAAAAAAGCTTGCCCTTAGGAATAAGAATGCTCTCAGGAGCATGGGCTACCCATTATGTCTTCAAGGCAAACTCAGATGGTCTAAGGAAAGACCAAGTCTGGAGTTTGAGTCCTGTTATAGAGACAAATTTATTCTGACAAAGGCTAAAACCAACAGTATACAATGCAAGCTAATCAGCAAGTTATTGAACTGCCTAATACAACAAAACTCAGAAACCTTCAGAGGAAGACAATGGGTATAGCGTCTCTAAATCAGTTCATAATTAATGTCTGGTACACATAAAATTAGACATGGAAAGAAACAGAAAAGTCTAATCCATAATGAAGAGGAGTTCACTAACAGGAAGAAAAACAACCCTATAAAAAGTATAAGTGAAATGCAATCATATAAAAAAAGAAAATATATTTATGATGTATTTTCAATAAGCATATCCATCATCATCATTAGTTATAGAAGAAATGCAAATTAAAGCTACAATTACTACTTTACACTAAAATAAAAATACAATAATGCTAAGATTGGCAAAGACGTAGTGTAACTGGAAAAGTCATGCTTTGCTGGGGATTATGTAAAATACTATAATGAAGTGCAAAACAGTTTGATAGTTTCTTATACATTTACAATAGTATTCACCAATTTGACTCACTGATAGGTTATCCTAAAGGAAAGAGGACTTATGTCCACAAAGGCTGTGATGAGAAGCAACAATCAGCAATCAGTAAACAGATCCTCACTATTTAGAGGACAGAGTCCTTTTAGCCCACTCTTGCATTTTTTTTTTTTTAAATGTTTTATTTATTTCTAGGAGAGAGAGAGAGACAGCGTGAGCAGGGGAGGGTCAGAGAGAGAGGGAGTCACAGACCGAAACAGGCTCCAGGCTCCGAGCTGGCAGCCAGCACAGAGCCCGACGCGGGGCTCGGACCCACGAACTGTGAGATCATGACCCAAGCGAAAGTCGGATGCCCAACCGACTAAGCCACCCAGGCGCCCCCAATCTTGCATGTTTTAAAAGCCATGTTGTGAAGCAGCTCTAAGAACATGTGCACAGCTGTCTGCCCTGTGGCTGGTGGTAGGGGATTGGTAGCTGCTACTGTGCTAAGAGCTGATATTGTTGGAAATTAACCATAATTTGCCTCTTAAGTCCTTTCTGTAAGTCATAAGCTTCAACAGATTCCAGACTTCCAAAATTGTTACATATTCTGCCACTGTAATTGCTGTCTAGGTGGGGAGACAGTTCCCTGGTGCTTCCCATTCTGCCATCTTCCCAGAATCTTGTTCTCTACATTGATCGGTTTGAGAATGTCAAAAAATCTTTGTATTTCAGGAATAAACAATGTGGCTGTGATGTATTATCCTTTTTACTCTACTTCTTCAATTTGATTTGTTAGCACTTATTTTAGAATTCCTGAGATCATTTTCCTTTCTGTAATATCTTTGTAAGTTTCCTGGAAGCTTCATTAAATGAGTTTTGAGGCGTTCCCTTCTTTCTATTTTCTAAAATACTTTTTTAAGACTGATATTGGGGCGCCTGGGTGGCTCAGTCGGTTAAGAGTCCGACTTTGGCTCAGGTCATGATCTCACAGTTCATGGATTCAAGCCCCGCGACAGGCTCTGTGCTGACAGCTCAGAGCCTGGAGCCCGTTTCAGATTCTGTGTCTCGTTCTCTCTCTGACCCTCCCCTGCTCATGTTGTCTCTGTCTGTCTCTCAAAAATAAACAAAACATTAAAAAAAAAAAAGACTGATGTTATTCTTTAGTAGTTTGAAAGAATTTATTTATGAAGCCATCTAGGCCTGGAGATCTCTTTTTGTGGTAAGTTTTACAATTACATATTCAATTGCTATAATAGATATTTAGATCTCCTAATTGTTCTTGACTGTTTTTGATAGTCTGTTTTTCTAGCCATTCAAAATTGCATCCAAATTTAAATATTTGCCAAATTAAAATGTTAAATTATTACTCTTCTTAATCTTTTCAATGGCTTTGGAATCTCTGGTGAAGTCACGATTTTCTTCCTGTTATGCTCTTCTACTTTTTTATCTGTCAACAACCTGGTGAGAGGTTACAAGTCTTTTTAAACAAGTAACTTTTGGGTTTGTTGATATTCTCTATTATGTTTGTTTTCTATACCACTGTTTTATCTTAATTCCCTTTCTTCATAAAGTTAGGTGTTTGAAGTGATTTTTTTCCAGCTTCTTGAGGTCATACATTTTGTCTTTATTCCTTTTTTATGCCTACAAATTTCTCTTTAAACATGACTTCAGTTCAAACCCGCAAACTTTTAGATGTCTTTATTATCATTCAGAACAAAATGTATATTAATTTCCATTAGAGTTGTTCTTTGACTCCTGTAGCATCTAGGCACATATTGTGCAATTTCCTAATATCTGAGGATACTTTTTGTTATATTTGATTACTGGATTTAATTTTTCCTTTATCAGAGAACATAATCTATATAATATACTCATTCAAAAATTGTTGAGATTGTTTTATGACCTGGCTGGTTATCTATTTAATAATTGCTCAAAGACCATTTAAGTATACTCCTCAGCTGTTGCATAGAACTTTAAGTTTTTTAAGTATGTTGTGAGAGAGAGAGGCAGAGGTGGAGAGAGAAGAAAGACAATCCCAAGTGCACTGGAACCCACAAATTACAAAATAATGACCTGAAGTGAAATCAAAAGTCAGATGCTTAACTGACTGAGCCACTCAGGTACCCCTAAGACTTTCTAGAAGTAAATTAAATGTATGAATTCTCCTAAAATTTTCTGTAGGTCTTTGACTTTTCATCTGCCTGAGCTATCCGTAATTGAAATATATATGTTAAAATCTCCTACTCTGTAAAATTTTCTAATTCTCCTTTTTAAATTTTTTCTTTTATATGATTAAATGTTACATAGGCACATAATATTCGGAACTTTTTTAAACTATCTTATTGACCCTGCAATATTATAAAATGCAGCCTGGTTTATTTCTAGTAATATCTATTAACTTAAAATATACTTCTACTTGTATTAATATTGCCATAGAGTTTTTTGGTTAATATTAGTGAGACACATTTTTTGGTCTTCCTTTTGCTTCCAATCCTTGTATGTTCTTAAAGTATGCAATGTGGGAGCACCTGGGTGGCTCAGTCAAGCATCTGATTTTAGTTCAGGTCATGATCTCTCAGTTCCTGGGATAGAGACCCATGTTGGGCTCTGCACCAACAGTGTGGAGTCTCCTTGGGATTCCTTTTTTCTCTCTCTCTCTCTGCCTCCCCATTGCTCAAACATTCTCTAAATAAAATAAGCTTAAAAATAAAAAAAAAAAGTATGCAATATGTAGTTTATATGCAATATACGTGCAATAAATATATAGTTTAGGATTTTTGTAATCCAGCCTATTTTACTCTGTTAAATGAATATTGTCCAATTAAATAATATTAACAGATAACTGATAGGTTTTAAGGCTCCTTCTTACTATTTGTTTTCTCTCTGCTTCTTCTGCCTTTTACTTCCCCTTTTCTTTTTCTCTGCATTTTATATACACAAGTATTTTTAATATAATTTTTATTTTACTATCTTGCAAGTTATACATTTATTATATTCTTATAATCATTACGCTAATGTGCCAATTTCTTGTTGTCTCCAAGTTCCAAAGTTAGTCATTTACACTCATTCCTCTTATGCTAGAGCTGGGATGCTACAAATTACACTTCTGTTTACAGAAAACACTCAGGTATTGGCCTAGACTGTGACTGAGAGGTAGAAGTAGGGGAGGAGAGCCTTTCCCCTACTACTTTTCTTGCTGTTACAGTGGATATTTCTCCAAAAATGGTACCAAGCCATTAGTTCCCGTCCCTAGATTCTTTAAATATTACCAAACCCAGCATCAGCATGATGTTCATACCACTACCAGATAGACAAAGCCCACACATCAGAAATCAGAGCTCCTGCTACATGAGGCCTCACTCTTAGTTGACTCATCTTCATATACATTTATCACAATCTTATCATAATCATAATATTAACATATAGGTTTAAATAATTTAAGGATGTAAAACACTTGGAATGATACTATGAACATTTTGAGTGGTATATGATTTATTATTGATATATATCAACATACATCAGTATCTAATATACATGAGGTACGTGTATATACGTATACATATCCATCCCTTGACCTTGAAAGATATATTCTATAAAAAAATGGGTAATTACATTGTTTTGGAAAAAGTCTAAATAAATGTAAAATAAATAATCATATTATCATTTGGCATTGTATAAGCAGACTCCATCATTTCTGGAATCCTCAAGAAGTTGTGATTATTATGGGACTTGTAAAGTTATACACAAGAAATACACTATGTATCTTTATAGATTCACACATTAATAGGTAAAATAAATTAGACTTTCATTTAAAATTCATTAATTAGGAAGTAAATATGTGGGTAGGTTTGAATACTACATATGGTTTTCAAATGAGTATTTAAAACAATGCCTATTCCCATGCAGAGATCACTCATATTGTCTTGATTTCAAAGGCCAATTTGTATTCAAAGAAAACGTTATTCATAGCAAGCATTTTAAATTATACTGTGAAAAAATGTTGCTTCAGTTATAAAACAAATTATACTAGCTGTTGAGAGAATGGTAGAGATTTCAAGGAACATAATCTATTGAATTAGATAAATTATTTAAGGTTAGTTCCTAATTAGGCTTAATAACATCAATAATTAACAATTCCCCAAACTCCACAAAAATGCTTTATTCTTTTCAAAGAGATTTCTTTTTATTTCCTTATTAGATGCTCACATCAATTCCCCAAGGTTACTTGGCAAAATGTTACCCTCATTTATCGGATAAGAAAATTGAATCTTGGAGATGTCTGCAGACAGCTTGTTTATCATAGGAGTACTATCATCTGTCATCATAGAATTATAATGAAATTAATGTTATGTTGTTGTCTCAGTACCTACCTCATATTCTACAAAATACCCTAATTTTCACTTCATGCACCTCACTTTTTTTGGATCCTTACACCCTGTAAAAGTTTATGAAACCAAGTTTTAAATGCATTGCAATATAAACAGATGAAACAAACAACAGAATAATAAAAATGTAACTATCATGACTACGTGGTGGGGAATCCTAAAGGAGAAAATCTGTCAATCATTTTAAGAGAAACAAAAGGAGGGCATGCTCTGAATTCAAAATAAGCATCTCTCTGGCCCATAGAGAGGGGGAAAGAACAGGAAAGAAAGGAAATCACAGATCTCTAGGAAGGGAAAGAAAATGAAGGCACTTTCTAGTGGGAGGAAATGAGTATCCATTGCTCCCTTTGAAATCAGATACACAGCACATATAACTTAAGGTATTGGACAGCCAGGCAAATAGCCACTGCCAGTATTTTAAAAAATTAAAGTGCACGCACGCGCGCGCGCGCGCGCACACACACACACCAACAACCTCAAAATGGGTAGAAAAATACCTTAAAGGATGAACACAGAGGAGCCTCAACAGAGAAATACTACTTATCTTTCATCATCCCCACCTTCATCAACTTGGCTAACATTTTGAATGTTCTAGGTTGAATGTCAAGTGTTTAAAAAACACTCTGTACTTTGCTCCTCAATGCAGTTTCATGAGGTAATTCATTGTTTGGCATTCTATAGATAAGAGAACTGATGATAGGAGAAGTTGAGTAATTTGCCTAAGGTTAAATAGTTAAATGGAATACAGTTTGAGTCTTCTCTGGAAAAAAATTTTCATATTTCTACCTCCAAAACAAACTTCCTCTCATAACCTAGCTTTCTAACACACAGAAATATGATGGCACACTTAACAGCAACTTCAAGTTATCCCAGAAAAGCAGAGTTTTTTGAAGAATTTATCTTTAAGTAATCTTTACACCCAACATGGGGCTCGAACTCACAGTCCCTGAGGTCAAAAGTTGCATGTCCTTCTGACTGAACCAGCCAGGTGCCCCCAGATCATCTTTATATGAGACCTACTGTGAATCACGTTGGAATTGCTCTCAGAACAATGACATACCAGTGTGAGATAAGGACTGTAAATGCTACTTTAAATTACTGAAGTCAATACTTGGATGATATTTCTTGACTTCTGCTATGGACTAAATGTTCCCCCAAAATTCATACTTGAATCCTAATCCTCAAAGTGATAGTATTAGACAGTAGGACTTTTCAGAGGTGATTAGAAGGGTGGAGTGTCCATGAATGAATTAGTGCCCCTATTAAAAAAAAAAAAAAAAAAAAAGAGGCCTCTGAGAGCTTTTTCAACCCTTTTTGCCATGGAGTACATATGTAAGAAGAAAGTCTTCCATGAACTAGGAAGTGAATTCTCAGCTGACAACAATCTACCAGTGTCTTGATCTTGGACTTCCCAGCCTTCAGAACCATGAGAAATTAATATTGGTTGTTTATATGCCACACAGTCTATGGTATTGTGCTATAGCATGCTGAATTAGCTAGGTGAGGAATTTAAACCTATTTTTAAAGTGAATAATTTAGAACTTTTACTTGTCCACCCACTTCAGAATCTCTAAGAAACTCTGAAATCATAAACACTCATTATTATCAGATTATCACATTATATATAAATCCTGATTTTTTAAATTAAATCTATAGTCTTATTAATAGTAACTATCAAGGATTAACCCTATGTTTTGCTATAACTGACAATTCTATATACTGATTTGCTGTATTAAGATTGTGTATCTCTCAGCTAATTAGAAAAAAATTCAAACATTTTCAGTATTTTAATATTTTTAATTTATATAACATATATAAAATTCATATATAGATTATACTTGAGCCTTCTCATTGAAATTTTTTTTAATTCCCTAAAATTTTTCCATATCTTACCTACTTCTGTTCTCATCTTTGACTATATTCTTCATAGGTATTATCTTTACATCTAGATCTATGCACTATGATTATATGACCTTTTTTCAGAGAAGTCATATTTCTTATATACTAATTAGGATGCTAAGTCAATATAATATCTTTTAAAAACATTTTTAATATTTACTTATTTTTAAGAGAGAGCAAGAGAGGGAGGGAGAGAGAGAGCATGAGCAGGGGAGGGGTACAGAGAGAGGGAGACACAGAATCTGAAGCAGGCTCTAGGCACTGAGCTATACCACAGAACCCAGGGCTCAAATCCACAAAGTGTGAGATCATGACATGAGCTGAAGTCAGATACTTAACCAACTGAGCCACCCAGGCACCTCTATAACATCTTTTTAAATAGAGCTTTTGAACACTTAATGTGCCAGGACCCATATAAGGTGCTAATGATACAAGCGTGAACAAGATTTAAATCCTACTTTCAGAGAATAAGCAGCAAACAAAAGTAAGGCACTCGATCCGGTCAGGTTGATTGCCCTTCTTTTGTTGTTCGTGTTTTACAGTATCTTTTCATAGGCACTGTGATGGTGAACTTTATGTGGCAATTTGACTTGGACCACTGGGTGCCCAGATATGTGGTCAAATATTCTATGGTGACAACGAATATGTTTATGAGTGTGTTCTTGGATGAAATTAATATTTAAATTGGTAAACTGAGTAAAGCAGAATGCTTAGTGTCAGGCTGATGGCATGCAAGTGCACAGCTGGATTGGCCCCTTATCCACATGGCAGTGGGGGTCAGCAGTAGGGACAGAGGCTGTTATCTTGTAGCCATACAGCTGCAGAGGTCTGGGCACTTATGGGGGGGCGGGGAAGGGAGAGCAATAGGGAGGGATTCAGATGGCTGGTTTCAGGGATGTGAATGCTGTTGGGGCAAAAGTTGGTAAAATCTACAGGGGGTCCATGGTAGCTGTGCTGGCCACTGTAGTGGCAAAATCTGCCCAACTGGCTGCAGAGCAGGTCACTATGAAACCCCATAGCTCCCACTATATGGCCACTATTGGTAGCCCCTGCTTTTCTTCCTTGGGCCTAGCCATCTCTACCATGCTCAGCTTGGTCAAAACTAAACTGAAGAAATCTTCAGGTGGTGTCTTGAAAGCCTGGAAAGCTGGTCACTTATTTCAGTCTTCCTTTTCTAGTGTGGGGTTCTCTTTATAGCTATAAAGTTTCCTCTTAGCACTGTGCAGTGCCATCTTGGAGGATGGGATGACTGCAGGCCAATGAAACGGTCTTCCTTTTCTTCTTAGTAGGAGCATCTTCTTAACTGTTAGAATAACAGATTTGTTGTTGTTGTTGCACTGTGTTGCCCAAGTTGATTAGATCTTCTTGTTGCACTGTGTTGCTCAAGTTTAAGAGGACTCTGGAGCTTTTCCATAGCTGGGTTTTGTCTTGTTTACTTTCTTGGATAGTTATCTACTAATCTTTGTGGAAAGATGGAGGCAGGGCCTCCTATGTTACCATTTTGGTGACATGACTCCATAAATCTCTTTCTCTTACACGCACGCACACACACACACACACACACACACACTTGGTTCTGCAGTAATGAGGAACCCTAATATAGGTACAACGTTTTTGCTTTTTCTTTTATACATTAGATAAAGGAGAAATTCATTTATCTCTTGGTTTTTCATAGATTGATTGTGGCTTGTCATTGGCAGCACTCATTATCCACTTTGGTGTGTCAGATCAAATACAATTTCTGGTCATGTAAACCTGATGTTTATATGGTACCTATGATAATTGTGTTTTATAGAAAGGTAAGTTGACATTCAGAATGTGACCTGGAAGCTTATATAAGTCTACCTAGAGTGGAAAAAAAATGGGCTGATCATGAAGGGTGCAAATGTTGTTGTTCCTACGACAGCTCTTCCTCAGTGAATTAATCGTTCACCTTTCCGAATTTATAAGTGTCTTAAGAGGTTACTTAATGTGTTTCTACCTCCAAGATATTAATGTACTCTTGGTATGCTGATAAAATCAATGTGCTGAGCCAGCAAAACAAAGGGCCATATCTGAAGCTTCATAAAATCATCAAGATAGTGGATTTAATCCCTGGAGGCTTCCTGGCAGTATTCTTGTGCACATTTACCAGCCAGAGATACAAAGGAATCAACATTTCTCTTTCTCTAAAAAAGAAATAGGCATCTGGGAAATAAGCATTTGTTTTAAAATTTCTACCAATGGATGTAGAATACAAAGGAAAAAAGAAATAAAAACAGGTGTTTCAATAGTATGGATCATTTAATGTCTTATTTAATTAAATAAAATTAAATGTAAAAATCCCTGAAGATGGATCTGTGTAATTGTACAGTGTATAATAGCAAAATTAGCATCAGAATATCAGATCCCCAATTCAATTTTGTATCCCCAGAGGCAAGCATAGTATCTGCCACATAGTAGATGCTTAATAAATATTGTTGAAAGGATAAATATTTTAATGATAGTCAATTATTAAAAGATGACTGATAAACACATTGCTTAACCGATTATTTTTATTTATTACCTGTCTTGGGCATTGTCCCTCATTATTCTTCCCTTTTCCTCTGGTAATAAAATGTCTAGATTTTAGCTGGGTCCATGGTCAGCAAAAATATAGATTCCATTTCATAGTTTCTCTTCTAAGCAGATGTCTCCAGCAACAAAGTGATAACCAATAGCTTAAGACATAAGTGTCCCATAATAAATTCAAGAAATTACTTATCACACTATTTTTTTTGGCCTTTCTGTGCTTATTTCCTTGAAATAGATACACGATGAGAGGAACTGTAGCTCCCCTTTTGGCCTATATGGATGAGAGCTACATCTTGGGATTGCAGAGAAATGAGCTGCAAAGGAGATGGAGACTCTGCCCCTCCCCCACTCAAACTGTCTTTCTCTCTGTCTCAAAATAAATTTAAATTTATTACATAAATATAAATAAATAAAGTAAAAGAGTTAACTGTGAATAGTCATTTTTATGAAATTCTTGATCTGGTTGAAGGGAGAGATGTATTTACAAGTAATTTAAAATTATATTACCCAAAATCTTATAATTAGTCATTAATTTTAATTGAAACATTATTTCGAACAAAATGTAGGAAATGGTAACCCTTGGTGAATGTACTGACCTTTTCAGTCATATATATTGTTTCCCTTTAACACAGTATCTGGCATATAGCTGAGGCTCAGTAAATGTAAATGAATTACTGATGTTCCCAAAATCTCATACATTTTCTATATTTACTATAGATTTTATAGAAACTTTGAATTTGTTTTAGAAGCATAGAACAATTAATATTTAAAAATATGTCAGTAGAAAAAAATGCTAAGAAAGCCAAAGAGAGATAAAATCTAGAGGTTTCTAGGAAGGATTCTTAAATGATGTCAAAAATAATTTTACAGAGAGAAGACAGAGTAGGGCATTCCATTCTGGGCACCAGAAGTGAGACAGAAGTGTGAGTTGTGAATAATACAGCTATTAAAAAGCTTATACGTATTTATTGGGATAGTGACAGAAGCAAAGTGTTTAAAATGACCTTTGATCAAGTTTTGTTTTATAATCCCACATACAAAAACTACTCTGACATGTAATTAAGGTGTTTGTTCCTTCCTACTGATAAAAACAATGGACCTAATATCTGTCAAGTAAGATATTCTAGTATTCTAGGAAGCATCAAAATGTTCATATATATTGGGGGGCATCTGGGTGGGTCAGTCGGTTAAGCATCTGACTTTGGCTCAGGTCATGATCTCATGGTTCCTGGGTTGGAGACTCACTTCAGGCTCTGTGCTGACAGCTCAGTCTGGAGACTGCTTTGGATTCTGTATTTCTCTTGCTCTCTGCCATTACCCTACTTGTGCTCTGTCTCTGTTTCTCAAAAATAAACAAATATTAAAAAAGTTTTTTAAATGTTCATATATATTGCCACATACAGAGTATGTAAGACTTAAAAAGATGCTATAGAAAATCTGTTTATCCAACATTACACTTCCTTACTAAATAATGTTTCAACTAACAAAATGAAAGAGAATCTACCTGCAAGTGAGGTAATAGATTTGTAACTAGAGATGCTCCTCAGAGAGGACCCCAACTCCTCGGAGCTTGGTGTCTACCTATTGCCTCCCCCCGCCCCCAGTCTGACTGTTGGGACTAGTTCATTCTCAGGGTTGACACATTTTCACCTCTCTTATGTTTTGTCTATCCTGGAATCTTTAAACAGGTTTGAGATGAATTTGTTCACTTCAATGAGAAATCCACAGAAGATCAACCCTGATATTAGGCCAAGCTGCAATCTTTGATTCAGCTTTACTAGTAATATTCTAATCTCTAACTCCCTGACTCAATTGGCTCAGAATTCAAACAAAGAAGAATGGTCAAATCTATTATCACTCAAAACATAACATGTCAGCTCATCATTTTCCCATAGGGGAAATAGTTTTTAAAATGCAAAGCACCCCTCTCCAACCCCTGCCCTTCAAACAGTTGCCCAGTCATAGCCTTCCCCACCCCCAGTCACTGACATTCACAAAGACCCTCCCTTGATGATGCTACTCACCCAACTTGAGGTGGTTCAGCACTACCAGTGCACTTAGGATTAAGAAAAATGCTCCTGACTCCTGGGTAACTCAACAGATTAAGTATCTGACTTAGGCTCAGGCCATGATCTCATGGTTGGTGAGTTCGAGCCCTGCAACAGGCTCTCTGCTATAGTGCAGAGCTTGCCTGGGATTCATTCTCTCTCTCTCTCTATCTCTCCCCGCTTCTCTCCATTCCTCCCTTGTGCTTGTTCTCTCTTCTCTATCTCAAAAATAAACAAACCCTCACATAAGGCCTAAAACTCTTATGGATAATTCTGAATGTTTCAAAATATTATTTTACATAAAGAAAAGTAAGCAGTAGTAAAACCCAGAGACTGCTGTTAATGGTCTCCTGAAACTTGCATCTCACTCTTTATTAAAGAAAATTTAAAAAATCTTAAACTAAAAATCACATTTAATTATGGTTGAAAACAATATGGTGATATTTTTTTAAACGCCATTTTGATTTAAAGTATTACTTTAGCCCATTGGCTGAAATCCATGTTAAAAACTGCTTGCATAGGAAATAGTTTTATGTTTTTTTTTCTATTTCCTGGACAGTTTTTACTTCCATCTTCCAAAAAAAAGTGTCAAGATCATTTAGATCATTTTTTTCAACCTGTTATAAAGAATGTTTTACGTTTTCATGTAGATATTTCTAATTGTTTGCTATTCAAGATAATAATTTCTGAGAATTTAAGACCAATGAATAATTTTTCAATTAAATGGATTAAGTTTGCACAAATCAGACTTCCAAGATTACTGGAATGATTTTAAAAATAACTATTAAGGGGCGCCTGGGTGGCTCAGTCATTTAGGTATCCTAATTTCGCTCAGGTCATGATCTCACAGTTTGTAATTTCAAGTCCTGCATCAGGCTCTGGGCTGACAGTTCAGATCCTGGAGGTTGCTTCAGATTCTGTGTCTCCCTCTCTCTCTGTTCCTACCCTGTGCATTTGTTCTCTCTCTCTCTTCCTCTCTGTCTCTCTCAAAAGTAAAGATTTTCTAAAAATTAAAAAAATAAAACTATTAAAAATAAAATAAAAACAGCAGTATTATACTTATGAGTTATTCACAGTTGACAGCCATTGCAAATCAAATTAAAATATCTTTGTGAGAAAACGTTCTATACTATTTCACCACAAATTTTAAAAATTTATTATGATTTAAAAATTTGGAAATTCTTGAAAAAGCTATAATGCAACAGTTGATTTCCTATTAAAATGTAAGTTACCAAAACTCTTCCAAGAAGAAAAACTAGAATAAACCAATAACTTTAGAAGATATTTAAAAGGGAATTTGTTTTTTTGCTTTAAAAAAATTATTCTAAAAGAAGGCACCAGGACCAGATAGTTTCACAGAGCAGTATATCTAATGTTTAGAAAACATATTCTCTGTTAGATCTCTTGATTCTGACACCCAAATCTTTGTTTTTTATACATATTTTTATTACTCTATATATCTACCATCTTGTGTTTTGGGAGAATTCTTTCGCTCTATTTCTCCCAAACAACTATTTCAGAAATAGCCATTTACATTTTCTTATGTCTTAAAAAAAATCTCAAAAGTACATACTTATTAGTTTTTATTCATGAGCTCACTCTTTAGTTGCAACATTATTTAAGCAGGAACCATCTGACATGGAAAGAGTAAGAGAAAGCTTAAAAGTTTGCAAATTTTAGGTCAAAAATGGATGCTCAGAATACATAACACTTTTCAAAATTATATAAGATAAATGAATATTTAAAATGTGAAATTTGAATTGATACCTCACCAAATATTATATATTATAGACAAATAAAACTATTATTACAACCACAGTGAGATGCCATCACTATATAGCTATGAGATTGGCTAAAATTAAAAGCACTGGTCATATCACTATTTTTTTTTTTTTTTTTTTTTTTTTTTACAAATAGTTTATTGTCAAATTAGTTTCTACATAACACTCAGTGCTCATCCCCAAAGTGCCCTCCTTCATGCCCATCCCCCCCTCCCCCCCACATCCATCAGTCCTCAGTTTTTGTCAGCATTCAAGAGTCTCTCATGGTTTGCCTCTCTCCCTTTCCCCCACCATTTCCGCCCTTCTTCTCCCCCTTGGTCCTCCGTCAAGTTCCTCCTAATCCTCCTATACGTGCAAACATATGGTATTTGTCCTTCTCTGCCTGACTTATTTCGCTCAGCATAACACCCTCAAGGTCCATCCATGTTGCTACACATGGCCAGATTTCATTGTTTCTCATTGCCATGTAGTATTCCATGGTATAGATAAACCACATCTTCTTGATCCATTCATCTGTTGATGGACACTTAGGCTCTTTCCATGTTTTAGCTATTGTGGAGAGTGCTGCTATGAACATTGGGGTACATGTGCTCCTATGCCTCAGCATTTCTGTATCCCTTGGGTAAATTCCTAGCAGTGCTATTGCTGGGTCATAAGGGAGTTCTATTGTTAGTTTCCTGAGGAACCTCCACACTGTTTTCCAGAGGGGCTGTACCAGTTTACATTCCCACCAACAGTGCAGGAGGGTGCCCGTTTCTCCACATCCTCGCCAGCATCTAGAGTTCTCTGATTTGCTCATTTTAGCCACTCTGACTGGCGTGAGGTGGTATCTCAGTGTGGTTTTGATTTGTATTTCCCTGATGAGGAGGGATGCTGAGCATCGTTTCATGTGTCTGTTGGCCATCTGGATGTCCTCTTTGGAGAAGTGTCTGTTCATGTCTTCTGCCCATTTCTTCACTGGGTTGTTTGTTTTTCGGGCGTGGAGTTTGGTGAGTTCCTTATAGATTCTGGATATTAACCCTTTATCTGATATGTCATTTGCAACTATCTTTTCCCATTCCGTTGGTTGCCTATTAATTTTCTGGGTTGTTTCCTTGGCTGTGCAGAAGCTTTTAATCTTGATGAGGTCCCAACAGTTTATTTTTGCTCTCGATTCCCTTGCTTTTGGGGATGTGTCAAGTAAGAAGTTGCTGCGGTGGAGGTCAAGGAGGTTGTTTCCTGCTTTCTCCTCTAGGGTGTTGATAGTTTCCTGTCTCACGTTCAGGTCCTTTATCCATTTTGAGTTGATTTTTGTGCATGGTGTGAGAAAATGATCTAGTTTCATTCTTCTGCATGTTGCTGTCCAGTTCTCCCAACACCATCTGTTAAAAAGGCTGTCTTTTTTCCATTGGATATTCTTTCCTGCTTTGTCAAAGATCAGTTGGCTGTATACTTTTGGGTCCACTTCTGAGTTCTCAATTCTGTTCCATTGGTCTATGTGTCTGTTTTTGTGCCAATACCATACTGTCTTGAGGATGACAGCTTTGTAGTAGAGGCTGAAGTCTGGGATGGTGATACCTCCCGTTTTGGTTTTATTTTTCAGTATTACTTTGGCTATTCGGGGTCTTTTGTGGTTCCATACAAATTTTTGGATAGTTTGTTCTAGTTTTGAGAAGTATGCTGGTGCAATTTTGATTGGAATTGCATTGAATGTGTAGAGTGCTTTAGGTAGTAATGACATCTTAACTATATTTATTCTTCCTATCCATGAGCATGGAATGTTTTTCCATTTCTTTGTGTCTTCTTCAATTTCCTTCATAAGTTTTCTATAGTTTTCATCATACAGATCTCTTGTATCCTTGGTTAGGTTTATTCCGAGGTATTTTATGGTTTTTTGTGCAATTGTGAATGGGATCAGTTTCTTGATTTCTCTTTCTGTTGCTTCATTATTGGTGTATAAAAATGCAACCGATTTCTGTACGTTGATTTTGTACCCTGCAACTTGGCTGAATTCTTGGATCAGTTCTAGTAGGCTTCTGGTGGAGTCTGTCGGGTTTTCTATGTAGAGTATCATGTCATCTGCGAAGAGTGAAAGTTTGACTTCCTCTTTGCCAATTCTGATGCCTTTGATTTCCTTTTGTTGTCTGATGGCTGATGCTAGGACTTCCAGCACTATGTTAAACAACAGTGGTGAGAGTGGACATCCCTGTCGTGTTCCTGATCTCAGGGGGAAAGCTCTCAGTTTTTCCCCGTTGAGGATGATGTTAGCTGAAGGCTTCTCATAGATGGCTTTGATGATGTTTAAGTAGGTTCCTTCTATCCCAACTTTCTCGAGAGTCTTTATTAAGAAGGGATGCTGTATTTTGTCAAATGCTTTTTCTGCATCTATTGACAGGATCATATGGTTTTTATCTTTTCTTTTATTGATATGATGGATCACATTGATTGATTTGCGAATGTTGAACCAGCCCTGTAACCCAGGAATGAATCCCACTTGATCTTGGTGGATGATTCTTTTGATATGCTGCTGGATTCGATTTGCAAGGATCTTGTTGAGAATTTTTGCATCCGTATTCATCAAGGATATTGGCCTATAGTTCTCTTTTTTTGTTGGATCTCTGTCTGGCTTGGGAATCAGAGTGATGCTGGCTTCATAAAATGAGTCCGGGAGTTTTCCTTCGACTTCTATTTTTTGGAATAGCTTGAGAAGAATTGGGATTAATTCTGTTTTAAATGTCTGGTAGAATTCCCCAGGGAAACCATCAGGTCCAGGGCTCTTATTTGTTGGGAGATTTTTGATCACTGATTCGATTTCTTCACTCGTTATGGGTCTGTTCAGGTTTTCTATTTCTTCCCGTGTGAATTTTGGTAGTGAGTGTGTGTTTAGGAATTTGTCCATTTCTTCTAAGTTGTCCAATTTGTTGGCATATAATTTTTCATAGTATTCCCTGATAATTGCTTGTATTTCTGAGGGGTTGGTTGTAATAAGTCCATTTTCATTCATAATTTTGTCTATTTGGGTGCTCTCTCTTTTCTTTTTGATAAGCCTGGCTAGAGGTTTGTCAATTTTGTTTACTTTTTCAAAAAACCAACTCTTGGTTTCATTGATCTGTTCAATTGTTTCTTTGGTCTCTATGTTGTTTATTTCTGCTCTAATTTTTACTATTTCTCTTCTTCTACTGGGTTTAGGGCGTTCTTGTTGCTCTGCCTCTAGCTCCTTTAGGTGAGCTGTTAGATTTTGGACTTGTGCTTTTTCTAATCTCTTGAAATAGGCCTGGAGAGCAATGTACTTTCCTCTTAGGACTGCCTTGGCCGCATCCCATAGATTTTGAATTGTTGTGTTTTCATTTTCATTTGTTTCCATATATTTTTTAATTTCCTCTCTAATTGCCTGATTGGCCCATTCATTCTTTAGAAGGGTGTTCTTTAACCTCCATGTTTTTGGCGGTTTTCCAGACTTCTTCCTGTAATTGATTTCAAGTTTCAAAGCATTGTGATCTGACAGTGTGCATGGTATGATCTCTATTCTTTTATATTTATTGAGGGCTGCTTTATGTCCCAGTATGTGATCTATCTTGGAGAATGTGCCATGCGCACTTGAGAAGAAAGTAAATTCCCTGGCCTCAGGATGTAAAGTTCTAAATATATCCGTCAGATCCATCTGGTCCAATGTGTCTTTCAAGTCCATTATTTCTTTAGTGATTTTCTGTCTGGTTGACCTATCCATTGCTGTAAGCGGAGTATTAAAGTCCCCTGCTATTAGCACATTCTTATCTATAAGCTTGTTTCTGTTTGTGATTAATTGTTTTAGATATTTAGGTGCTCCCATATTCGGTGCGTAGACATTTATGATTGTTAGTTCTTCCTGATGGATGGACCCTGTAATTATTATGTAGTGCCCTTCTTCATCTCTTGTGATTGTCTTTAATTTAAAGTCCAGTTTGTCTGATATAAGTATCGCTACTCCGGCTTTCTTTTGATTTCCTGTAGCATGATATATATTTCTCCATCCCCTTACTTTTAATCTGAAGGTATCTTCCCGTCTAAAATGAGTTTCTTGTAGACAGCATATTGATGGATTTTGTTTTTTAATCCATTCTGCTACCCTATGTCTTTTGATTGGAGCATTCAGCCCATTTACATTCAGTGTTATTATTGAAATATGTGGGTTTAGAGTCTTTGTATCTTTTGTAGGGTTCATGTTTGTGGTGGTGTCTCTGGTATCTTTGTTCCTTGCAACCTTTCCTTCAGAGCATCCCCCTCAGGATTTCTTGTAGGGCTGGCTTCGTGGTGACAAATTCTTTCAATTTCTGTTTATTTGGAAAGGTTTTTATCTCTCCTTCTATTTTGAATGACAGGCTTGCTGGATAGAGGATTCTTGGCTGCATATTTTTACTGTTCATCACATTGAAGATTTCCTGCCATTCCTTTCTAGCCTGCCAAGTTTCAGTAGATAGGTCTGTCACCACTCTGATAGGTTTCCCTTTGTATGTTAGGGCCCTTTTCTCCCTAGCTGCTTTCAAAATTCTCTCTTTGTCCTTGTATTTGGCCATTTTCACTATGATATGTCGTGCAGAAGATCGATTCAGGTTACGTCTGAGGGGAGTCCTCTGAGCCTCTTGTACTTCCACATTTACTTCCTTCCCCAGGTCGGGGAAGTTCTCTGCTATAATTTGTTCCAGGACTCCTTCAGCACCTTTCCCTCTCTCTTCCTCTTCTGGGATTCCTATGATACGGATATTGTTGCGTTTGACCGTATCGCTGAGCTCTCGAATTCTTCTTTCCTGTTCCTGGATCAGTTTGTCTCTTTTTTTGTCAGCTTCTTGTTTTTCTATAATGGTGTCTTCTAAATCACTTATTCTCCTTTCTGCCTCTTCAATCCGTGCATTGGAGGCCTCTAATTTATTATGGATCTCATTTATCGCATTTTTTAATTCTTCATGCCTATTTTTATTTTCCATTCTGTCTGTAGCCATAGTTTCTTTGATGTCCCCTATGTTTTTTTCAAGCCCAGCTATTAATTTTACCATTATTATTCTAAAATCTTGTTCAGTGATGCTGCTGATATCTGTTTTGAGCAGTTCATTAGCTGTCATTTCTTCTTGGAGTTTCTTTGGAGGAGAGGTCTTTCGTTTCGTCATTTTAGTTAGCTTTCCGGCTCTTGTTGGTTTTAAAGACCTATTATTCTCTCTGTTTCTATGAGCACTGCTATATCCAAGAAGGCTCTTTGACTTTCCAGGGCCTACCCTTTCAGAGAGTGTTTTTTGAATGGTATCCCCTGGTCTCTCTTGTTGGGACCTTGGTTATTTTATTTTCCTATTCGTAGTGATATTTGGGACTCTCCACCTTGTGCACTCTAGCTTGTTTCTTGAGGTAGCCGTTAGAAGGCTCTCTCAGTGGATTCTGCGTCTTTTTTCTCCCAATCTCTCAGGTTTTGTAAGGTTTCCAATGTCTTCGGATCTTTTCTGTGTGATGTATGGGCGCGAGTGCAAGTACGGAGCTCCTTACTTCTCCGCCATCTTGCCCTCTCTCCCCATATCACTAATTTCTGACAATAATGTGGAGGAACTGCCCCTTTAAGAACATCTGGTAGAAATGTAAAATAGTACACCCACTTTGAAAAAAGTTATTAAAAGAAATTTAAACATAAACAGCATATGATAAGCCATCCTGTTTTTAGGTATCTAGCCAAGAGGAATAAAAACATTTATTCTTACAAAAACATACATTCATATTATAGCAGTTTTATTTTCAATAACCAAAAGATAGAAACAAACTAAATGTCCATCAACAGGTGAAAGGATAAACTGTGGTATATTCATATAATAGAATACCACTCAGCAATAAAACAAATGAAGTATTGATATATGGTTTTTAAAAACACTGACAAAATTAAAATAAATGTATTTAATATTTAATAAAATATTTAATAGTTTAAAATATTTAATAAAATAAACATGAATCTTAAACTTATGAGTGTATGTAAAAGAAATTATAACAGTAGATTAATCACTAAAGATGGAATGGAAGTTAACAGACAAAAGTAGTAAAATCAACTAAATCTACAATAATTAGTTAAGTGAGTTAAGTGGTAACACTAAAAATATGTAACATATGATGTTAAAAACACAAAATACATGTGTATGGGTAAAAATGTAGCACTTTTAGAATCCATTAAGACTTAAATGACCACCAATTTAAAATAAACTTTTATATACACAGTTTGCTATATATGAACCACACAGCAACCAAAAATCTAGAATAGATACACAAAAATATATAGAAAAAATAATTCTAACACTAAGATTATATCATAAAGGAAAAGAGCAAGGGGAAAACAAATATAACTGTAAAAACAACCAGAAAACAATTAACAAAACGGCAATAAATATATACCTATCAATAATTACTTTAAATGTAAATGGATTAAATGCTCTAATCAAAAAACACAGGGTAGTAGATTAAAAAAAAAAAGATTGATCTATATGCTGCCAAAAATATTCACCTCATATCTAAAGACACATACACACTGGAAAGGAAAGAATGGAAAAAAGAGGGTCGCCTGGGTGGCTTAGTCGGTTAAGCATCCAACTTTCGCTTAGGTCATGATCTCGCGGTTCGTGGGTTTGAGCCCCACCTCAGGCTCTGTGTTGACTGCCAGCTCAGAACCTGGAGCCTGTTTCAGAGTCTGTATCTCCCTCTCTCTCTGACCCTCCCCTGCTCACGCTGTCTCTCTCTCTCCTAGAATTAAAAAAAAAAAAAAGAAAGAATGGAAAAAGAGATTCCATGTAAATAGGAATGAAAATAAAGATGAAGTAGCAATATTTGTATCAGATACAACAGACTTTAAAAGGTAGTAACAAGAGACAAAGGAAGGGCATTATATAATAAGATAAATCCAAAAAGAAGATAAAACACTTGTATTTATTCACCAAACATAAAATACCTAAATACATAAGACAAATACTAACACATGCAAAGAGAGAAACTGACAGTAAAACAATAATGCTATGAGACTTTAACACCTCACATCAATGGATAGATCATCTAGACAGAAAATCAGTAAGTAAACAGTAGCTCTGAACAAGACTTTAGACTATATAGACTTAGTACGTATCTACAGAACATTCCATCCAAAACAGCAGATTAAACATTATTCTCAAGTACACATGGAATATTTTCCGGAAGAGGTCACAAGTTAGGCCACAAAATAAGCCAAGGTAAATTTAAAAAGTTTGAAATCATACCAAGCATCTTTTCCAATCATTATGGTAAGAAACTAGAAAACTAGAAAAACTACTAACATGTGAGACTAAACAATAACCAATGGATCAATGAAGGAATCAAAGAGGAAATAAAAATACCCTAAGACAAACGTACATGAAAATAGCTCCAAAATTAATGGGATACAGAAATAAACAGTAGTAAAGTTTATAGTAATACAGGCCCACCTCAACAAACATGAAAAATCACAATCTAAACTTACACCTAAAGAAACTAGAAAAAGAACAAATCCCAGTTAGAAGAAAATAATAAAATCAGAGTGAAAATAAGTGAAATATAAACCAAAAAAAAAAAAAAAAGGAAAGATTAATGAACTATTTGCTGGCTCTTTGAAAGAATAATTGGAACTGATAAACTTTTACTAAGACTCATCAAGGAAAAGGCCAAAATAAATGAAATAAAACATGAAAAGAAACAGAAGTTGCAAATGATTATACAGATATATAAAAGATCATGAGATTACTAAGACACTTAGATGCCAAAAATATACAACCTAGAAGAAATGGATAAATACCTAGAAACATACGATCTTCTAATCTCAATCAGGAAGAAATAAAAAATATGATCAATTATTAGTAATAAAATTTAATCAGTAATAAAAAAAATCCAGGACCAGACTTCACAGGTGAATTCTACCTAATACTTAAAGAAGAATAAATATCTATCCTTCTCAAACCATTTCAAAAAATTAAAGGTGAAAAAATGCTTCCAGGATCATTCTATAAGGCAAGCATTAGGTGGATACTGAAGCCAAACACACTACACACACACACACACTCTCTCTCTCTCTCTCTCTCTCTCTCCCCCCCCCCAGCCCAATATCCTTGGTGAAATTAGATATAAAAATCCTCAAAAAATATTAGCAAACCAAATTCAAATTTACTTTAAAAAGATTATACACCACGTCAAGTGGGATTTATTCCAGAGATGCAGGGATGGTTCAATATTTGCAAACCAATCAATGCAATATAGCACATTAACAAAATGAAGGATGAAAATCATACAATCATCTCAATAGATGGAGAAAAAGCATTTGAAAATTTCAACATCCATTCATGACAACCCTCAACAAAGTGGATTTAGAGGGAACATACCTCAACACAATAAAGACTATATGTGACAAACCCAAAGAAAGCTTCTTCTGTAAGATCAGAAACAAGACCTGGATACCCACTCTCTCCACTTTTATTCAACATACTATTCAAAGTCCAGCCACAGTAATTTGGTAAGGGGAAAAAAAACTATCCCAATTGGAAAGCAAGACATAAAGCTATCACAATTTGCAGATGATACTCTATACAGATAACCTAAAGCCTCTACCAAACACTAATACAACTAATAAATGAATTCAGTAAAGTAGCAAGATAGAAAATTCAACCTATAGAAATCTGTTGTATTTCTATACACTAATAACAAATTATCAGATTTTTCTTTTTCTAAATTCAAGTATAATGAACATGGTGTTATATTAGTTTCAGGCATACAATATGATTTAACAATTCTATACATTCTCAGTGCTCATCAAAATAAGTGTACTCTTAATCCTCTATCTATCTCACTCATCCTCTTACCAGCTGACCCTCTGGCAACCACCTGTTTATTCTCTGTATTTAAGACTTTAGTTTTTCGTTTCCTAAAATCCAAATGAATAAAATCATATAGTTTTTATCTTTTCCGATAGATATCTCATTTAGCATTATACCCTCTAGGTCCATCCATGTAGTTGCAAATGGCAAGGTTTCATTCATTTTTATGCTCAAGTAATATTTCATTCTGTATATATGTTTACTACATCTTTTTTTATTGACTCATCTATGACAAAGGAGGCAAAAATATCCAATGGGGAAAGCCTGCAAGGTCTACCTTCTAACTATTTATTGAATCTGTTTTAGTTGTTTCCAATTTTGAGCTCCTATTAGAAAGACTGCAATTTTTAAAATTCCACTTAAAACTCCATCTAAAAGAATAAGATATCCAGGGATAAATTTAACCAAGGAAGTGAAAGACCTATACTTTGAAAACTGTAAACCATTGTTGAAAGAATTGAAGATGACACAAAGTAATGGCAAGATATACCATTCTCGTGGATTCGAAAAATGATATTGTTAAAATGTCCACACTACCCAATAAAATCTACAAGTTCAAAGCAATCGTTATCAAACTATCAATAGCATTTTTCATGGAACTACAAGTAATCCTAAAATTTGTATGGAACCACAAAAGACCCTAAATAGCCAAAGCAATCTTGAGAAATAAGAGCAAACAAGCTAGAGGTATCATGTTCCAGATTTCAAACTATGCTACAAAGTAATTAAAACAGAATAGAGAGCCCAGATATAAACCCATGTTTAGATGTGCATTTAATCTATGACAAAGGAAGAATAGAATATGCAGTGGGGAAAAGACAGTTTCTTCAATAAACGGTGATGAGAAAATCGGACAGGTACATGCAAAATATTGAAACTAGACCACTTTCTTACACTATATACCAAACAAACATAAATGTATTAAAGTCTTAAATAGAAGACTTGAAACCATAAACTTCCTTGACAAAAACACAGGGAGTAAACCCTTTGGCACTGGTTTTAGTAATACCTTTTTTTTGGATTGGTCTCCACAGAGAAGGGCAATAAAAGTAAAATAAGACTACATTAAACTAAAAAGCTTTTGCACAGTGAATGAAATCATCAAGGAAATGAAATGGCAACCTATTGAAAGGGAGAAGATATTCACAAATTATGTATCTGTTAAAACGTTAAAGTCTAAAATACATCAACTCCTACAACTCAGCATCAAAAAACAATATGATTAAAAACTAGGCAGAGCCCTGAACAGGCATTTTTCCAAAGAAGACATACAGGTGGTAAATAGGTATGTGAAAAGATGCTCAACATCACTAATCATTAGATAAATGCAAATCAAAACCACAGTAAGAGATTACTTCAAACTGGTCAAAATGGCTATTTCAAAAAAAAAAAAAACTCAAACAAAAAACAAAAAATAACATGTATTGGTGAGGATGAGGATGAAAATCAAGGAAACCCTTGTGCACTCTTGTTGGGATATGGGATATAAACTGGTGCAGTCACTATGGGACAACATTATGGAGGGTCCTCAAAAAATTAAATATGAAACTACTATATGATTCAGCAATTCCACCTATTGGTATTCATCCAAAGAAAACGAAAATACTAATTCAAAATAAATATAGGCACCGCTATGTTCGATGAAGCATTATTTAAAATAACCAAGATATAAAAGCACCTCAAATGTCTCGTAATGGATCAATAAATAAAATGATGTGGAAATACATACCAGAGTATTAGACATGAAAAGAATGAAATCTTGCCATTTGTGGAAACATCAACAGAGCTACAGGGTGTTAAGCTAAGTGAAAAAAGTCAGAGAGAATAATAAAGATACTGTAGGACTTCACTTACATTAGCAAATGAAAAAATAGAAACAGGCTCACAAACAGAGAATAAATTGATGGTTGCAAGAGAGAAGGGGTGTGGGGGGATGGACAAAACTGGTGAAGAAAATTAAGAGGTATAATCTTCAGTTATAAAATAAGACATATGTATGTAATGTACAGCATAAAGAATATAGTCAATAATGTAACAACTTTGTGTGATGACAGGAGGAAACTAGACTTTGGTGATTTCATCACTTATATAAATATCAAATTACTCTATTATACATAGGAAACAAAAAAATTGGTAAAATATTTGCAACAAAATTTGTAGAAATCTTTCAGAACAGCAGAAGAATCTAATTAAAATGGGGATAGGAAGTTGAGATGTAATTATGAAAATTGCTAAAACTAAACTAAAATATACTGTTAAAAATATGTAATATACACAAAAAGGTACATAAATTATTCCATTTACATAAAATTGTGAAAAATGCAAACTATTTACAGATTCAGAAAGCAGATAAGTGTTGTCATGATGAGGAGGAGACACAGGAGTAAAAGGGCTAGAAAGGGGCATGAGGAAATTAGTAAGTGATTGATATGTTCATTATCTACATTGTACTAATATTTTTATGGTGGAAACATATCAAAAACTATGGACATTTATTGTATGTTTTTTATTATCCTACAAGAATACTCAAAGATACCCTCTTATATTTTCTTTAAAAAATTTTTTAATGTTTATTTGTTATTGACAGAGACAGAGTATAAGTGAGGGAGGGGCAGAGAGACAGAGAGAAACAATTCTAAGCAGGCTCCAGAACTGCCAGCAGAGAGCCCAATGTGGGGCTTGAACCCACAAACTGTGAGATCATGACCTGAATGGAAGTTCGACACTTAACCAACTGAGCCACCCAGGCGCCCTTCCTTTTTATTTTCTTATAAAAGTTATACGATATTACCTTTTAACACTTAAGTCTATGATCCATTTTGAATTAATTTTCATGTATGGTACAAGAATCAAGGTTAATTTTTTTGCATAATGATATACAATTTTTTCAGACACTATTTGTTGGAAATATTTCTCCATTGAAATATCTTGACTTTTTAAAAATAATTGGACATAGGGTATTGATATATTCTGTGATGCTCTATTCTGGTCCACTGGTCTATCAATTCTTCCACTAGTAGCAAACTGTCTTAATTGTTCTTTCATTATAGTAAGCTTTGAAATCAGTGTCTATTTCATTTTTAGCTCCATTTTCACAATTCTTAATTTTTTAAAAATGTTTACTTATATCTGAAAGAGAGAGAGAGAGACAGACAGAGAGACAGAACATGAGTGGGAGATGGACAGAAAAAGAGGGGCACACAGAGAATCTGAAGCAGGCTCCAGGCTCTGAGCTGTCAGCACAGGCCTCCAATCCCCGAACTGTGAGATCATGACCTGAGCCAAAGTCGGATGCTAAACCGACTGAACCACCCAAGGTGCCCTCCATTTTCATAATTCTTTTGCCTCTTCTATATCTTTTACATTTTTTTCCCTAAATTTTAGTATCAGCTTGTCAATTTTTAGCCAGCTAAGATCTGAGTGGGAATTGAGATCAATCTACATGCTAACTTGGAATAATTGTCATCTTAATTTTGAAGTCTTGTCCCATGAACAGCACACATATCTAAGTTCATTTATTTTCTCTTAACATTTTATTATTTTCAGGATGCACATCTAGTTTCTTAGATTTATCAAGAATTTATCAAATCAATTTAGTGTTCACTGTAAGCACAAAGAAACACAACTGATTTTTATATATTCATCTTGAATCCTGTAACCTCATTAAATGCTCTTAGCACTACCACTTACAGTAGCTTTTGTGTAAATTCTTTGGTATTTATATAATCACGTTTCCTGGAAATAAGGCAAAATCTATTTCTTCCTTTCCTATCAGCCTTCTTTCTCTTTCTCATTGTACTGGTTCAGATCCCAAATACACTGCTGAACAGAGGTGGGCAGAGTGGGCATCCTTAACTTGTTTCTGATCTGAGGAGGAAAGCATGCAGTGTTTTCTTCCATTAAATATGGTAGAAGATATAGGCTTTTCATAGATGCTTCTAACTATGTTGAGGGATTTTCCTTCTATTCCTAATTTTCTGAGTGTCTTTACTATAGATAGGTTTTTTTTTCTAGCTTATCAATAATTACAGGAAGTTCAGAAAAACACATGTGCTTATATATAACATATGCTTATCACTTATATGTGCATATTATATATATGCAGATAAACATATGCATACATAGATATTTAAATTGCTGCACTGCTATGGAAATCCATCAATCAGGCAGCTAGAACAAGCTGACTGTAGCAACAGTGAACCAGTTGAGTTCATCTGAGGTAAAGCTTTTGTAGTCTCCAAGCAGGAACCAGAATCTGAGTCAATACTGGTTTTCAATGTGAACATCAAAGCAAAATTTTCTGGTCACAAAGGCTCCTCCTCTCCTAGCCACACTCACAACTCTGCAAAGGTGATCTTCTAATATTAAAGAGAAAGTGAAAAATAGTTTAGCTCCCCATTCCAAATTTTAAAAGGCACACACTGAAATTAAATAGCATAATCACAAATTTATATCAGTCAGTAATGTGAGTAAAACCCATTTTGTAAGCATTGATAAAAATAGGACACTGAAGAAATACATGTCTCTTATTACTTATGTGGTATATTTTAATCCAAGGTCAGAACTCTTAAGAGCCGCAAACTGAAGCAGACAGCAAAGGATGAACTGGTTGCTGGAACAGAGCTCCAATTAGATCTCTGGGTAACATTCATTACATGTTCTAAAATGATTTGCAGAATACATCATTAAACACAATGCTGGGCCAAATTTCCTTTTCAAGTAGAAAAAGGTTTTGTTTTTCAGTTTATTTCAAAGATAGTTCATTTTATCAAATTCAGTTTCTTATTTACAAAACTAATTTTGAAGAGTTAATGTTCATTGGTGGGGGGAACGTATAAAGACCTCCTTGGAAAAGTTATTCTAACATTTCTTTTGATAAACCATCATAGTTTTAAATAATCTTCATGTCTAGGAAATCTACATTGGTCTTTTACATAAACCTGAGATCCCAAAGTTTTTGCCTGTATCTTTCTCTTCTATCCGTTCAGATAAGAAAATGTTTTAGTAGGTTCTACCTAAAGACTCAATGTCCCCAAAACAAAAGAAAACAGTTTCTTATCATTGGCCAATAGATCCTTCTTGCACTTTGTTCTTTGGACCATGGAAGATAAAAAGCAGAAGGCTCACTAGGTGATCTCAACAACAATTTTAGCCTTGTCCTTCAGTATCTTTATAATTCTCATTATTGTGGCTGGATCTCACTCTCAGGCCAGTCCCCCTTCATTTATTTGAGAATAACTGCTAACCTTTGAAGGCATTCCAGGGCCCCTGTTACTGCCAGTTCCCTTCTACCTGCCCATTAAAGTGTAAGGCTCTTGGTACAATGCAGTATGTAAAGAGAAATAGCATGTGTCATCAGACATGACACTAATCTAGGGAAAAACCTTAATGAAACACATTTCCCTGCTACAACGTGTGTGTGTGTGTGTGTGTGTGTGTGTGTGTGTGTGTGTGATATGAACACCCTCTTTTATTGCTTTGCTTTTGGGGATATTCTTTTATGCACATGGATCTTCCATTCTCATGCTTAAAATGTTTTTAATCCAATCAAACATTTCAAAACTGACTTTTTAAACCTTTGCTTTTGGGTAGTTTGCCCCTAGCACTTTAATCCTATTTGAACCTTTCACAAATCAGGAAGTTCTCAGCATACAAAGAAGAGCTACAAATCTGCACAGCTCATTTTCATTTAGCAAATCATTAGTAAGTTGCTAACTTCTGGGGAAACACTAATGACAAAACATGTACAGTCCCCCCCCCATATACTTCATTTTATTCTTGTCTGGCTCTATGATACCAAATACCGTTCCATCATGTAATCATTGGACCTGCATTTGGACTTGCCTTCTCCAGAGTTTGAATACCAGATTTTCAAATACAAATTGACCTCAGTTGTCCCCAAGGTATGTGATACTCTGGTAGTCTCCGGGAATAAGTCCACATTCTAGTTCTCTGCTTGCCACCCCCCTCCACCATGGCCAACATTTCACCTTAATTAGATTTGATTCCTCCCAACATATATCCAATAGTCCTTTTAAAAGAGTCTCCTCTTTATATACATACACACTTATGCACACAAAGGGCTGATTTGAAGAGCCTGGATAATTTTCAAGTCGACTATCTTAAGATGTGCTTTGTTCTCTTTATCCTACTAATCACCTTTTTTACTTCCCTTCTTTGCTTTAATCCTAGACCCTAATAATTAATGCTTTTATATTATTAATCTGAAAATATCTTGGTTCCTTGACCCTGAGGACTTCAAACCTATATATTTCTGTAATTTTTCTTCTATTGTTTGACTTTGTCTTTGTTATTGCATGTTTAATGTTTTATAGTCACTTAGAGACCAAGGCAATGGGTGCATTTTTATAAAACTAAAAATTAAATGAATAAATTATAAACAGATGTGTCATTTCCTGCATATCTGCCCAGAGACTAAGTAAATGACTATATTTTCAAAGCCAGAATATAAATAAACAAGCATTTCAAAATCTGGGTAAATAATGCTATTATGTGAGCTAAATTCTTTATTTCATTTCACATTTTAAAAATGTCACTTTCCACATTCAACAGACAACAGGAGTGTTTACATAAAAAAAAACAGATATAAAAATGGTTAGTGTCCTTTCATTATTCACACTTATTATAATCACTTCTGGGATGCAGGTCTTTGGTGCCATTTTCTCTGTGAAGGAGGCACTGGAATTTTAATGTCTGGTACCCAACATGGAGAATGGTGTGAAAGCTTCCTAAAAGGACTAGGACCTTATTATGCAAGCTCTCACTCACATGGTTGTAGCAGATGCTACTATATGGGATTTGGTAAAGCAAAAAAAAAACAAAAAAAAAAAACCCCAAAACCAAAACCAAAACCAACTTCTCCTAAAGGACAAAGCATAGTGGCCTCCTTTCACCTAAACATTAACAACTACATATTTTACTGTATGGGCAAAGATTCTAATGAGATATGGCACAACTTAAATACATCCTTATAAGAATGACAGCAAGGAGAATTGAAAACCTCGTTATCACTTGATGATAGCAACCCTGTGGGTCTTCCCCAGAGCTCTTCCTGCCCCTACATAATAGTTACAGCTTTCTTTTCATTTTCCATTCATTGTTGCTCACCAAAGTGTGCAATGTAATTCTTACATTCCTCACCCTTCTCATTTTTACTTGAGTTCTATGTTCATAGGTGACATCTTTCTGAGGTGGTGCTGAATAACAAGGCAAACAAAAATAATGATGAACATTAGGTACAGTATAAACCTTAATCATGCAGTTAAGACAAAAAATGTTTAAAAACAGGTTTCTTTGTCTGTGTTATTTCACAAAATCCTGATGCTTGGGGGAGGAAAAAAAAACACTCCCTGAGGTTTTTTTTTGCTGCATCTATCTTATAAATGATTCTCTTTGATCAAAATCTAGTGCAAGCTCTCCTTTTTTTAGAGTCATAGAGGCAATGATTTCATATTACAGTATTTCAACTCTTGACAGCTCAGTGGGAGTGAGGAAAAGGAGGAGGGGAGTTATCTAAAGGAAAAGAAGAGATAGAGAGAGAAATTCAAAGTCAGACCAAAGATGACAGGCAAAGCATGGGAGCAGCTGTACAAACTGTTACTTGATCTCTTCCAGAGATTGGTGCACTGGGGTGAATGACAACTTCTAATTAAAATGGTAGCTGATTATTATGTAAGAAGTGACACAATTTGTCTAAGACCTGGAGTAGAAGATGAATCACTTTTATTTGTAGAAAATTCTAATTTAAAGATATGCATTTTTAGATGAACATCTGTGGTGTGTTTTTGATGGGAGACATGTGGTAATTAAATCCTTTTTATTTTCTGGCTGAAATGTTCATATTGTATTTTTGTCATGTATCAATTTTTATATTTCCATAAACAAGAATAAAGCAAGTCCTCAGTGCTCAACATGCAAAATTTAAAAAGTTTAGATAATGTAGAGTTTTTAAGTGCTGAAATTAGATCCTCAGATCATGATTGCAACTTTGTATCTCCCTATGAAATCTACTGGAATATTTTCAAAGCTAAATGACGTCTTTATTGGACTTCTATCTATTAAAGCTGATTCACAGGTTTCCTTCAGGGAATATGGACAAGACTATCCATGGAATACTTCTTGCCAGTTCTTAACTTTTTGGAGCTTCAAAAATACATACCCTTAGCTTTGTTCTCTTCAGTGAATACCTTTCACAGTTAAGAGAAATATTTTCCAATCATACGTATACAGAAACTGATTTTACTCTTTCTTAGGAAAAACACATCTCTCTCAGTCCAAATAATTGTCTATGGTTTGCCAAAATTTGTCTGATTAAGATTGCCATATGTGTGGGGGCCTAACTGGCTCAGTCAGTTAAGTGTCTGACTTCTGGTTTCAGCTCAGGTCATGATCTCAGTTTTTGTGAGTTTAACCCCCCACATCGGGCTCTGTGCTGACAGTGAGGAGCCACCGTGGGGTTCTCTCTCCCTCTTTCTCTGCTCCTCCCCTACTTGCTCTGTCTCTTTGTCTCTTTCTCTCTCTCTCTCTCTCCAGAATAAACAAACAAAAACATTTAAAAAAAAAAAGAATGCCATATGTGGATGGGCAAATATCTCAAGATGATAAATAATGCTAAATAAGTAGACATGAACATATATGTAAAATATAGCCTATAAAATATGGAATATATTGATATGTATAATATATTTGCATGTACACACATATGTATAATATACAAATATATATTATAGATACACTTACATGATTACATATGCACATATTATACACATAGATTATATCACATGTTAGTGCATATGTGTATATTATACATGTATCAGATGCACAGGTTTATCACATATATTAGTATATATGTACATATTATATATATAGATATATCCTGTATCTCTGATGTGTATATATATCCACATACACAGTGTATATAGGATATATATGTATATATGAATATATGTGAAGTATGTACACACACACACCATTTGTCATAATGTGTGTGTGTGTGTGTGTGTATGTACACAGAGAAACTGAACTATGGCTTTAGGAACCAAGTAATTGTTCCATTTGCTTTTCTCATTGGCTTCCTCTAAATATGGTTTTTGCATATTGGCTGCTTTTGCTAGTTTAAGTATATATAGCAATATCAGGCATGACCAAAATTCAGTTGGACTCATTCACTATAAGTAATGAATGCTCACAGATGAGGAATAGAAACCACATGTACTTACATGAACAGTCCACTGAGAGCCAAGGGAACTGTGCATTTTGTTTTCATGAGATTTGGTTTCTCTATTGCACTGTATTTTATGGGGTCTGTATGCACAGGGAAGAAAGGAAGAATACTTACTATATTTGTATCATTCTAGAGTTCTATGTTAATGATCACTGGTAATCCATGGAATTATCCTTTGGAGGAAGTACTGGTACACCCATTTCAGGGTGAGGGAGTAAAGGCAAAAACAGGTTACACATGTTGCAAAACTGGTCAGACATGCAACCTGAACTCAAACTCTGTTGCTCTGGCTCCAAAGTGTTCTTTATATTTTACCAGGCTCATTTTCTCAGTTTCAGATTCAAGACTTGTGGAACTATTCATCTGTCACTGCTCTTGCAGGGTTCAGAGGAAGACCGGTTGACAATGACTTTTGAGCTCAAGTCTCTTTTGATGCTCCCTTTGCATTTGTTTAAAATACAAGTTAGTTTAGTACTACAAAGAAAACGGATTTATTGGGTGCAGCAGTTAAAAAAGGATCATGATGGTAGATGTATGTTTTTTGATCTCTACTTCCCCCAGTAATGAGTGATTTCATATCATGTAAATAAAGCAAACAAGCTTCCATTTAATCTACAGGAAGATACCAAGTAGCATATGTGTTGAGAGAGGTAATTTCTCAACAAACATGCTAATTGTCAATGGTTATAAAGATGGCTTTGACAAATGAACTTTATATGGGGTTCCAAAGAGACTTAAGTTAATTTGAAGCCACATCTACAGTCTAGAAGTTCTATCTCCTACTCCCAGTGTGTATCAATCACATAGTCTCAGTCACAGACCCAACTGCCCATATTGACTCAAAGCAAAGAATGGCAGGGACAGTATAAAACTATTTTGGTTCTGGTAAGCTGATGGTAAAAGCAAAGCTGACTATGAGACCTAAAAGTCAGTGATCCTACACACTTTCTTAATATCACAGTAGCCTCTGAGAGTTAAAAATAAAGATAAAAAATTAGTAAGTTGCAGCTCTCTGCTCTATCTCCCTTAGAGACCCCTATCTCTTTCCAAACAGGTTTATAAACCATGAAGTATTCCACGTTCTCTAAGTTCTTGCAGCTAGGGAGCTTTTGATCTAACGTGCATCTCCTATCACATTGCCATTGTCTTTACACGGTGTTGGGTTAACCTAAATAAGAAACCTAATCTCTTTTTAAATGATTTCTCTAGCAGTGTGACTATAGGAGTATGTCTGAATGTGTGTCGGGTGATGGCGGGTGGAGGTGATAAAGACAGAAAGACTTTTTAAAAGTTGTTTGGTTGATGTAGTAACATGAAAACACTAGATATTTCACACTGACCACATTCTATCATAGATTTCAGCTCCCTGGCCAGGAACAAACTATGTGAATGACTGATGTGTGCTTGTTTATAACTGAATTACTCAATGGTTACCTTTAAAGTCCCAGATCATTAAGGAATTTATGTTGAGAAAAGTGGCTTAAGGAAAACTGTCAGTCCAAATTTCTTAAAACCTTAAGAGACAATTGAGATATAATGATGAGTTGGAAAATGCCACTTCCAGTTATCTACCACTTAGATTGCAAAATCTCACTGAATAGCTGCCAAATCCAGGAGGGTAAGGTCATGTCAGCAGTACTATGTATGACTGTGCCTAACAGAGTCTGGAACAGACTCACATATATTTATTGAATGAAAAATTGTTTTTACTTTAGCACTTTGTTTTATATTATCTTTGTTTTTGTTTTTCTGCGTCTAGTCTAATGTTGGTATTTTTACTTCCCAAGAAGTCTGTATGTATCTTTCTGTTAATTGTATGTATAGTTTAGCTTTACTATTCAATGATGAATACATAAAATGTGTCAAGACTGTGTGGAGGAAGTCATTAAAGTGCACCCATGCAGAGAGGATGCTGGAGCAACAAATCAAATAAAAATTTAAGGGAAGTGATTTGGCACCCCTCCCCGCCAAAAAGGGGTGGGGTGGGTGGCTAGAACATGAAAACTAAACATGTTTACATTTTCTTATAGGAATTTGACAGAAATTATCTCATTTAATTTTCAATACAGTTGTTTGACATATTCATTATAATTTCTATTTTTTAGAGAAAACTAAATTGAAAGAAATTATCCAATTTTTACAATGTCACAAAAAGTACATAGGGAAAATCTAATTCAAACTCAGATCAGTTAGTTTTCAAATACTGTATTCATTTCCATAATGCACTGACTTCTACGTAAAATTATAAAAGGTTTTGACATATTTAAAACCTTTTCAACATTTATGCTTGCTCTAATAGTAGAAATGTGCTGTGACTTGTTGGATTGGCAATGGTAAAGAGTATAATAAGGTACACTTTTTAGAATATATATTAAATAACCAAGAGTTGGACCTCTAACTCCCATCATATACAATAATTAACTCAGAATGAATTAAAAATTTAAATGTAGGAGTTCAAGCTATGAAACTCTAAGAAAATATAGAAATAATTCTTCATGATGATGCATTTGACAATGGTTTCTGAGATACAGCACCAGAGTTACACATAATAAAGATAAAAATACCTAAATTGGACTTTAATTAAAAAAAAAAAACTTTTGTATTTTAAAGGACTCTATAAAAATATGAAAAGAAAGCCCGCAGAATAAAATATTTGCAAATCATATATTCAAAAAGGACCTGAAGAGCAAATATATAAAGAATTCTTACAACTCAATGTGAGACAAGATTTCAAGACAAAATTTTAAACACAGTGAACCGAATTCATATATAAAGTGGGATTTGAGGGAAATGACAAGGAAACTTGTGAGAAAAAAAAATTCCAATAGAAAGCCCAATAGTGAAAACAAAGCGAAATAAGGCCAAAGTACACATCAGGTCATAAGGGGCCCTGAAATAGACTCTTTAGAACACAAAGTAAGACTTTATCCTATTTCAGTGTTTGAGAAATTACTAAGGCAGGTTTTAGATTTAGATTAGGTTCTAGCCAGATTCTGGTTCTAAAGTAGTCAAGCTATTCAAATTATCAGATTATCAGTAAAGATAAATAATAAAACAATTGGAAACTACTATACACCCACCACTATATAAGGTACTCTGAATGAATTTATTATCTCTTCAACATTACATATTCTCTGTACTGTACAAGAGATTATTGATAATCTCTTCAACAGCATCAGATGATGAAATGTTTTCAGACCAGTTAAGTAATTCTCTCAAGACTGAGGAGATACTAGTGGTAAAGACAAGATTCAAACCCTAGGAAGTGACTTAAAAATCTAGGTTTTCCACATTATTCCTATCTACATCTCCAGACCACCTTCATGTATTACCTGATGCTTAGAGAGTGTTTGTGATCTAGAACTAGATAGGCGCATTAGGTGAAACAGATTCTCAACAGTTTTGGGGCAGGCATGTGCAGGACATCCAGGTTGGTATCAGAACATGATAGAAGACAGTCACTAGTCTTAAATGGGAAACTGACATAGATGCAAGGCATAGCAAGAACAAATGAAGTCACGAAAAAGAGATGAAACAAAGTGGGGAAGCACTACAATTCTAGAATTGAGCAAGTCAGAGATTTGACAGAGATCCTCTCTTTGGAGGCAACAGAGATGCTGGGAAGAGCATTAGGAATGAGTCTAGCACCTGAAATTACGCATGAAGACCAACAAAAGAAAAAAAATTAAAAGATATGAAGTTTCATAACCAAATTACAGACATAGCTGTAGCAGAGTACACAGAACTGCAAGTTCACCATGATTTAACATTGGTCCAGAAACATGTAAAACATTCTACACAGTAACAATAACAAGAACAAAACCTTTTTGTTGTGCTTGTAAGCAGATTCCTGACAGGTGGCATGATTTGGAGCTTAGAGAAGATTCCTATGGTTCTAGAGTAGACCTTCAGAAGTAATTAAGAGGAGCATCCTGCTTACACTGCCTACAACTGGGGACAAACAGTTCTGGAGTTTGGGGACTATTAGGTACAGGTTGGGAATACTGATCCATAAAATACACAAAATCATAATTAAGTAATCATAGGCAGAGTTAATCAGAACAAAGTATGTGCTGAATGCCAACGCCTGGCCAAAAAGGGGAGTGTGGCTGAAACCCATTCATGATCTGTATACTAAGCCATGCACCCTTGTTTGGAGTTGAATCTGTCCAGAGGAAAGGGAACTAGAGATTATTTGTCAAGCAGCAAGCCTTGAGATTTTAGAGGACTTCGAGGTAATGGTTTTTACATTCACCCATGTGAGACTTTCTTTTGTCACCAAACTCTCCACAATCTAACAAACAGTTCTATCTCAGGACAAGGTTGCAACTGAGTGGAAATCTCTCATCCACAGAAAGGATGGACTGGTTAATGTTCCTCAACAACAATTTAGAGAATTTAATCCAGACTCCTGGGTTCGTTTTCAGGGTACATTATAAACACAGTGAAAATGGTAAAGAAACACAGTTATCTGAACTTGAGAATATAGAATGACTGATGCAAACAAATTATGATACAAATTATTATAGAACAAAGAATAAGAGTTCTACAGTCATATTATTTTAGTTCAAATCCAGACCTACCATCTATTAATAGTATAAACTCAAGAATGTTAATTAACATCTCTCTTCTTAAATTTTCTCATCTGCAAGTGGACACAATGATGATCCTTTATTCAAAAAGTTTTAATGAGAACAAAGTAACACATGGTAAAATGCTCAGCAAAACGCGTGGTGACAGAAAAGGACTCTTTTTCTCCTTTATCACTCTCCCATTTATGTATTTATCCACTCATACATATACACGCACATAAAAAACATGAGCAAGCCATTTAACTTCTCCAAGCCTCATGTTTTACATTAAAAAAATTTTTTTAATATTTTGAGAGAGAGAGGATGAACATGAGTGGGGGAGGCGGAGAGAGGGAGACACAGAATCTAAATGAAGCAGGCTCCAGGCTCCACGCTGTCACCAAAAAGCCCTACATGGGGCCTGAACTCACAAACCATGAGATCACGATCTGAGCCAAAGTCGGATGTTCAACCGAGCCACTCAGGTGCCCCTCATTTTTCACATTTTAAAAATCAGAATAATAATATACTTTCTTTCTCAAGGGTTATCATGAGAAGTAAAATATTGTTAGATTATTAAGACATCATCACAAAATGTGTAATTATAAATATAGAAGAATGTGTGGCAACATTAGAAGGCTACATTATAAAAATTAGCAACACATATTGTAATACAATATGTAAGCTTTACTGAAGCTTTTAAAGCCAGACTAGATACCAATATTCAAGAAGAGCTTCAAATAATAGAAAACGGAGCACAGCATTCCACACCAATGACCTGGTAGACAAAAATAGCTGGTGAGAAAATGAATGTGCGTCTGGGAAAGGCAGTCGATTAGTGAGACTGCAGACTATGGTATACAGAATAATGTAAGTGAAGGTGAATCTCGAAAAACAGTTTGGACCTGATCATGAAGTACCTCTAATTGTAGGTAACGAGTACAATAAAATTAGGTAGCAAATTAGGTTTGATTAGCTCTTCTGAAAGATAGTATTACACTGACACAATTTACCAGCAACAGACCAGACTAAGAATTGATTTCTACTTCCTGCCACCTACTTCACAGTTTTGTTATAAATACTGCAAGGCATGATATGTAAAGAACCTAGTGTATTCCTGGAACTCAATAAATATTAGATATAATTATGAAGCATATAGGAGTTCATTTTAAAATATACAAGGTGAAGAATATTTAATGTGGATCATAAACATCTCAAAATTATTATCTCAAAAGATTATGCAGATTATACATTAAGTACATTGCTTAGCATATCAAACCTCTAAATTTTAGATCTTTAAACAATAATTAAAACCACTACTATCCAAGTGAGAATTAAATATTGTAGATGAAAGTCTCTTGCTGGTTGCAAAGTGTGATTTTAAAGCAATTATTAATTCAATGTAAGTTGGGAGGAAGGTATTTTTTGTTAACAAACTCATGACCAGTTCATAAAGCACTATAAATTCAGTTGGTAAAAAGCTTCCATACCACTGGGAAAGTTTATAAAGCCAATAAAGTAATCAAGAGTTTTTAGACTTAGGTGAGATTTTAGTTTCAAAGTGGCCAAGAATAGAAGCTAATTTTTTTCTCTATTTTACAAACATTTACTGAGCACCTACTATGCAAAAGCCCCTTGGTAATTGCTGTGACCACACAGAAAAAACAGTCACAAATTCTGTGCCAGCTTCATTTATCTTTTCGGACAAAATTTACAGCCTTCCTGTTTGCCAAGATGTGGTGCCCAGAGCTATACAAGCCTTTCTGAGTAGTCTGCCAAAGATGTCAAATGGCCCTGAGCTGGTTTCCCTGGACTACGAGAAGTATTGAATCATCCACATTTCCTTGGGGATATGTTGCCCACAGCTCTCAGTTCAAGACATCAATCAAGAATCAATTGTGCCACTTCCTCCCCATCTTCCTACCCTCTTTCTATCAATAATATCCTTACTGCTCCCCAGGCTAATACCTTGGCTGTCAGCACTTACTCTTAGTCTGCCTCTCACAGAGAAGCAAAGTCAATCCAGAGCAGTGCCAATCACCACCCCCACTGGCACCAGACTTCACTTCCACCATAGTTACAGCTCCCACAAATCACAATTGTGAATAAAACCTAGAATGAGCGCCACAGACAAACACAATTTTGGAACAAAATGAACATTTCAAACACCCAGTAAGTTATTATACTGTGCAATTCTTCAGAGCTGATTTGTTTTCCTTTGAATTGGCCAAACTTCTCCTGATACAAGCAATTACATTGGCTTATTAGTTCTCTCTCCACTAATTTTCCCCCAAATTAGTGCCTCCATTCAGCAAGCCTTTTTGAAAGTCTATTGAATTTTAGTAACAATGATAAATATGAATAAGAGATAGTCCGCACTCTGGAAGGGGCACTTACAGGCTATGAGAGTCAAGTAAAAATGTAACTGCAAAGAGACTAATCCTGATTTCAGGGACAGAAGATTGCCTAGGATATCAATCTACAAGGACAGTAAAGTATCTGGAGTGTTAAAACATCTCTGATAATATAAAAAAAACAAAAACACTGCAATCGTTGGTAATAAAGGTAGTTGCAAGGAATGCATTGGTAAGTCACTGGACACGGGACGATAACACCTCCAAAGAGAATGCGATTTAGTCTGAATTGCTTCTGAATTGGGTTAATTGTGGGATTTTTAGTTTTACTTGATGGAGCACACATGAGGGGCCAGAGCTCAGTGGTCACGAATGATGCAAGAGTTGCTGCATGCTACCATAAACCTTCTTCCATCATGTTTTACCTCTACACTGTATAGGTCCAACTCCTGTAAATTAAAATTAAATACTAACTTAAGATTTAGATTCATATCATCCCCCTTTTCTCAAAATGACCACCAGCCCATTTATGTGTATCATCATCTAATAAAATTCCTTCCTAATTTACTGGTCATATAGAAGCAGAGGAAATATTCTATCACAGTCCTGCCAATACCAAGCCTGTCATCCTAGTCCAATGGGAAAGTGGATCTGCTCCTCCACAATGCATGTGTCCCTGCCTGCACTGTGGATCTCATCCCCTCTCCTTTAAATCCACATCCTTCATTTATCTGTATTGTGGCTCTCATTTTCTATCCCTTTTTTCCTCCCAAACCCCTACTGCCTTTTTATTCTGGATTATGATGATAAAAAAATAAACTCCCTACCATGGATAGGAAAGCACTACGTGACTTGGCTCTTGATCTCCCTCCATCATCATCTCATCTTTGTTCTTTGAACTACAGCCACTCTGATTCTAAGACATACAAATTCTGTCTCCTCTCTGGATACCTGTCTGTCTCAGGAATCATCCAGGAATCATTCTTCACAACTATTATATAGTTTACATATTTTTTTAAAGCAGACATTGGCATAAACATTGAACCAAAATCTAACCCTATAACACTTAGACCATCTTTTTTCCCTACTCATCACCATATATTTTGCTAACAATATGATGGAAATCAGAAATGGGTTTTATTGGTAGAAATTAATGGTATTGAAGATATGTGGACTAGATAAAATATTTTAGAATTACCTCTAACCTAGGCGCCTGGGTGGCTCAGTCAATTAAACGTCTGACTTCGGCTCAGGTCATGATCTCAAGTTTGTGAGTTAGAACCCTGCATCAGGCTCTGTGCTGACAGCTCAGAGCCCGGAGCCTACTTCAGATTCTGTGTCTCCATCTCTCTCTCTCTCTGTCCCTCCCTGCTCACACTCCATTTTTCCTTCTTTCAAAAATAACAAACCATTAGAAATATCCCTAATGTTTAAATGGAAAGTGTTTGTAAATCAAATAAGGCCTTCACCTTTTAGAGAGACTGAACACTTGATTCTACAAAGACCATATTCAGCCAAAATTTCAGAAGATTTTATATCTGATGATGAATATAGTTAACTACTCACTATAGTTTGAAAATTGTGCCTTATATTTTTTCATTCAAGATTTACCAGAGCACCTAAAAACTTACAACTGTAAGTACAGAGTCACTGTAGATTAAGCAGAACCACTGTAAAAAATTTTGGTTTTGGTTCTGGTTTCCTAGAGTACTGGCCCAATATATGATTATATTGAGAACCTCCACACATCTTACTGTCCACATTAAAGTGAACTTACTATTCAAATGTTTTCAGTGTCAAAAGTGTACTATTCTTTGAAACTCTTACCCAGGCAAGAAATTTTATTGTTCATACAGGAACTTCTCAAACCACTTACAGCCTCTTCAGTACAAGGCACCTACAGGTAGTTTATACCTTCAGACTGAATTTCTCAACTCAAAACCCTTGCTTTCCTATTGCCATCAATATGAAACCAATACATCATAATTGACACCAAATCCTAATCGAGCCCTCACAAGGAAAGTCTCACCTTAAACCAAACTAAGTTTTCAATAAAACCTGATCTTGCCTTTCCCTATTTGAGAGACTACCAAAGCTACATTGAAGTAGTACTCTCCTTTACTGAGGTGCAAAATAAATCAAGCTATCTCCTAACACATTATGTTGGAAATATTCAACTGTGTGCAATGGAATATGGCCTAAGACTAGCTTTGACTTTGATGGAGAAAAACATCTGAGAGGGAACAAACAGCTAGACTTGGCCTACATCTATAGTTTGAGACTACCAATATATGCCAAAAATAACTAAATAACAAACAATAATCAAGTTAATTTGTGCCAGATTTTAACTTGATTAAAATCTTACTTCAAAATGGCCTTTGCTGACACTGGATCCAAAGCTGCCTTCCCATTCGATCACCATTTCATCAACTGCTTTTGCTTCATACCTCATTACAGTCAGTTAACATATATTTGGTGTTATGGGTTAATATTTTTATTTATGGCTTTATTATCTTCTCACTTCTTCAATCATTCCACAAATACATGACCTACTAAATGCCAGGCAGTATTCTAGGCAAGAAGATACAGCATGTTTATAGCCACTTAAGAATATCCAGGATTTTACTTATTTTCTTACTTTGTTTATATTTTCTTTACCAGAACAAGTATTGGCATATTAATCTCTTGCCAAAAAGTTTTGAATGCATGAATAAAATAAGTATATAAATAAATATCCACTCAAATGATAGAAAAATTTTTCCTGCACATATGCATCAGGTTTTTTTTTTCCTATGTCCAGACCAGTCTTCTTACTCCAGTGTGCTCCAGCCAATTCCCTTCTATCAGGAATATGAATCTCTGTGCCTGAGGGCTTCCTTCAGAGCAGGCCAGAACTCAGAAATGCTTATACCTGTGAAGAGCCCACAACCAATGACTGAGAGAGGTTAGAATATAAGGACCCTGGATTGATAGCCCTAGTTGTGTCCTACCTCTAATGGGTAAGTTTAATGCTGGTTTTCTAATGATTTCCCCACCAAATTAAGATCCAGTCATAAATGCTAGTTGCCTTTATAGTGTACCATGCATTGGCCTCCTCCCCCTGTTTATCTTGTTTCATTATTCTGATACCAAGTCTTCTTTCACTATCAAATAAACCACTTGCATTAGTATCCTAAGATCATGATCTGCTTCTGAGGAATCCAAATTAACATACCAATGCCCAAGTATATCACTCTAACTTTGGAAAGATGCATGTGCTGAGTGGTAAGTTAGCACCTAGAAGGAGCATTTGTTAGATCCCAGGGTGTCAAGTGACAGCTGAGCTGAGTCTTGAAAGAGGCTATTTCCCCAGTCACCAGCTCTCCAGCTCTCTTCTCAAAAAAGAATCTTCCACTAACAACAGAACTACCCTATAACCCAGAAATTACACACTACAAGGCATTTATCCAAAGGATAAAAAATACTGATTTGAAGGGACACATGCACCTCAATGTTTATAGCAGTACTATCAACAATAGCCAAAGTATGGAAAGAGCCCAAATGTCCATCGACTCATGAATGGATAATACACACATATACATATATACACAATGGAATATTACTCAGCAACGAAAAAGAATGAAACCTTGTCATTTGCAACAACACGAATGGAATTAGACTGTATTATGTGAAGCAAATTAAATCAAAGACAAATATATGATTTCACTCATATGTGGAACTTAAGAAACAAAACAGATGAACATAGGGGAAGGGAAGTAAAAATAAGTTAAAAACAGAGGGGGATACACTGTAAAAGACAAATAGAGCAAACTTAGGGTTGCTGGCAGGGTGTTGGGTAGGAGGATGGGCTAAATGGGCAATGAGTATTAAATAGGGTACTTGGGATGAGCACTGGGTGTTGTATGTAAGTGATGCATCACTAAATTCTATTCCTGAAATCATTATTACACTAGTATGTTAACTAACTTGGATTTTTAAAAAACGAATAAAAAAACATCCTCTGGGCTGGGGGGGGTAAGAAATCTCCTCTTTTCAAATATTTGAAATATCTCCCAAATGGAATCTTGGCCTTCATTTCCTTCTGCAAAAACTCTAATTTACCTTAATCATCTTCAATGTTCATTTTAAAAGCTTTGCTTCACTAGGGAGAGAAACAACCTACAACCTATTCTCATTTAATCTTCAGTATGAGATACCAGATGTGCAAAGACATTTTTTAAAGGACTTCTGAACCTCTTTCACTGGATATGCTCATTCATAACACTCCCAATTTTCAAAAATAAGTTTTAGGTATATGTATTTAATACAAAGTCTTGTATTATAAACTTTTAATCTTTATTTGTTAAGTCACAATCTTCATTGATATAGCCTAACGTGCATTTTATAATGTCATATAAAATATTTAATTCTAATTCTTTTTGCACTAATTATAACCATTACCTACCATGATAAAAAAAAAGTAACAATTACCCTCCTGCACATATGATTATGTAAAGAAAATCACCTGTCCCATGGTGTTAACATCCAAAGCATAAAATAATATACACAAACATCTAAAATAATACGCATATGTGTTACACATTATTGCATTGATATTGCATTAAATACTGGTCTACTTTTCAGTAAGGAAAATATTAACATTCAAATATTGAAAATATGTCTTAATTCACAAGCTCCAAAGAGTTTATAATTTGACTGAAAATAATTAGATTAATAAAATATTTTCTTTTAACTCATTAACTATACAACATTTCAGAGTCACACTCTTTCATTATGGCTCTTCAGCTATAGGTCACACACACAAGAAAAATCCCCACAAAAGTGTTTATGTTACCTGCCTGTATTTGTAAAATTAATCTCATGTATATCTTATATGGGCAAAATAAATCAATAAATCAATCAATATCTCAGTAATTCAAGGCTACAATAGTAAACTCATCCCCAATTATGTAGATGGGTATTGTAATCAGAGACATTCTGTGCTGGAATTATGCCAGTAATTGTTACTTCTGAACATCATTTGGTTACTATCATAGGAATAAAGAGATTTTAAAAGAATAGGACTTGGTATTAGAAAAGATGGAGAAATTGCCTATTCTATTTTGAAAAAGACTGAATTTCAAGCTATTTTCATGCCATTTAAAGAATAGGGGTTAGCTTGCTAGATGGAATATTTTCCATTAACTTTGATGAGAGGGAGGAAGCCTGTAATTCCCTGTTTAGGTGAATATTGTATTCTTGGGAACAGGAAGAAATGGAAAGCACTATAATAAACCCAGAATTCCAATAATATGACTCTAGTTGTTTGAAAACATGGCTTTCAATTTAGCTCTTGCACGAAAAGTTGGGGTCTATGGCTTGTCTCCTTGAATATCAGGTGATTTGTGGCTGCTTTACCTAATAGAATAGTGATGTCATGACTTCTAAGTTCATAAAAGGCCATGTAATTTCCACTTCATCTTCTTGAAATGATTGTTTTCCAGAGGCCTTCTCTCAGGAAGCTCCCTCTATGTACTTAGCCATTTTATGAAGAGACCACATGTAAGTGCTCCAACTGAAAGCCTCAGCTAAAGTTTCAGCAGACAGGCAATACTTATCACCAGACATGTATGTAAAGATGCTTCCATGCAATTCTAGTCCCCAGGAAGCAATTACCCTCAGCCATGAAATTCATCCAAGCTGAGAGTACAGATATCCTAGAGTAGATACAAGTCATCTATGTGTTCTTCCTGACACACAGAGTCAAAGAGTATAATAAATAAAATGGTTCTGTGTGACTCACTTTTGGGGTTGTTACACAGCAATAGCAACTGGTATGATGACTGAGTTCAATCAATACTTATAAGAATGCGTCTTTAAAACCAACAAGAGCCGGAAAGCTAACTAAAATGACGAAACGAAAGACCTCTCCTCCAAAGAAACTACAAGAAGAAATGACAGCTAATGAACTGCTCAAAACAGATATCAGCAGCATCACTGAACAAGATTTTAGAATAATAATGGTAAAATTAATAGCTGGGCTTGAAAAAAACATAGGGGACATCAAAGAAACTATGGCTACAGACAGAATGGAAAATAAAAATAGGCATGAAGAATTAAAAAATGCGATAAATGAGATCCATAATAAATTAGAGGCCTCCAATGCACGGATTGAAGAGGCAGAAAGGAGAATAAGTGATTTAGAAGACACCATTATAGAAAAACAAGAAGCTGACAAAAAAAGAGACAAACTGATCCAGGAACAGGAAAGAAGAATTCGAGAGCTCAGCGATACGGTCAAACGCAACAATATCCGTATCATAGGAATCCCAGAAGAGGAAGAGAGAGGGAAAGGTGCTGAAGGAGTCCTGGAACAAATTATAGCAGAGAACTTCCCCGACCTGGGGAAGGAAGTAAATGTGGAAGTACAAGAGGCTCAGAGGACTCCCCTCAGACGTAACCTGAATCGATCTTCTGCACGACATATCATAGTGAAAATGGCCAAATACAAGGACAAAGAGAGAATTTTGAAAGCAGCTAGGGAGAAAAGGGCCCTAACATACAAAGGGAAACCTATCAGAGTGGTGACAGACCTATCTACTGAAACTTGGCAGGCTAGAAAGGAATGGCAGGAAATCTTCAATGTGATGAACAGTAAAAATATGCAGCCAAGAATCCTCTATCCAGCAAGCCTGTCATTCAAAATAGAAGGAGAGATAAAAACCTTTCCAAATAAACAGAAATTGAAAGAATTTGTCACCACGAAGCCAGCCCTACAAGAAATCCTGAGGGGGATGCTCTGAAGGAAAGGTTGCAAGGAACAAAGATACCAGAGACACCACCACAAACATGAACCCTACAAAAGATACAAAGACTCTAAACCCACATATTTCAATAATAACACTGAATGTAAATGGGCTGAATGCTCCAATCAAAAGACATAGGGTAGCAGAATGGATTAAAAAACAAAATCCATCAATATGCTGTCTACAAGAAACTCATTTTAGACGGGAAGATACCTTCAGATTAAAAGTAAGGGGATGGAGAAATATATATCATGCTACAGGAAATCAAAAGAAAGCCGGAGTAGCGATACTTATATCAGACAAACTGGACTTTAAATTAAAGACAATCACAAGAGATGAAGAAGGGCACTACATAATAATTACAGGGTCCATCCATCAGGAAGAACTAACAATCATAAATGTCTACGCACCGAATATGGGAGCACCTAAATATCTAAAACAATTAATCACAAACAGAAACAAGCTTATAGATAAGAATGTGCTAATAGCAGGGGACTTTAATACTCCGCTTACAGCAATGGATAGGTCAACCAGACAGAAAATCACTAAAGAAATAATGGACTTGAAAGACACATTGGACCAGATGGATCTGACGGATATATTTAGAACTTTACATCCTGAGGCCAGGGAATTTACTTTCTTCTCAAGTGCGCATGGCACATTCTCCAAGATAGATCACATACTGGGACATAAAGCAGCCCTCAATAAATATAAAAGAATAGAGATCATACCATGCACACTGTCAGATCACAATGCTTTGAAACTTGAAATCAATTACAGGAAGAAGTCTGGAAAACCGCCAAAAACATGGAGGTTAAAGAACACCCTTCTAAAGAATGAATGGGCCAATCAGGCAATTAGAGAGGAAATTAAAAAATATATGGAAACAAATGAAAATGAAAACACAACAATTCAAAATCTATGGGATGCGGCCAAGGCAGTCCTAAGAGGAAAGTACATTGCTCTCCAGGCCTATTTCAAGAGATTAGAAAAAGCACAAGTCCAAAATCTAACAGCTCACCTAAAGGAGCTAGAGGCAGAGCAACAAGAACGCCCTAAACCCAGTAGAAGAAGAGAAATAGTAAAAATTAGAGCAGAAATAAACAACATAGAGACCAAAGAAACAATTGAACAGATCAATGAAACCAAGAGTTGGTTTTTTGAAAAAGTAAACAAAATTGACAAACCTCTAGCCAGGCTTATCAAAAAGAAAAGAGAGAGCACCCAAATAGACAAAATTATGAATGAAAATGGACTTATTACAACCAACCCCTCAGAAATACAAGCAATTATCAGGGAATACTATGAAAAATTATATGCCAACAAATTGGACAACTTAGAAGAAATGGACAAATTCCTAAACACACACTCACTACCAAAATTCACACGGGAAGAAATAGAAAACCTGAACAGACCCATAACGAGTGAAGAAATCGAATCAGTGATCAAAAATCTCCCAACAAATAAGAGCCCTGGACCTGATGGTTTCCCTGGGGAATTCTACCAGACATTTAAAACAGAATTAATCCCAATTCTTCTCAAGCTATTCCAAAAAATAGAAGTCGAAGGAAAACTCCCGGACTCATTTTATGAAGCCAGCATCACTCTGATTCCCAAGCCAGACAGAGATCCAACAAAAAAAGAGAACTATAGGCCAATATCCTTGATGAATACGGATGCAAAAATTCTCAACAAGATCCTTGCAAATCGAATCCAGCAGCATATCAAAAGAATCATCCACCAAGATCAAGTGGGATTCATTCCTGGGTTACAGGGCTGGTTCAACATTCGCAAATCAATCAATGTGATCCATCATATCAATAAAAGAAAAGATAAAAACCATATGATCCTGTCAATAGATGCAGAAAAAGCATTTGACAAAATACAGCATCCCTTCTTAATAAAGACTCTCGAGAAAGTTGGGATAGAAGGAACCTACTTAAACATCATCAAAGCCATCTATGAGAAGCCTTCAGCTAACATCATCCTCAACGGGGAAAAACTGAGAGCTTTCCCCCTGAGATCAGGAACACGACAGGGATGTCCACTCTCACCACTGTTGTTTAACATAGTGCTGGAAGTCCTAGCATCAGCCATCAGACAACAAAAGGAAATCAAAGGCATCAGAATTGGCAAAGAGGAAGTCAAACTTTCACTCTTCGCAGATGACATGATACTCTACATAGAAAACCCGACAGACTCCACCAGAAGCCTACTAGAACTGATCCAAGAATTCAGCCAAGTTGCAGGGTACAAAATCAACGTACAGAAATCGGTTGCATTTTTATACACCAATAATGAAGCAACAGAAAGAGAAATCAAGAAACTGATCCCATTCACAATTGCACAAAAAACCATAAAATACCTCGGAATAAACCTAACCAAGGATACAAGAGATCTGTATGATGAAAACTATAGAAAACTTATGAAGGAAATTGAAGAAGACACAAAGAAATGGAAAAACATTCCATGCTCATGGATAGGAAGAATAAATATAGTTAAGATGTCATTACTACCTAAAGCACTCTACACATTCAATGCAATTCCAATCAAAATTGCACCAGCATACTTCTCAAAACTAGAACAAACTATCCAAAAATTTGTATGGAACCACAAAAGACCCCGAATAGCCAAAGTAATACTGAAAAATAAAACCAAAACGGGAGGTATCACCATCCCAGACTTCAGCCTCTACTACAAAGCTGTCATCCTCAAGACAGTATGGTATTGGCACAAAAACAGACACATAGACCAATGGAACAGAATTGAGAACTCAGAAGTGGACCCAAAAGTATACAGCCAACTGATCTTTGACAAAGCAGGAAAGAATATCCAATGGAAAAAAGACAGCCTTTTTAACAGATGGTGTTGGGAGAACTGGACAGCAACATGCAGAAGAATGAAACTAGATCATTTTCTCACACCATGCACAAAAATCAACTCAAAATGGATAAAGGACCTGAACGTGAGACAGGAAACTATCAACACCCTAGAGGAGAAAGCAGGAAACAACCTCCTTGACCTCCACCGCAGCAACTTCTTACTTGACACATCCCCAAAAGCAAGGGAATCAAGAGCAAAAATAAACTGTTGGGACCTCATCAAGATTAAAAGCTTCTGCACAGCCAAGGAAACAACCCAGAAAATTAATAGGCAACCAACGGAATGGGAAAAGATAGTTGCAAATGACATATCAGATAAAGGGTTAATATCCAGAATCTATAAGGAACTCACCAAACTACACGCCCGAAAAACAAACAACCCAGTGAAGAAATGGGCAGAAGACATGAACAGACACTTCTCCAAAGAGGACATCCAGATGGCCAACAGACACATGAAACGATGCTCAGCATCCCTCCTCATCAGGGAAATACAAATCAAAACCACACTGAGATACCACCTCACGCCAGTCAGAGTGGCTAAAATGAGCAAATCAGAGAACTCTAGATGCTGGCGAGGATGTGGAGAAACGGGCACCCTCCTACACTGTTGGTGGGAATGTAAACTGGTACAGCCCCTCTGGAAAACAGTGTGGAGGTTCCTCAGGAAACTAACAATAGAACTCCCCTATGACCCAGCAATAGCACTGCTAGGAATTTACCCAAGGGATACAGAAATGCTGAGGCATAGGAGCACATGGACCCCAATGTTCATAGCAGCACTCTCCACAATAGCTAAAACATGGAAAGAGCCTAAGTGTCCATCAAAGGACAAATGGATCAAGAAGATGTGGTTTATCTATACCATGGAATACTCCATGGCAATGAGAAACAATGAAATCTGGCCATGTGTAGGAACATGGATGGACCTTGAGGGTGTTATGCTGAGCGAAATAAGTCAGGCAGAGAAGGACAAATACCATATGTTTGCACGTATAGGAGGATTAGGAGGAACTTGACGGAGGAACAAGGGGGAGAAGAAGGGCGGAAATGGTGGGGGAGAGGGAGAGAGGCAAACCATGAGAGACTCTTGAATGCTGACAAAAACTGAGGACTGATGGATGTGGGGGGGAGGGGGGATGGGCATGGAGGAGGACACTTGTGGGGATGAGCACTGAGTGTTATGTGGAAACTAATTTGAAAATAAACTATTTGTAAAAAAAAAAAAATACTTGTAAGAATGCAAAACAAAACAGAACAACCTAGGCTGATGTACACAGGTGCATAACATTACCTAACATTTTTACATCTGTGTATCCTGTAACCATGAGAAGGGACAAAAGACTGTAGGCTATTTTGATTTCATAGACTCAAGAACTTGATTACTAGTATAATGGACTTTGTAAGAATCTCATATTTTCTAAATGTCATGTTTAATCCTGGAAACAACCTCAGGTCTTCTTATTCCAAAACCATAGCTAGAGTTGTACTTTCAGAATATGTCCCATGCAGCCTATCTATGATGCTAGATAGAGGATTTTTTACTTTTTTTAATGTTTATTTTTGAGAGAGAGAGAGAGAAAGAAAAACAGAGACAGAGACAAAGCATGAGTGGGGGAGGGGCAGAGAGAGAGGGAGACACAGAATCCAAAGCAGGCTCCAGGCCTGTGCTGACAGCTCAGAGCCCAATATAGGGCTTGAACTTAGGAACTGTGTGATCATGACCTGAACTGAAGTCAGATGCTTAACTGACTGAGCCACACAGACACCCTCAGAGGATTCTTGATGTAAATATTCATCTGATTTTACTCTTTTCTGGTAATCTTATATGAGGTAGTGTAGTTTTTATAGTGTTTGTGTCTCCTATCTCTAATTTTAGTGGTTTCATAGTATGCATTTTCAATGCATTTTCCAAAATTACCTCTGATGGGGGCTGGGCTATCTAGTTATCCACATGAATCTCATAAAGCAAAGTGACTACTGGGTCAGACAGAGAAGGATCCACTGAAGTGTTCAGCCCATTGCTTAGTGGATGGAAAGCACTAAGTAACAATAGTATTATCATCTTTGTTATCAGAAGATGTCTATTAAAATATAGTAAAATACCCTTGCATGAAAAGATGTTTTAAAAAGAACAACATTTGCGGGGGGGGGCACCTGTGCTGACAGCTAGCTCAGAGCCTGGAGCCTGTTTCAAATTCTGTGTCTCCCTCTCTCTCTCATAAATAAATCAACTATATAAAAAAATAAAAATAAATAAAAAGAACATTTGATGAATAACCAGGAGTCTCCTCTAGATTTCTCCCAGTAGAGTAATAACATCAATTGCTTATCATATTTATTAACTATCAAAAGTATAGAGTCATGACCTTACTAGGCATTGGGCCAAGTGCTTTTACATAGGCAAACAACTTTATCTCCCCCAAAATCCTTGAGGTAGATAATATTAACCCCTGTTTACAGCTGAAAAAATCGGGGTCTAAGATCTAGTTTAGGGTCATTGGGGCTATATAATGATCAGTGAGGTGTGGAAATGTTCTGTTTGCATACAAAGCCTATGCATCTAATCACATTCTCCATATGCTTTAACAGTTTGAAACACAAAAATTTAATTTTATCCGAATTTGTTTGCCACGGTATGCCATTCAATATAGAAGGATTTGATTATTTTATGTGCATGTGTGTATATAATTAAAACTAGAACTGAAGCTGTGTAGTTTTTGAAAAATGACAAGGTTCTGATTCCTACAAGCAAATTTGAATTTTCATTATTCTCAGTTTTTTTTTAAAGAAGTTTCTTAGTGTTTCTGTCCTATAATATTTTGCTATTTTTTTTCCAGAGAGAGAAAGAAGAGCACACAAGTGAGGAAGAAGGGCAGAGGGAAAAAAAAGAGTATTAAGCAGGCTCTACACTCAGCTGTGGAGTCCAGTAAGAAGGTAGATTCCATGACCCTAGGATCATGACCTGATCTATGATCAAGAGACAGACACTCAACTAACTGAGCCATCTAGGGCCCCTTTTGCTATTCTGTTTTAGGAATACATGTTTACAAATGCATTATCTGTTTCCACTGGACTTGAGAATTATGTATTTTGGTATGTGAGTATACATATATGTATATGTACACATATAAATGCATATACAGAGTGACAAACATTTTTGGAATTCTAGAATAATGAGTAAACTCCATCTGCTGTAATAGGAGAAAAGCTAACCTTTTGTATTAAATACATGCACTAATACCCACTCTCATTCCCCTTTAAAAACTCGGTCAATACTCTAATGTAGTAACCTTCCTGAGCATAAAGATTCAGTGGTATTCTTCATTGTTCATCTGGATGATTTAGGATATCATAAAGAATACTCTATTTCTCACCACCTTCCACACTTAGTGTGATGTGAACAGAGCCAAAATACAGCTTTAGTTCTAGAGAAGTTAAATATAGAATGATTTCATTTGTTCTCATCTTTGGCTGTAAAACCCAGATTTAGACAACTTTTATGTTGACACAACCTTAACACAAATAGACACACTGTGCCAATACTACCCGGGATTTTTAGCCATGAAACTTAATATTCTGCTTAAGCTCATATTTGGCTCTATATGAATAACATTATCATGGACTCATCAAATCCAGTATATGTCACCTCCTTCTAGTTTGTAGAAGAGTAAATTATAGATTTAAGGGTTCACTTTTTTCTCTTGTGTATTAGGCTAATGATTTTACCAAAGTTTTTAAAAATGTTTAAAGTATTTTCATGAATTATCTGGATGAGTAAATATGAAATGAGGAGAGACCAGAGACTTTTCCCTGAAAAAGACATGCAATTTGAGATTAAAAACAGAGTGTATCTGTTGAATGAAGCTTCTCCCTTCTCTGCCACATAAAACCACATATACGCTCAATCTGCACCAAGTATTTACCAATTTCTACAAAATCAGAGGTGGTAACTGGCAACCTTATTTCTCAAACAATCCTCCCTGAACCGTTTTGTTGTTCTCGATCAATAAATGAACAACTTGATGGTTATATAGTAGCCAATTAAGTGATTTATCAAAGTTAGCCAATGCCTAAAAATCTCTTAGTCAAAGCCTAAGTCAGTAATTAAAGTTATGATTTTCCAAAGAATTCCATCCCTAGTGATGTGTCTTTGGAAAAAAGTGAACTTCTCCCAATTTCTAAAGGGCCAATCAGAACAAGGTAACTTTTGATCTGTACCCTTCTCACCTGGAACAGACCTCAATTGAATGGACTTTCCTCCTTTTCCAACCAGGATCCTGACTAGATCTCATATTAAGCCTGTTGTGACCTACTGGAGTGTTGTGTTTGTTTTATTTCTGATGGCTTATCACACCTACAGATATAAAGGTTCAAACCATGCTAAATTCACCTGTTGTTTCTTTGAATTGGTAGTCTTCCTCCTGCAGGGAGTCAGCCCCCATGTTAGGCCCAAGTACAAGCTCTGTGGGTAAAAGCCAGGATCTGCACACTGACTGCTCAAAAATGGTCAGATGACAATTGTGAGGAAGATTCTGAGGCAATTTGTTATTTGAGGTATTACTGATTCAGCATTATGCTCAGGAAATATACAAGAAGTATGTAAACACTGAGTAGTCTGGTGACTGTTTAACATTCTTAAATAGAATACAAAATGTATTTGCACTAGCTTCTCTCAATTATGAATATTCCATATTATATTCTTAACTATATTATAGCTAATTAACATATATAATTCATTATATGATCTGTATGATATAGAAGATAGTTCGACGCTACTCCAATTAACTATAACTGACTTTTTAATGAAAACAGAACATTTCCTCTATTTCTTGCCTCAGCTTTTAAATGTAATTTATCAAAATAGTGAACTCCTTAAAAACACATTAAAGATTTAAATTATGGATAGAATAAATCAGATAATTACACTAAATAGCATTCTATGCTTCTTGGGTTTCCAAACATTAAGGAACTGAAACCTGTGCCAGAAATATCCAATTGGTGCTGGTCTGCTACAGGAAATTAGTCTTAAAGATTATCTTGTCAGATTTTATTTTCTTGTTTTAATTTTATTTTTTTAATGTTTATGTATTTTTGAGAGAGGAAAAGACAGAGTGTGAGTGGGAGAGAGGTAGAGAGAGAGGGAGACACAGAATCTGAAGCAGGCTCCAGGCTCTGAACTGTCGGTACAGAGCCTGAGGCAGGGCTTGAACCCGTGAACCACGAGATCATGACCTGAACCGAAGTCTGATGCTCAACCAAGCCACCCAGGTGTCCCTCTTGTATAAAATTTTTACTCAGGGTTATGGTTTTCTCTGCAGTCAGTATCAATATTCCAATGTCATTTTATAGACAAAAATATCACAGGAAACTATGAGCCTATTTTTAAATAAGAATCTGTGTCTGGTCAAGGATTTCTCTTAGATTTTATATATTCATTGAAACCACTGATAATCCCAATCCCATTACTTCAGGCTGTCAACAGGAGTCACCCTTATCTCTTTTGTCACCCGCTTACACATATACCATTTTCATGGAAATGCTCAGGAATGCACAAGTCAGTGTAGGATTCTGACTTCAAAGTCCTGTTCCCACTTTTTGGAACCTGATTTTTCTCAACTATAAAACTAGAATAGTTACATCTACTCAATGTTCCCATCAAGTTGTAGACATTTTAATTAAATGAAATAGGTGAAAGGGTTGTATAATTTTTCAAGTCTATGACCTGGTAAGGTGGGACAAATAAATACTGCATATTCCAGGATGCTGTTGCTTTGTTTTAAAAGCATTTCTTTAACCAAAAGATGATTTCCATAATATATTTCCAAACTTCTATTTACTTTATATACAAATACCTCTACCAAAAGATTCTCAGTCAGTACTCTTTGGAATCTTTGAGCCATTAAGCCTGAGATCTATAGTCATATATTCTCCCAATTTTTTTCTCAGGAAACTCATACCTTATTTTCATATTTAAATCCTATATCCTCTTAAAAATATTTCCTTGAACTAACGGAGATTACATTTAATGAACATCCTATGCCTGGGCAACACTAACATAATTGTGTTTGGTATGAGAGTTAAAGGCATATATGAAATTAAGCAAGAGTAAAAGAGTGAACAGAGAAACCAGCAAAATTCTCCCATTATGTTCCCTTGGAAATTCCATACACGCACATGATCCACACAATCAAAAGTCATAACTGGAAGAACTTAATTCTATATGGTGAAGATAAATTCTTCAATGGATGGTATTCATAATTTATTTCTGTTTGGTTAATACTGTACTAATTTCTGCCAAGGTTTAATCCCAATTTATGTAACATGACAATTCTAATTGGCATAGAAAGAAGACATCTCTGATTCACCTGGGAGTGTGTTCTGAAACACACATCTTGGATATTCAAAAAACGCATCCTCATAGCCATCTTCCTGGAACCTTTAGAATCGCTGCTCTAAATAATCAGCCAGTCCAGGAGCAGATCACTCTACTTCCTGGAGTGGCCAAATACTTTTAAAAGCCATTAGTGTGGCTTGATTCATAAACACGTTACAGATTCAAAAAGATTCAGACTTAGAAAAATCTTATTTTCTCTCACTATAATCATTATCTATTGCTGTGTAACAAATTATCCCAAAACATAATGGCTGAAAATGAACATTCATTATTTTACTTTTTTCTGTCAGGAACCCCAGAACAAGTTAGCTGGGTGGTTCTGGGTTAGCAGATCTCTCAAAGTGCTGGCCTGGGCTGCACATATCTTAAGGCTTATTTGGGAAGGGTTTTGCTTCCATGTTCATTCTTCTGTCTCTTGTCAGGCCTGAGCAAATCTGCTTGCAAGCTTACTCCTGTGGGCCTCTGTATAGGACTATTTTAGAACATGACAGCTGGCTTAACCCAGAGTAAGCCATCCATGGGAGAGGTAAAGAGAACCCTATGAAAAATTGCTCTTTAGATAGCCTAATCTCACATGTGACATCCCATCACTTCTTCCATAGTCTAATAAAAATCCAATCCACATTCAAAAGGAAATAACACAAGGACATGAATACCAGAATTGGGAATCATTGGAGACCTTCAAAGTCTTCTTAATAAACACAATTATCAAGACATTTTTATGAAGTATAAGAGACACCTTGAGATTAGGGAAAAAAAGGGATGCTGAGGACACTGTAAGGTAATAGGAAGGTGCACTGTGTGAACTTTGTCATATTTAACTAAATTAATTACATGTGAGGTTGGTAGTGTTTGTGCTTGTATTTATGATGATGGTCATAGTCTTAATTTTTTTAATCCTAAAAATCAGTTACTCATTTGTTCAGAATTACTCATCATAGTTTTAGGCTCAATACAATTGCTAATTGAAATACTAATTAACCAAGTCATTTTTATACAAAGATGAGAAAATTTATGTTTGATTGGATAATTATAAAAATATTTTAACTATATCTCTTGCAACAGGAACATAGGAGATGCAAATAAGTGTTCTTGACTGAATAGAACTCATTTCATCCTAAAGTTCTTTTCTTTAATTCAGTTTCTTAGAATAAGTTCATTATCTTAGATCACTAGTCTCTTAACAAATAGAACTGAAGAGGAAATACTTAAACATGAGTTATATGGACCCACCAATTGTTACCAATTTGACCATAGACAAGTATCTTACATTTGCTTTCCTCAACTGTGTAGGCAAGATAAAAATACTAGCTTTGCCTACTTTATGAGGTTATAAAGATTTTCAAACAAGACAAAGTATATAAAACATACACTATAAGTACATTAATTTGTTGAAGATATAACATTAACAATTATTTAATTAGCTCTTCCTGTCTGGATACTTCTTGGAAAACTTATCATAAGATATGACATTATTTGTTTATTTGACCAGATTCAGTGCCTTGCTTGGTGGGAAAATCCCTAATTCTTTGAGACTTTTGCCAACAACTTTCAGTGACATTTCTCTAATATCGTTAGAGAATTATGGTTATAACATAAGGTTATGTGAAGAGGAGATACAGATTATGGTTAACCAAAGCCTGACCAAAAAAACTTAATTACTTGAGAATGAGAGGTGTACAAAAGGTTTTGAAAATCAGAAATAGATCCCTTAAAGGTATAAAGCACACGAGTAAGGCTGTGGTACACCCAGCAACGGCTTGAGAGTTCCCCAACTCTCATCTTTGGCTGATGTTGTTGCCCTGTCCAAGCATGAAGGGAAGGTGATTTCAGAGTTAGAAACAGCTAGAACATGGGAGTGGTTGCTTGGTAAACTAAACAATGGTTCAAGGCATTTAAAGAAATCTCACCCCAAGTATTACCTTTTGGAGATGGGATTTCAGTTATCGTACACAAGAGAAGATACAGATTTTATAGAACATCCAGGCATGTCAATAAAGAAATAGCAGCAACAACAAAAACAACAGCAACACACAGTTACAAGTGTCAAACTCAGGGATGAGATCTGATTTCCAGAGTAGCAACATTTATATTACTTACTTTTTCCAGCTTTACTGAGGTAAAATTGACATGTAACACTGTGTGAGTTTAAGGTATACAGCATATTGAAATGATACATTTATACTGTGAAATGATTACCACCACAGCATTAACTAACACCGCCATCATATCACATAATTTCCCCCCACCTTGGGTGGTGAGAGCATTGAAGTTTTGCTCTCTTAGCAAATTTCAAGTATACAATATATATTATTAACTAATCATCAAGCTATATGTTAAGAACTCCATGAATTTTTAGTCTTTTAACCAGAGGTTTCTGCCTTTAATCATCATCTCCCCATTTTCTCCAAACCCACTCCTAATTACCACAATTCTAGTCTGTTTCTATAAGTTCAAACTTTTTTAGATTTCATATGTAAGTGATACCATATAGTCATATCATACAGTATTGGCCTTTGTCTGGCTTATTTCACTTGCATTATGCCTTCAAGTTCTATCCATGTTGTCACAAATGGCAAAATGTTTTTCCCCCTCTCAATAAGATTCCACTGTATATACACCACATCTTCTTCAAACACTTAGACACTGATGGGCAAATAGCTTGTTTCCATATCTTGGCTATTATGAATAATGCTATGATTAACACGGAGTACATATATCTTTGATATTGTTTTTGTCTTTTGTATATATACCTAGCAGTAGATTGCTGGAGCATATGGAGTTCTACTTGTATTTTTTAAATTAAATCTCCATACTGATTTCCATAGTGACTATACAAATTTATATTCACATCAACAGTGCAAAAGGGGTTCTCTATTCTCTATATCCTTGCCAGCACTTAACCTCTTATCTTTTTAATCAAAACCATTCTCACAGGCTTGAGGGGATACTTCATTGTTGTTTTGATTTGCATTTCCTTGTTAATTAGTAACACCGAGCACCTTTTCATGTACCTATTGGTGGTTTATAGGTTCCCTTTGGGGGAAAAATGGCCATTCAGTTCCTCTGCCCATTTTTTAAAATTTCTTATTTTTGAGAGAGAGAGTGGGAGTGGGGAGGGGCAGAGAGGGAGACACAGAATCCAAACCAGGCTCCAGGCTCTAAGCTGTCAACACAGAGCCCAAAAAGGGGCTCAAACTCACAAACCACGAGACCATGATCTGAGCTGAAGTCAGATGCTTAACTGACTGAGCCACCCAGGCACATCTTCTGTTCATTTTTAATAATTTTTCCTGCTGTTGAGTTGTATGAGATCTTTATGTAATTTAGATACTAACCCATCAGATACATGGTTTGCAAATATTTTCTCTCATTCTATAGATCTGTCTTTTCATTTTGTTGATGGTTTCCTGTGCTGTGCAGAGTTTCTTGATTTGATGTAGTCCTACTGATTTTTGCTTTTGTTGCTTGTGCTTTTGATGTTAAATCTAAAAAAAAATATTCATTGTTAAGATCTCTGTCAAGGAGCTTGTCCCCTATGTTTTCTTCTATGAGTTTGTTTTAGGTCTTATATTGAGGTCTTTAATTCAATTGGAATTGACTTTTGTATCTAGTGTAAGATAGGAGTCCATTTTCATTCTTTTGCCTGTCACTGTCCAGTTTTCCTTACACCACTTATAGAAGAAATCATCCTTTCCCCCTTTTATATTCTTGGCTTTTCTGTCAAATTAATTGACCAGATATGCATGAATTTATTTCTGAGGTCTCTATTCTATTCCGTACATCCATGATCTCTTACATCTGTGCTGATAGAATACTGTTTTGATTACCATAGCTTTGTATGGTAGTTTGGAATCAAAAAGTGTGATGCCTCCAGCTTTGCTTTTCTTTCTCAAGACTGTTTAGAAGACTATTTCTAAAATCTCCATGCTACCCAAATTGACCTATGAATTCAATGCCATCCCTGTTAAAACTCCACTTGCATTTTTCACAGAAATAGCAAAAATCCTAAAATTTGCATGAAACCACAAAAGTCTCCAAGGAGCCAAAACATTATTTAAAATGTCCATTTTTGAAACATGGTGGAGATGTAGGGGGATCTGCACTTCCTGCCTCCTTCAAACAAAAGAGGGCTGAGGCCAAATGACTTTGAACTCCAAGAGTCTGGGAGGAAAAGAAACAGAGTCTACCAGGGAGAAAATGGGAAAACTGGATGACCCATAGGTGGTTGACAGTGAACTGGGGAAGATAAAATGGGCCATGAAGGCATGGACAGGAGGGGTCCTCTTCTGTGGAGAGACAAAGGGAAGATAAAGAGTGGCTTGGGAAGTGTAGGACTGTATCTGGACAAGAGAAAACCTTAGACCAAGACAGAGAGGGATCCCATCTCTAACTGCAGGGCTTTCTTCAGACTGGGGCCAGCTGCCCTGTTTGCACACCTGGGGAGGAGGGGAGTCACTTCTGGGTTCAGAAGGCACAGTCTGCAGCAGGAGAAACCGGTCCTCTCTCCTAAAGTGCTGCAGCACAAGCCACAGGACCACATATCATTGGGTGGCATCATTAACATGCACAGAGTGGAAATTTAAAACCCAACTAAGCTGGGACACAGGAGACAGCGGAGTCAGACAGCCCACCTTGTCTTGGCCCACGGCACAGTGAGGATGTATCCAAAGGAGTGATTTGAGATACCTGGTTCGGGAAGGAGAGACTGGTGGGGGGGAGGGGGCGGTCACCATTTTTCTCTACACAACTACCAAAGCGGGGCCTCAGGGATTGATCTGCAGGGCCCACAGTGGAGGTGGGACCCATCTATACCAAACCATGCCCTCTCTGCATCCAGGTAGCTACTTATCTACTGGAGCAGGATAGATGTTGTGGAACCAGATGGCCCCCTCCTCTGAATCAGCACTGTGGCATTGCCTGGATTAATTCTAGGATGGTTCTTATTATCTAGATATAAATATGTATCTGACAGATGATAGATAGATAGATAGATAGACAGACAGACAGACAGACATAAATTTCTCCTTCTTATCTCCTCCCTCCTCTAGGCCGGGTAATCTGGTTATTGGTTTGCTTAAACAGACATATTTAAAAAAATTTTTTTTACATTTATTTTTGAGAGATAGAGGGAGACGCAGAATAAGCGGGGAAGGACAGAAAGAGAAGGAGACACAGAATCTGAAGCAGGCTCCAGGCTCTGAGCAAGTGTTCAGCACAGAGCCTGACATGGGGCTCAAACCCACAAACTGTGAGATCATGATCTGAGCCAAAGTTGGACACTTAACCGATTGAACCACCCAGGTACACCTAAACAGACATATTTCATATTGATGCATGTTCTAAACCTCCTTTTCTTTCTCTCTCTTTCTGGAATAATCAAGCCATATACTTTCTCAGGGTAACTTTGTCTTTGTTTCTTTTCCTTGCCTCCTTCCTTATTCCCTTTCTCTCTCTGAATTAAGCCTTTTAGTCACTCTGCCTGGTCAATGTTCATTTTTTCTTTCCCTGTGCCTGTCATTTTTCTCTTTGTATATGATCTTCCATCAATAACACTTCCACCCTGGTCTTTACTTGTAGCTGGTGTTTCTGGTTTTTTGCTTTAGACTGTTTTTTGTTTTGTTTTTGTTTGTTTGCTTGTTTGTGCATTGTGTGTTATTGTTTCCTGTCTCTATGTTTTCCTTTCCAGGACTACTTCAAGGAACAAATCAAAGCACTCCTGGTGGAGGGTCCAAAACATCACTACAAGTAGGCAAATAAAATAATGAAAGTCACAACAACAGAGAGCAGGTAACACTCTCCAAAAAAACACCTCGTGAAGGGCCAGGCCATGGACAGTGTATGACTCCCCTTTAATATAGCAATGCTTGCAGGTGCAGAGCACATAACAAGCTTTTAACACTTACAAGGGACAGAAAACTAGTCAAAATGATGAAATGTAAGAAGTATCCTCAAAAGAAATTCCAGGAAGAAGGGACAGCTAAAGGATTGATCAAAACAGATATAAGCAATATAACTGAACAAGAATTTAGAACAATAGTCATAAAACTAATCATTGGGTTTGAATAAAGTATAGAAGACAGCAGAAACTCCATTGCTACAGAGATCAAGGATATTAAAAATAGTCCTGATAAATTAAAAAATGCTATTATTGAGGTACAAAATAAAATGGAGGCAGCCACAGGACAAATAGAAGAGGCAAAGGGGAGAATAAGTGAATTAAAAGATAAAATTATGGACAAAGAGGAAGCCAAGAAAAACAGAGACAAATTGATCCAGGAGCACGAAAGGAGAATTAGAGAACTGAGTGATGCAATCAAATGGAACAATATCCATATCACAGGAATTCCAGAAGGAGAGAGAGAAAGGGGCTGAAGAGGTACTTGAAGAAATCATAGCTGAGAACTTCCCTAACCTAGGGAAGGAAATAGACATTGAAATCCAAGAGGTACAGAGAACTGCCCTCAGATGTAACTTGAATCGATCTTCTGCATGATATATCATAGTGAAACTGGCAAAATGCAAGGATAAAGAGAGAATTCTGAAAGCAGCTAGGGATAAACAGACCTTAACATACAAAGGGAGATACCTGGGAGTAGTTGCAGACCTATCTACTGAAACTTGGCAGGCCAGAAAGGAATGGCCGGAAATCTTCAAAGTGATGAATAGGAAAAATACACAGCTAAGAATTCTTTATCCAGCAAGCCTGTCATTCAAAATAGAAAAATAGATAAAGAATTTCCCAAACAAACAAAAACTGAAGGAATTCATCACCACTAAACCAGCTCTACAAGAGATGCTAAGGAGGACTTGAGGGAAATTTTGCAGGGAACCCAAGTACCAGAGACATCACTACAAGCATGAAAACTACAGAGAACACAATGACTCTAAACCTGTATTTTTCGATAATAACACTGAATGTAAATGGACTAAATGCTCTAATCAAGAGACACAGGGTATCAGAATGGATTAAAAAACAAGATTCGTCTATTTGCTGTCTACAAGAGACTCATTTTAGACCTGAGGACACCCTCAGATTGAAAGTGAGGGGATGGAGAAATATCTATCATCCTACGGGAAGTCAAAATAAAGCTGGAGTAGTCATACTTATGGCTAGCCATACAAACTAGACTTTAAAGTAAAGGCCATAACAAGAGATGAAGAAGGGCATTATATAATAATTACAGGGTCTATCCATCAGGAAGAGCTAACAATTATATACATCTATGCACCAAATTCGAAGGCACCCAAATATATAAAACAATTAATCAGAAACATAAACAATCTTATTGATAAGAATATGCTAACTGAAGGGGACTTTAATACTCCATTTATAGCAATAGACAGATCAGCTAGACAGAGAATCAGTAAAGAAACAATTGCCCTGAATGATAAATTGGACTAGATGGACTTCACAGATACATTTAGAATTCTACATCCCAAAGCAGTGGAATACACTTTCTTCTCAAGTGCATACAGTACATTATCCAAGACAGATCACATACTGGGTCACAAAAAAGCCCTCAGTAAATATAAAAGAATTGAGATCATAACATGCACACTTTCAGATCACAGTGCTATGAAACTTGAAATCAACCACAGGAAGAAGTCTGGAAAACCTCCAAAAGCATGGAGGTTAAAGAACATCCTAATAAAGAACGAATGGGTCAACTAGGCAATTAGAGAAGAAATTTAAAAATATATGGAAACAAATTAAAATGAAAATACAACAATCCAAACTCTTTGGGATGCAGCAAAGGCAGTCCTAAGAGTAAAATACATTGTAATCCAGGCCTATCTCAAGAAACAAGAAAAATCGCAAATACAAAATTTAACAGCACACCTAAAGGAAGTAAAGCAGAACAGCAAAGACACTCCAAACCCAGAAGAAGAGAAAAAATAAAGATCAGAGCAGAAATAAACAATATAGAATCCAAAAAAAACCAGTTGATCAATGAGACCAAGAGTTCGTTTTTTGAAAAAAAAAAAAAAAAAATTGATAACCCTCTAGCCAGGCTTATAAAAAGGCAAAGAGAGAGGACCCAAATAGATCAAATCATGAATGATTAAAACAATCCCTCAGAAATACAAGCAGTTATCAGGGAATATTATGAAGCACCTGAATGTGAGACAGGAAACCATCAAAACCCTAGAGGAGAAAGCAGGAAACAACCTCCTTGACCTCAGCCACAGCAATCTCTTACTCAACACATCCCCAAAGGCAAGGGAATGAAGAGCCAAAATAAACTATTGGGACCTCATCAAGATGAAAAGCTTCTACATGGCAAAGGAAACAACCAACAAACTAAAAGGCAACTGACAGAATGGGAAAAGATAGTTACAAATGACGTATCAGATAAAGGGCTAGTATGCAAAATCTATAAGGAACTCACCAAACTCCACACCCGAAAAACAAATAATCCAAAAAACAAAGAAATGGGCAGAAGACATGAGCAGACACTTCTCCAAAGAGGACATTCAGGTGGCCAACAGACACTTGAAACGATGCTCAACATCACTCATCAGGGAAATACAAATGAAAACCAAACTGAAATACCACCTCATGCTAGTCAGGGGGGCTAAAATGAACAAATTAGGAGACTATAGATGTTGGCAAGGATTTGAAGAAATGGGCACCCTCTTACACTTTTGGTGGGAATGTAAACTGGTACAGCCCCCTCTGGAAAACAGTATGGAGGTTCTCAAAAAATTAACAATAGAACTCCCCCATGACCCAGCATTAGCACTGCTAGGTTTTTACCCAAGGGATACAGGAGTGCTGATGCATAGGGGCACATATACCCCAATGTTTATGGCAGCACTCTCAACAATAGCCAAATCATGGAAAGAGCTTAAGTGTCCAACTGACGAATGGATAAAGAAGATATGGTTTATCTATACAGTGGAATACTACATGGCAATGAGAAAGAATGAAATCTGACCATTTTCAGCAACACGGATTGAACTGGAGGGTATTATGCTAAGTGAAATAAATCAGTCAGAGAAAGATACCATATGTTTTCACTCATATGTGGATCTTGAGAAACTTAACCTTAACATGGGGGAGGGGAAGGAGAAAAGAAAAGTTACAGAGACGGAAGGAGGCAAACCATAAGAGGCTCTTAAATAGTGAGAACAAACTGAGGGTTAATGGTGGGTGGGAGAGAGGGGAAAGTGGGTGATGGACATGGAGGAGGGTACTTGTTGGGATGCACACTGGGTGTTATCTGGAAACTGACAATAAATTATATTAAAAATGTCCACTTTCAGAAAAAAATGTCTTTGTATGTAAAATCTTTTTCACCTAATTTTAGAGACAACTGCATAATGCAAAAATTATAAAACTGTATTAAAGGGATTATAATGTATAAAAGAGTAATATGTATGGCAATAATAGTGCAAGGAGAAAACAGAGCTAAATTAGAGTAAATATTGAATATATCACCAAAATGATATTAACCAGAAGTAGATAGTTTTATGTTAGGATGTAAATTATATAATCAAGGAAACAATTAAGAAAGTATCTCAAATGTATACTAAAAAAAATAATTAAAATAGTATGCAATAAAATCTCTAATATAAATTAAGGGAAAATAGAGGAACTAAAGAACAAAATAGCATCATAGCAAACATAAATCCTAAAGATCAGTAATTACATTAAAAAGTAAATGGAGTAAACATGGTATTAGTCTGGGTTCTCCAGAGAAACAAAATCAATATCTATTAAGACATATCTTAAGGAACTGGCTCACATGATTGTGAGGACTGGAAAGTTCAAAATTTGTAGAGCAGCCTGGCAGGCAACTCAGATAGGAGCTGATGCTGCAGTCCCAGAGCAGGATTTCTTTTCCAGGAAACCCCTTTTATGCTCTTAAGAGCTTCAACATATTGGAGGAGGCCTATCTTTATCACTGAGGATAATCTCCATTATTTAAATCAATTGACTGTAATGTTTACTGTATCTATAAAATAACTACACAGCAACACCTAGCTTGGTGTTTGATTAAATACCTGGGTACTATTGCCTAGCCAAATTGACCTAAAATTAACCATCACAGCTCTACCCTGTTAACTTGTCATACAAATACATCTCCTTAAATTATACTTAATCTCCAAATAAAGGCAACATTTCTGCTTAACATGATACAAACCTCCTGTGAATAACTGAAAAAGTACTAACTCCAAAGTATGTATTCATTCCAATAAGTACAAAGTGCTTACATTTTCTCTATAAAAATATATATAAAATATATAAAAATAGTCCAATGTAATCAATCTGTTACTACTTAGCTGGTTGATTGACCCAGAGAACAGTGCCATATTGAAGACTCAGGGTTGGTCTCTGAAGGCAGATTAAGTGATCACCAGTTTCCATAGGCAGGTCAGTGTTGGGGAGTGGTTCATTGGTTTCTCAGTGCATATATAGCTTCTACTCACGACACAACGGGCACTTTGTTCTGAGCCCACTGGCCAATGACAAAAGTGCCAGGGGTAAAAGGCTAACTGGTATGCACAGAATACCAGATGATTAAAATCCTTTTCTGCTCAGGTAACACTTTGTTAAACATTCACACGGGACAGAAATAACTTCACACTCTTTGACCATTCAGAGAGGTCTATCTATCTACATAGATCTTTTTCAGATCCTCCTTATCACCAATTTTCTTATCTTGTTCCAAGTCCCTGGCCATTGAGTCAAATCAGAGGCCACATACTATAAATTTATGTCTAGAGGCGCCTGGGTGGCTCCGTTGGTTAAGCGTCTGACTTCGGCTCAGGGCATAATCTCACAGTTTGTGGGTTCAAGCCCCGCATCAGGCTCTGTGCTGACAGCCAGCTCAAAGCCTGGAGCCTGCTTCAGATTCTGTGTCTCCCTCTCTCTCTCTGACCCTCCCCTGCTAACTCGCTCGCGCTCTCTCTCATAAACATTAAAATTATAAATTTATATCTACTCATATATCTGACCACTTTTACAGAAATGAACTAGATAAATTGTTTAAGATTCTACCATTCTACCAAGTGGAAATCATTCCCTCTAAAGCTGTCTTTCAGAGATGTTCTAGAACGAGATTATATTACTACGGTTGTCCATTTTGGGGTAGTGCTTGCACATCATACATAACCATCCAGAAGATCTGTAAACTAGGCCATAAGTTTCTTTCTTAGTATTCCATAGGGAGCTCCCTATGAAGCCACTAATACAGGCTGGAAAAAGGAGATAAGGCAGAAGTGGTGACCATGGGTATCTGGGCCATTTCCTCATGTAACTTACTGGTACATTCTGGCCTACTTGAACCTCACCTATATGATGATGGCATGCTTCTAAATACATCCAACTTTATGGTATAATGGTTCATGCAATACACTATGTTCACAAAAAGCATCTCAGATTTTAAAGTAACTTGGCAGCCTAGGGTTAGACATTCAGTTTCTAGTAGAGCCCAATAGCAAGTCAACAGTTGTTTCTCGAAAGACAGTAGTTATCCACAGAGAAAGCCAGGACTTCGCTCCAAAATCCAATGGTTCTGTGCTGTGATTTGTCTAAAAGGTATTGCTGTGATTTACCTACAGGATATTGTCAGAGGCCCACAAACAAAATCTGTATTTGACAGTGACATCATTGGATCTACTGGGTCATTATAGACCAAAAGAAAGAGTATCTTGCATGGCAGCCTAGACGTGTTTCTGAGATTTTCCTGTTCCATGTCCACTGAAAACTATCAGCTTTCAGGTCCTTCAGTAAATGGGCAAGAATAACACACTCTAATGAGGACTATGCTGCTTCCAAAATCCAAATTGACCCACTAAGCACTGTACCTGTGTTTTGGTTGTAGAAGGGCCAGATGCAATAACATATCCTTGGTCTAAAAGAGCTATCTCAGCTTATCCCATACTACTGAATCCTATGGCATACAGAGGTCTTTCCAATAAGTCTAGAATAGTTGCTTTCTTGCTCACAAGGTCTAATAACCATAATGTCATCAACGTAATAGACTAGTGTGCTTTCTTACAGGAGGGAAAAGCAGTCAAGATCCCTGTGAGCTAAATCATGACATAGGCCTGGAGGGTCAATATAGCACCCTGGTAAGACAGTGGAGGCATTTTTCTGCCTCATGAGCTAGGAGAAAACTGCTTCTGGTGGTCTTTACTAACAGGTATCAAAAAAATCACTTTCCACATCAGAGGTTACATGCAAGATAGCAGAAGATGTGTTAATTTGTGCTAGCAAAAAAGCCAAATCTGTAACAGGAGCTTCATTTGGATTCACCACTTGCTTATGTTAGTGATAATCCACTACCATTTTCCAAGATCTATCTGGTTTTCTGCACAGGCCAAATAGGAGCATTAAATGGGGAAGTGGTGAGAATCACCACCTTGGATTCTTCCTAGTTCTTGACAGAGACACCAATCTCTGCAATCTCTCCAGGAATGTGATGTTGGTTTTGGCAATTTGCCCAGTCAAAGGCAGTTCTACTGGCTTCCACTTGCCATTTCCTACACAAGAGTCCTCAGTCCACAAATCAGGGAAGCCATCCACAGATTTTTCCAATTGCTAAGTATGCCCATTCTGGCTGTGCATATTGGAACTGGAGACACAACTGAAGGATGGGTTTGAGAAACCCCAGATCCACTGTGAGACGGGCTTGAGCTAAAATTCTATTGAGTACGTGAAGTTCATTAGTCCAAAGCCTGAATGTTATGGGTGATGTTTGGGTCTCCTGACACAGGAGTAGATGGGCAGCTTCTACCAGCAAAAAATACTGAATAGAATTTAGTAGTTTCAGTGCTTCCTGCTTCATCAGAATCTGCCCAAGGGACTCCATTCCAACTTTCAAGATCCTATCCTCACCCCCCATCCGCCACCAAATCAATGTCCTCATTTAACAGCATACACTTTGTAAGACTGAGAAATCAATTAGTATTGCAATTCAGTCATTCACAGAAGAATGGGAGTTTATTCAAAAATCTCATCTCCATGGCTATGGGGAATAAGGTTTCTCTCAGCGAAGACAGAATTACAGGACATTTATGTAGAGTTCAAGGTGATTATATGAAACCCTGAGATCATCCCTTTTTCCCCCCCTTACTTTTTTGGGCACCATTTAGGATCAGCCAACCAATCTCATTTTACTAGCCAATTTGACAAAAATATTCTAATGTATCAAATACAAGGTCACCTGGAACCTTCTCTTTTATAAATATTTGAATAGGAGCACCAATGGTGATATTTTGCATACTTTTGCCACATTTATCAAAATATATCCATGTCCCCTTTACCAGTGGAAACAGTCATTACTTCCTTTAAATCTAAGCAGATTAAAGAACTAACTCCAAAAATCCCAGGACCAAGTCAGAAAACATCCTTAAAATTCTATCCCTCTGGAATTACTCCTAGTACCAAACTCGATAACCCACTCCAACCCAAAGGGGAAAGTTAGCTCGTACTTGCGCTTGTGATAAAACACACAAAACCCATGATATCACTATATGTGCTATCAAAACACATGCTTTAGACTCAGACACATGAGGCTGGACATGAAAAACAGATCATAAAACCAAGCAGGAAAAAAATCTGGACTTGACTGACAGAGAGTAGACAAAATAGACTAAGAAAATTGGAGTACAACACTTCCAATAATGGAAAGAACAGCAAGGCAGCAGATCAACAAGGAAGGAGAAGACGTGAACAATACTATAGCCATATAGATAGATCTTATGTTAGATGTAAAAAAAGCCTTAATAAAATGAGAGAATTATACCAGCATGTTCTCTGAAGAGAATACAATTTATTTAGGTATGAATAAAAGAAGGTAATTCAGGAAATCACAAATATATAGAAATTAAACAACACACTACTAAGGAAACAAGAGGTAAACAATGAAAACAAATGCAAATTAGAAAATTATTTGAGATGAAAACAAAAACACACCAAAAGTCATAAATACAGTGGAAACAGTTCAGAATGAAGTTGGTTAACTTTATATGCCTATGTTAAGAAGATCTCTTACCAATGTCTTAAACTTCCCTCTTAAGAACTAGGATACAAAAAAACTAAACCAAGAAGAAGATAATATTAGAATGGAATTATCTAAAATAGAAAACACAATTGAGAAAATGAATTGAGTAATCAGTGCAACCAAAATTTGATTAAATGTAAAGATAAACAAAATTGACAAAACTTTAAGCTAAGCACAAGAGAGCCAAAAAATTACAACCCAAAAAATTAGGGTGTTGGGGGGGACATTTCCCAAACCATTACAAGAAGCATGTGCTACCTGATATTAAAAACAAAGATAACATTAAAAAAAAAAAAGAAACTATGAATAAATATCTCTTACAGCGGGGCTGCATGGCTCAGTTGGTTAAGTGGCTCCAACTCTGGATTTTGGCTCAGGTCATGAGCCCATGTGAGGGCTCTGCACTGACAGCATGGAGCCCGTTTGGGATTCTTTGTCCTTCCACCTCTTGTGCACACACATGCAATACTGCACGTGTGTGCTCTCTCTCAAACTTAAAAAAAAAAATCTCTTATAAACATAGATGCAAAAACTCCCAACAAAATACCAGCAAAGCATTTTAAGCAACATATAAAAACGGTTATATGATGGGGCGCCTGGGTGGCTTAGTCGGTTAAGCGTCCAACTTTCGGTTAGGTCATGATCTTGCGGTTTGTGGGTTCGAGCCCCGCGTCGGGCTCTGTGCTGACTGCCACCTCAGAGCCTGGAGGCTATTTCAGAGTCTGTGTCTCCCTCTCTCTCTGACCCTCCCCTGCTCACGCTGTCTCTCTCTCCTAGAAAAAAAACAAACAAAAAACGGTTAAATGATGTGACCAAGTGGACATCATTCCTAGAAGGGAAGGTTGACCTAATATCCCTCCCCCCCAAAAAAATCAATATACCCTATTAAGAGAAAAAAAGGCAAAAAAAAAAAATGTGATACCCTGAATAAATTTTTGGCGAAATCCAAAACACTTTCATGATAAAAACACTTAAAAACCAGAATTAGATGACAGCTTTCTTAACCTAATAAGGGACTTCAATAAAAACCAAAAACTAAAATGGCCAACATGATCATTAATGCTGAAAGACTAAGTATTTTCTCCCTTATACACGAAACAAGACAAGGATATCCTTGTACTGAAAGTTCCAGTCAGGATAATCAGCATAGAAAAGAAATAGAAGTTATGTGAATTTTAACGAGAAAACTATCTTCTGTGCTCACATGATCTTTTATGTAAAAATCCTAAGAAATCTATACATACACAAAAAAACTATTAGACTAATAAACTGTACAACAAGTTTGCAAGATACAAGATCAAAATATACATTCCATTATATTTCTATGCATTTTTACTGGTAAGTATTCCTTTCCTGAGGTCTGGAGCTGGGGCCTGCAATCTACAGTCCCTTTGGGTTATATCCAATGGGCTCCCTGTATTTGTGAATAAAGTTTTATTGTAACACAGTCATCCCCAATCGCTTGACATATTGTCTATGGCTTTTTCCTGTTACAGTGATAGAGCTGAATGCCTGTGACAAAGCTTTTATGGCCTTCACAGCCCAAAAATTATCACTGTATAACCTTTTACAGTAAATGTTGGCTGTCTTGCAGGGTCTAGAGTCCAGCATTTTTCTCTCTCAAATAGATGACTAATTTGAAATAGCTCCCACTACTTGTCATTTGTAAAATCTTATAATAAAAGATGTTAAAATATCATGCTACGTTGGAACTTCATGACTATTTTCTAAAGTATTCCTAGGGATCCCTGGGTTGCTCAGTTAAGCATCCGACTTTGGCTCAGGTCATGATCTCATGGTTTGTGAGTTCAAGACCCATGTCAGGCTCTGTGCTGATGGCTCAGAGCCTGGAGCCTGCTTTGGATTCTGTGTCTCATTCTTTCTCCTCCCCTCTCCCACTTTTGCTTGGTCTCTCTCTCTCAATAAATAAATAAATGCAAAAAAATTTTAAGTAATCCTAAATTACCTTAATGGTTTTTTTCATAATGCAATTAATTCTATTTTTAATTTACTTACCTATGTGACAAATATTTGTTGAATGACTAGTATCTGTCTATGACTTCCTTAAGAAAATCTATGCAATCAAATTCATTACTGTTCCTGATGTTAAGGAATTTGCATTCTAACGGAAGAAACAGAAGAGTCCAACAGTGTGATATGTGTGTGGTAAACATACTCCTAGGGAGGCTGTGGAACTGCAGGGAAGTAAATTGATACAAATCAATTCCTGAACAGAGGGAAGGAGTAAAGAGGTAAGGAGATCTCTTAAAGATATTAAAAATGAACTGGAACTTGCGAGAACAGAAATTCTAACAAAAAATGTTTATATCATATTGCCAATGAGTCTATATTGGAGGCAGAGAATAACTGTGATAGTGAACATATTAGAAGACTATAGCCAAGTTCAAGTCCTAAGGAATAAATGAGATAGTCGGAATGGTGGATTAGGTGGGAAAAATGAGAAAAAGATAAGGCCTTATGATGATTAAAAATTGAAGATGAGGAAAAAAGATATTTATGATAACTCAGGTTCTGTTTTTAAAAATCTTGTAGTGGACTATGACTTTATTCACATTTATTAGAATTTCAAGGGGAAAAAAAAACAAGCTTGTGGAGATCAAGGTGATGGTTCAAAGGGTCAACTTCAGTCAGAATATAAGTTCTGTAAGTATGTATGACTAAGGCATAAAGTTGTAATTATAGTTAACAGTTAAGGATACCATATTTTTAAAAAGAGGAAAAAATAAAAATCAGGTGTACAGAACAAGAGCTCGGGTCCTCAGTGTTATTGCAGGATTCCAGAGAAATTAAGTACATTTTTAGGTGGAACTGATGTTTTATATTTGGATTCATCCATTTGCTCAAAACAAATAACGTGCCATACACTACCTAGTCTTAGAGTAGATAAATAGAAACAGAGAGACTCTTTTACAAAGATAACCCAAGCAAGTAATTACAATAAATTGTGATCAGTCTTTAATTTTCATGTTTAAAAAATGATGTTCTTATTGGTAAACATCCAGAGCTCTCATCCTTTTGCTCAGAACCCTTTTTGTTGGCCAGGGGTGAGGGGCAGTCAGGCCTTTACAGAATCTTTGATTCACAGAAGACCCTCAGTTTTGGGGTCACTTAACAGGGGGAGAATTCAAAGCCTCTCCTGGTAAGAAGAATAGTTGCTATTTAAATAGAGAATTTCTCACAGCTGCCAGGTGTGAGATATAACATGTATAGGCTTACAGACAATGGGAGAAGGCCTATCAGAAGTAAATAAATGTTATAAAATTTTCATTCTCCACCTTTTATTTAATGACTATTTAAGAGACATGTGCAAACCAAAATTGTTAAGATCTGATACTAGTGGATCACAGAGCCATCTTGAATACTTCCAAAGAATACCGAGGTTTAACGCTTCTTTTGATGAAAACAATACCATGCCCTCATTATGATGTTTGCTAGGAAGAGTAGTTTATATACTCTTTTGATGCCTCTGAAAAATAGAGAAGGGAAACAGCAGCTAGCTCAAGATGGAAATTTTGGATTGATACCTGCTCTCACAGTTATTGACTGTCAAGGATTTGATCTTGTGATGGAAAAGAAAAATATTAAAAACTAGTAGAACTAAGGTAAGTCTAAGACAAGATAAATTGTAGGCTGCCCTCATTACTATGTACATCCTCAGAGGCCCTGGAAATCCAGTTAATAACCTTGGGTCAGTGAAGAAGAGAACCCTCCTTGGCTTCATAGAGGTCATTTATGTTCATCCCAACTTACTGAAGAATAATGATCAAACCAAAATTTTCCACAATGAACAACCTCAAGAACTACACAGAATACCCTCTAGAGTGTGCCTTTTTCCCATGTGCAAGCAAAATTATACTCGTTACATAAATCTTATTAACAAAAACAAGTACCAAAGAAATGCTAAATATAGAACATAATTTAAAATAAGCACTATCATACAACATGTACAAGAAAATTATGTTCACATATATAATATATTCAGTTACCAGCATAATTCAAATGAAATTCATAACACCTTATCAGTCAAAACAAATACAAAATCCCTAAGAGACTTATTATATTGATATATACTTTTATTACAAGTTTTGCTTTAAATTTCAGAATGTAACAGATTTCTAAAATAGTAGAGAATGTATCTGTAATCAAATCACTGGATATAATGATGGACACTGAAGTTCTTGTCGACTATAAGGAATATATACCTAAGAATTATGGGGTAAATTGGTAGAAGGAGGGAAAGTTTCTCTATAACCCGAACTCCATACCATTTAAGTCCATACCTATTTAAACCAGCTGAGCCTATTTACCAATAATTGAGGTAGAGGGTCCTAGAGAAAGAGATCGCAACATAGCTTTGTTGCCTAACTTTGTCTTTTCAAAAGAACCTATTTAATGGCAGAATATTATTCCTCTATATAGAAGCCTTTCCCTGGTGAGCAGCAGTATAGAAGGGTCAAGGCTAACTGGGGAAACATGGATTTCATCCTCATTTGTAGGGAAAATGGAAATCTTAAGGGTTCTCATTTTTTAAAAACATGTCTACAGAGTTCATCATATCAGTAAAGCCCTTTAATTTCTTTGGCAGTATGCAAATAATGATTCCCTTATTCAAATAGAGTCTTCTGTACCTTAAAGCACAAAGCCAACTCAAAAATAAGATGTAAAAATATAAAGCCCAAATATTTCCCTTGCAATATAAATAATGTGAATGATGATAACAAGAACAAAGGATGGTTATTTTGTTGTTTTTCTCCTTACATCTACTTTTGAGGACTGTTATTAACTGAGTGTTACTATAATTTGTGTACATATGATAAACAGCAAACAGTTCAGCCTATGTCTTAACATACTGCTGTTTATGTATATATTGTATAAAATATGTACGCATGGATAACCAAACCAAAGTGTAACCATACAATTGAAAAGTACTCAGCAATAAAAATTTATAAACTATTGATGTAAAATAGTATGGATTCATGTCAAAAGCATTATGCTAATTGACGGGCACCTGGGTGGCACATTCTGACTCTTGATCTCCGCTTAGGTCACAACCTCGTGGTTCGTGAGTTCAAACCCTACACTGGGCTCAGCATGGATTGTGTGGAGCCTGCTTGGGATTCTGTCTCTCCTTCTGACTCTACCCCACTTGTTCTCTCTCTCTCTCTCACTCTCTCAAAATAAATAACTTTATATAAAAAAAAAAGCATTATGCTAACTGAAACACACATACATAACAGAATACATACTGCATGACTCTGTGCATTTGACATTCTGGAAAATTTAAAACCATACGGACAAAAATCTCTCAATGGTTGCTAGGGATTTGACAAGGAGATGGATTATAAAGGGGTACAAGGACAGTATTGGGGACTTTTACAGAATAGATTTGTCAAAATGTATAGAACTGTATATCTAAAAATGAATAAGTTTTATTATACATAAATTATATCTAAATAAAGCTGGATTACAAAAAGTTGTCTTTTAGAAGTTAGGGCACATACCTGTTTTGCTTGCTTTAAATGTGCAACAGACATACTGTGTTTGTCAATGTGTTTGTCAATAATAATGATGCTGATATTAGTGATGATTAGCATCTTCCAAGGCACACTGGGGGAAACATGGAGGTCTTAATGACAACCAAAGTTTGTTTTTTCCCACCTGAATACATAATTTCAGGGGCTTTGGTTTAGCTAAAATTCAGTAGTGATATAGGTTTGAGTGTACAACTTTCCTTTCTACAGTTTCACAGAATTCATCTTGGGATGTTGTAAGGAAGGCAGATGTGGGTCATTGCTTTCACTTTGGTACTGCTCTGATGCCTCTGACATTCCCCTCCACCCAACTTCTGTTTTTGTTTTTAGCAACATTCACCTTCAAACTAGCCCAAAATTAGTATAAAATAAAAAATGTCATAGCTGTAAAGAAAAACAGATAAAGGAACTGATCCTCATATAATCATAGGCTTGACAAAATCCTTTAGTTTTTAACCATTTATTTTCAATATACTTGGAGATTTAGATGTTCTTCTGGGAGTTGTATAGGAATATTCCTCCTTCAAGTAGTTTGTCATCCTCCCAACTCACACTGATAAGCTGGCATTTTTTTTTTTAATTGGTGGTAATGTTTACAATATTATTTATCACTATTTAATCCTTGTTTAAACTCAGTTTTAGAGCTAGGGGTTTGTAGCCATCACTTCATTTACAGCATTTCCTCACTTTTATTTAGTTGGTTCCACTAGACTATATTTACATGCACTTTGGACTTCTTTCAGTTAAATGCTGTAACACTACTTCTGTTTACATTCAAATATTTTTTATTTGTGGTGCTGACCAAAGTACACTTGGTATTATGGTTTATCCAACTGAAATGACACATTTAAAGTTAAGAGGAAGGGGATGAAGTCTGAAAACAACAACAGCAGCCAAGGTGCAGATGGTTTCTGAAGGAAGTTATACCATTAGAAGAATGCACTAAGATTCTGAGGAGACAGGACACTGAGATCTATAGGCTAAGGAAAATGATGCCTTCCTACACCTAGAACTCAAAAGTGTCTACGGTTGATATTAAGCCATATTTTAAAGTACAAAAAAACAAGACCAAGAGAGTCAAGAAATATGTCAAAGGTCTCAATGTTTTTCACCAAAGAAGGGTGATTTCTATACCTATTCATGCATAATCTGCCTTCAAAGGTGTTTAACTAAAATCAAAAAATGTATCAGGATGACAGATCTGCATCTGAATGCATAAGCAGTTAACCTGTCCACTTCACAGTCATGACCAGAACACCTGCTGCATACAAGATGCTCTATTAGTCTGGGTCTTATTGTTAATTAGGTTAGAATAAATATCTTTACAGTGGAGTCGCCTTTAAAGTATGATTTCTGGTGCCCACTAGAGCCATAAAATAAGAAGGTCCTAAATATGGAGCCAGGGAATTTGAATATTTTACCAATTTCTCTACCCCTTTACCAACATAAAACACTTAATAACCATGAATAAGCTGATGGTTGGTAAATGCTGACTTAGTTTTGAATGTAAATTCTAATTTTGAATTTTTTTTTTAGATTTATGATAAAAGTAGCAAAGAAGAATGCTCTACACAAGTGCTTCAGGCCATTTTCTGCCTACAGTTCATTAACTGTCCACTGGCATGATTTACACCAACACATTCATTTAGTCTTTAGTTCCTTTTAGTTAGCCACAATGGACTTAGTCTTTTAAAACTTGATTTTATGACCTATATATCTGCCTATTTAATATTATGTCCAGTTCAGACCACCTACTTTTTCATAAAAGTCAACAAAACCTTAGCATATTGACTTAAGACAGATAAAAATCAGTGATCTGGGGACAAATAACATTATTCCTTTATGTGAAATACCAAAATTGTAAGCCTTCAGCCTTTTTCCCTTCTGTTATTTAAGAGGACATCCTGATATATACCAGCTGAAAACTTTTAAAGCTCTTTCTTTTAATCTTATGCTCTGAGAATGATCTGCAAATTCCAATACCAAATTTATGTTGGCCTTGTAAATGCCAAAGAATTTCTTAGAGATACAATCATTCTGGCACTGAAGTGCTTCAGATAATTCCTTGGAAGAAAATTAAACAAGATAGTTATCTGGACATGTTTAAAAGACCTTTTTAGGAATTTTGTTCCACTCAAAGACAGAGTTCCATTTTGAGGGTTTTTCTTTAACAATGTGAGAATTTGGAAAAAGGAAAAAAATTAAATAGAAAACTGATACAATCTAAACTCTCATTCTAGAGCATATGTCTGTGTAAATACCAAGCATGAGAAGATAATAGAATGTGGTTTGTTATCCCAAATAAAAAGCACTAAATCATTTAACCCATTTTTTCTCAGCCAGAATAGGCTACATAATTCTGATAGTGTAATAAATACCTCAAAATTTTAATGGCTTCAAAACAATTGACATTTTTCCTGCACACTAAATGTCCAATGAAGGTTTACAAGCAGGCTCTAGCTTTCAGAGTCACTCAAGAGCCCAGAGTGTTACCCCTTCCCCTCATCTTGACTGATAATCAGAGCAGGAAGTTGGGAATGTAAATTTTGCAATGGCTCTTAAAACTCCTAGAAACACAGGATATCCATCTCTTCTGCTTACGTTTACCTGGCCAAAGTATATTAAGCAGCCCTAACTTTAAAAGGAACAGAAAAGGGCAGTCCTGCCATGTGCTCAGGAAGAGGAGCAGGAATTATGTGAACCAGAGGATCACTTCAAAATCCATGCTTTCTCCACTGTCCCCTGTATCATGCAGATTCTTATTTTGCCTGAAGGAAAAGGAAGATTGAGGAAGTTAACTAGTTACCTCTTTATAACTGAGCTCTCCTGACTCCATGTCTGGTGTTAATTCCACTACTATACTAAGAATACCTTTGCTTTTGGAAAAGGCACTTGATTTTATATTCTAGAAAATACACTGACTTTAAATTATACTAGGTGCCTACTTTCCATTCCCTTATCCTTTCTAACTTCTGTGCATGTGAATTCAAACCTTAGCTCTGCCTCTTACTAACCATATGAACATAAGTCAAATACCTATAAAGTGGAGATAAATATGTAAGGCCCCAGCACAGTGAAAGCAGACAATTCATAAATTTTAATCTCTGTACTATGTTTTCTATGTAAGAGTCCTTACTGACGAAGATGAATATAGCCAGGGCATCTGGGTGTCTCAGTTAACCATCAGACTTCAGTTCAGGTCATGATGTCACGATTGTTCAGGAGTTCAAGCCTTATATTGGGCTCTATGCTGGCAGATGGAGTCCACTTTTGGATCCTTGGTCTCCCTCTCTCTGCTCCTCCCCAACTGTACTCTCATTCTCTCTCTCAAAAGCAAATGAACTTTGGGGGGAAAAAAAAGATGAAGATAGCCAGAAATAGGAGTAGTCACAATTAGAAATGGGCATAAAAAAAGTGGGTGAGAATGTATTTTTACTTCCTCTGGCACCCATTCATCAAGAAAAGGTACTGCCCTAGGGCATCAAAGTTGAGAATTAGACAGATTGGATTACATATTCTCATATTAACATTTCAGAGGTGTTGGGGGGAAAAGGCAAGAATTCTACTTTCTCTTCTGTATTAAAAGAACTAATTAAACTCCAGCAATTTCCTGAATCCACTGCAGGTTAAGGAAGCTGATTGACAGTACTCATAAGGGTTTGAGAATACCTGATAGTTAAGTAGAAAAGTCAGGAGCCTGTTTCAGACTGGAGGTTCACAGCCTGTCATTCAGGCTCTACTCACCAGGGCTCAGAGAAAATGAGAGATGCCCTAATGGGTTTGCTGGCCCCTATTGAGATCAAAAGCAGTAGGTAACTTGGCCAGACTTTCTTCTCTGTATTTCCCAATCCTCCTGCCCTTCAGATGATTCATCGAAGCCCATAATCAAGGATTTTTGGGGCCTGAGTGAATTTTGCTATAATCCTGAAAAGGAGAAAAAATACTGCACTTAAAGGGAAAATAGTTATTCTCAAAAGGACACTTAATATTCATATTCTATTAGCAACCTTGCCTACCTTCTATACATTCTATAATCTAGTAATGGACCTACTTGACATTTATGAAAGACATCTATGCTGGATCATGTTCTTCCCTCTGGGAGACATTTATAAAACTGCAAGAATGTCTCCCCTCTATCATGTCTAAGAGAATACTAGAAGTTACAAGTAGAAGTTATTATATTATCTATTAATTCTCAGTGAGAAAAATTTTCAGCCCTAATATTTAGTATCAATTTCCTCCAGTATACCATCTGTTTCATTTGGATGCGATTGGGACTCTGCCATTGCTCATTGCTGCTATACTCCCAGATCCTCCCTTTCTGAGGCTTTTCTTTTCTGAAATGAAGTCGGCACTTCAAATCCTGTAGAAAGGAAATGTAGCTGCTCTCTAAAGTTTCCTCACTTCGCAGGCAGAAGATATATGGGTTATTTAATTCCCATTTCTATGCTACAAAAATACACTACCATCTTCTACTTGTTCCACAGTAGGAATATATCTGATTTATCTTTCACTTTTTACACCAAATGGGAAGGCTTCAAGCCAGGTCTTTCATTCTGGAAAATGCTTATCTTTTATTGGAGGAAAATTCTTTTTGTTAATGCTATTCTAAAACTCTCACCTCTTGAAAACTGGCTCAACTGCTGGCCAGGTTGAGTAATGTAAAGTGGTTACCATGGTGGCTAGTGACTTAATGAAAAAGAATCAGTGGGCCACATTTTGGAGCAGCAAATCAGGTCAGAAAGAAAATAACCTTGCTTTTCTGTAAGCTTCAGTCATTTAAGTTCAAGCCCTATCAAAAAGCTTTACATCATTCTGAAAGATTCAATTGTCAAGCACTGAAGAATCTATCCATCTTTGCTCCCCTGTAAGACCCCTTTATAGGCTCCTAGAATCCTGATGAAGCAAGGGGGCTCAATTGCTTCCAACAAAATAGGAATTGAAATCTAGATTAATTCCCCCCCACCTCCAAGATATGGTATGGTTTGTTTCAGGTGGCTAGCTCATTTTGTTTGGTGCTAATGAATCAAGGGTTATAAATTCAAACTCATGTGAGTCGGTTAAGTTTGCCTGTGCCTAGAGTTCCAGATACCCTGCACTGAATAAGAATGTAAATGAACTACCACCAGTGGACAAATAGCCAAGAGTACTTGCTTTCCAGATGGAAGGTTAATAACTTCATTTATATGCATAAAGAGAATCATTAAGATGTTGACATTTTTCCATGAATAGATGGTCTCAACTCTTCTCATAACCTGTATATAGTTCAACACTCTTAAAGCAAGACATTTTATTTTCTATAATCTTAGAGCTAGAAGTCATCTCAAGAGGTCTTTGGATCTGGCTCCTTGCCTTCTAACAAGTGAATTTGAATTTATTCATTGCTTAGCCCACACTCCTTCTGGAGATGAAGAACAACTGGTAAGCATTTTCTTAGTGTCCTTTAATAGTCTTAAAGACAAAGTCATTCCTTTTTCTTTTCATCTCAGTAATCATAATATGCAACTTTTAGAATTCCGATTACATATTTATTGTATTTTATTGATCTTTTTTGCCTCGATTTTGTAAAAGTCACTACAATAAACATAACAATTTTTCTTCTTGACCCAAGTCTACAGTGACCCCATAGAAGAACATGAAGTGAACTCTGAAGAAAGTAACTCATTTAAACGTGTTCGTTGGATTATTGAAATAATTTTCTTACAAAGAATGGCACCTTAAGGCATTCATCCATTTACTTCTCTGAGGATTAAAAGTGGTATGCTTAATAATCTCAACATTTCTTAATGGAACTAGAACCACTTTATAATGCAATTGTTATTCATTTGCTGCAAAGACATTTCCACCAATGATCATCATTGCCCCAAATAATGGGAATAATTTGCCAAATTTGAAACAGTAGAGGGAGATGGCACACACCCCTTTAAAAAGGGACATATGGGGCCCATGGATGGCTCAGTCAGTTAAGCGTCCGACTTCAGCTCAGGTCATGATCTCACAGCTCATGGGTTCGAGCCCTGCATCGGGCTCTGTGCTGACAGCTAGCTCAGAGCCTGGAGCCTGCTTCAGATTCTATCTCCCTCTCTCTCTGACCCTCCCCTGCTCACACTGTCTCTCTCTCTCTCAGAAATAAAAACATTTAAACAAATTTTTAAAAAGGGACATACATGGCACAGCTGCACTTGATTTAATGACTCCCATAGCTAAAACATTTGCCTGAGAATTGAGTCTTGGGTAAGCATTGCAGAATAAATAAAACAAAGTCCTCATCTTTTAGCCTCATATTGTGACCTGTAATATTATAGCACTATTAAAAAGAAACTTAAACAGTCTGAAAATAAACCATAAGACAGGAACATTTTAAATGGGATGACATAAAAATAGAGAATGTTCCATCGAAGTCCAGGAAAAGTACTGAGCAAATTTTAACTTAAAAGCAAGGAGTGACCATTGTTGCAAATGGAAAAGAACATAATGGTCGGCGACACCTGAAAAATGAACTTCTGGTAGAAAATAAAAGATTAAAAACAATAGAAGAAATATAAGTCACATAAGGGCAAAACCCAGAGTCTGAATGTTCATGATTCCTTTTTTTAACCTCCAAAATTAGAAACCACTACTTGAGAGTTGTTCCAGCAAGGGTGAGAGAATCTCCGGGGGCTACTTTGAAAGTTAGATTTGCTATGTTCACTTAGGTTCACAGGCAGAAATGGGTCTTCTACATCTCAGTTCCATAGAGAATGTAGGCTTCATTGTCGTCAGCCAGCTAGTGGGGCAACATGGGTCACTTATTAGGTTGTTATCCAATCCTCAGTTTGTGTTATGGATGGAAAATCTCTAGGGCCATTATTTGTATTCCTTGTTGAGAATTTGGGTGATAAACCTAAATGGTTAATAGCATTCTAGGGCCGTTCCCATTAGGAACATCAGTGATTCCTTAAAATCGATTTTAGTGACATCTAATTAAAGTCCACAAGTCTGTCAGTACAGAAAATATTAACAAAATAAATTGAACTTAAGAAGTCTTCTTTGCAAATAAATCACAGGTCCAGATAGATGTGCACTGGGTAGACAGGAGCAGTTAGGTAGAAATTTTAACCTTGACTTTTTGCTTTTTCACTCTCTGTGAATCCTTTTGCACTTCCTCTGCAAAAGCAACAACACTTCTTCATTCTCACAATACTTGCATGGATTTGGATTGTTCACATTATTTACATGAAATACACCTTCTTTCATAAAATCCAGTAGTGTGCGTATGCGTGTGCACACGTGCGTGTGTAGTGTAAGGAGGGTTGCAGTTGTCAAATTCCAATTTACTCTAAAGGCTGTATTAAACATCATCTCTTTGATTTTTTTTTGAATTTTGAATTCATTAGTTAACACAGTGTTCTATTAGTTTCAGGTGTACAATATAGTGATTCTGTGATTCCATACATCACTAGGTGCTCATCAGAATAAGTACATTCCTTAATCCCCATCACCTACTTCACCCATCCCCCTATCCCCCTCCCTCTGGTAACCATCACACTTTGTTCTCTGTAGTTAAGAGTCCATTTCTTTATTTTTCTTCCTTTGCTCATTTGTTTCTGAAATTCCACATATGAGATCATAAGGTATCTGCCTTTCTCTGATGTATTTCTCTCAGCATTACTCTTTAGCTCAATGTTGTTGTAAATGAGAGGATTTCATTTTTTAGTGACTAATATTTCAGTGTATATATACACCACTTCTTTATCCATTCAACTATTGATGGCACTTGAGCTACTTTGATAATTTGGCTATCACAAATAATGCTGTTATAAACACAGGGGTGCATGTATCCCTTTGAATTAGTGTTTGTTTTTTGTTTTGGGTTGGTTTTATGGATTTTTTATTTTTTGCTTTTGTATTTTAGGAGTAAATACCCAGTAATGTGATTACTAGATTGTGGACTAGTTCTATTTTAATTTTTTCAGTAACCTCCATGCGATCTTCCACAGTGGCTGCACCCATTTGCATTCCTACCAACAGTGCACAAGGGTTCCTTTTCTTCCACATCCTCGCCAACACTTGATGTATCTTGTTTTATTTTTTTGTTTTTTGTTTTTAGCTCCTTTAGGTGTTAAAGTTAGGTTATTTGAGATTTTTCTTGCCTCTTGAGGTAAGCCTGTATTGCTATAAACTTCCCTCTTAGAACTGCTTTTGCTGCATTCCAAAGGTTTGGGGACCCTTATACTTCCATTTTTGTTTGTTTCCATGCACTTTTTGATTCCTTTTTGGATTTCTTAATTGACCCACTCATTGAGTAAATGCTACACTTTTAAATGTAACTTTCACTGATAACTGAATGACCAGAGTCTCTTGGACTCTCATAATCTGGTCATTCTTCTAATCCTTGCAGTGGTCAAATACAATACAGTTATTTACAGAGTCCATGGAATGGTTGTGGGCAAAGACAGAATTATTTAATCACAGCATAATCCTGGATTTTACCACAATATATAGCATATGGGCACCCCCATGCATGTTAGCATAGACTGAATATATGAATGAAAGCTTTATCTCAATATTGCCGAGCTACCCCAAGAATTATTACTGGCTCCTGAATATCAAATTACTAACATTCACTACAGTCCTGTAAACAAGATGTATTTTCTGTGCTCCTTAGCCTTTTATTCTGAACTACATGCCTTGACCAGCTGTTTTTAAGATGCACATCAGAAACAAGGGATACAGATATCCACTTCATACCCTGATGACATGCATATGCATGTATGTGTGTACACAAACATGTGTATATATATCTAGATACTAATGCACACATGCATGTATGTTAGGTAAACTGAGCCTGTGCAAATCAATGCCAATACTGCAATTACACATTACTCCAAATAGGTGCCATTTGTGACTTGAGAGAGAAGCTCTAGATTAAAGCTTGCTACTTAGATTATTTCTTCATTATCTATGTAATCTTTAATAAGTTCCTTAACTTTCCTATGGTTAGTTTTTCTATAAAATGGGAATTGTAATATTCCCTACCTCATAGGTTTATGGTGAATTTTAAGTGACATACTGTTTGTACGGTGCTTAGAACAGTGCCTAACACATAGAAAGCATTAAGCTGTCCTCTTCATCATTACTATTATTAAGGAGAAGAAAATATAAAAATTTATAACTACCTCTGATGTTTCTTACTCATAAGTATATTTACTACTTTAACCAATTATTATTGAAAATGTTTAGATCTACATAAAAACTATATTAGGCAATTAACTTTAATGTAGTTTTCCATATAGTTTCACCTTTTTCACCAGTCTACAACATAAATATATCTTTTGGGAGGTGAACCATTTGAGGAGAGTTGTGGATATTAGGAAACTCAATCCTAAATACTTTTGCATACATCTAAGGCCAAAAGTTATCCTTAAAGCCATAGTACCATTCATTCACTCAAAGAATTAGCTTTGCTATAAAACTATCTTCTATATATGGTTCATATCCAAATTATCTTGTTAGTGGCCTTCCCTGGCCTCTTCCATCTTTTTTGATCCAGTAACATTTGTTATCCTGTATTATGTTGTGGTCCTTTTTATCTAAGTTATTTTTGACACTATCATCTAAGGCACCTACAGCAGCTGATTGACCAAATGTCATTCCTCATTTAGAAGTCTGACTACATTCAAGTTAAAGCTATCTTTGGCTAGACTACTACACAGGTGATGTTTTGTCCATTGGGAGACACATGATGGCAATTTATGCCATCATTAGTGATGCTAAATTTAGTTATTTTCATAAGATGATGTCTGCCAATTGACCCATTATGAAGTTAAGTTTATTCCTTATTTTAAGAAGTATTTGAATTGATGCTTTCAAATTAGCATAAACTGATTTTCATTGCTGACATCAATTATTACAATAGTGGTTATGAAATATTTTAGTTTTATCATTACTTCTATATTTAAGAGTTGATAATTTTTTTAAACATTCATTCATTTTTGAGAGACAGAGAGGCAAAGCATGAGCAGGAGAGGGGCAGAGAGAGAGAGAGAGACAGAGACAGAGACAGACAGAGACAGACAGAAAATCCAAAGCAGGCTCCAGACTCTGAGCTGTTTGTCAGCACAGAGCCTGGCACAGGGCTCGAACCCACAAACCATGAGAACATGACCTGAGCTGAAGTCAGAAGCTCAACCAACTGAACCACCAGGCAACCAGAGTTGATAATTTTCTATGAATAGTTTTCCCTTTGTTCTGCTTAATTTTGGAGTCTCCTTCGTCCAACAGTGAGATAGTATGTCCTCATTAATAAGTTTAGACACTTGATCTAAAAAATATATATATTTAATACTGTTACACTAATAGCACCAAAATCAAATCTACACACGGCAAAGTATCTTTTAATATTTTTTAATATTAATAAAGTTCTACATATATGCTCAGGGATCTAAATTTTTTTCTTTTTATTCATTTGCTTTATACTTAGTATCATTCATGTTTATACACAGATTCGGTGGGTTTCTCTCCTTTATCCATATGAATACAGAAGTATTTTTTGAATAAATATTAATCTAGTTCAAAACCTCAAAACCATATAAAAAGACCCATTCTGAAATCTCATGCTTTATCCCTTTATCCTTACCAAACATCCACAGTCTTGTTTCATTAGATTTTATGTGTATAAAATTATCTGGAGTTGTATATACACATAACCTGGTCTTTAACATTGTGGTACATGTAAAATCTTTTGTTTACCTCTCACTTGCTCTATTTTTTTCTGGGAAACTACAGTTCCAGTATTGCCTCCGTTTGTAACTTGCTGCTGTCAAGGCCAATAAGTATCTAATTTTCTTTGTGACAGGATAATTTTCCCGGAAGCTCTCAAGATTGTATCTTAAACTCTAATCGTTGTAATAGGGTATGTTTTGTAGTCTCTTGCCCGGCATTAATTTTCCTGGTTACATGCTAGATGCTTTCAAGGTGTATTTTTGAACAACTCTATTCTAGAGAATTTTCTTTCATTGTAATCAGAGCCAATGGACTTAATATTAGGGACTCCAGTTACATGTATGTTGGAAATTCATTGCCTATTTTCTGTATCTCTTCTTCTCATTTTTACTTCATTTCACTTCTAAGGCTGATTTTCACGTCTTTTCTTGCTACTAAATTTGTAATCAAGCCTATGGTCTCTTGAACATTTAATTTAAATTTCTAAGATTAAAATGTTTTCATTTTCATTATTGAAATTAAACAAATTTTTCATTACCCTCCCTACTTTTTTGGCCCGATTCTTAAGTTTTGAATTTCTGGTGCAATATCTGATTTTGCTTGCCTTTTTTGTTTTTACCTTCAAATATTCCTTTAAGCACATGTGAGTTCACAGACTCATGTTCAATTTTTCTTCTTTGGAAGTTGGCAGGGAGAATTTTAAACTAAAAGGTTTTCATGCTCATTTTCTGTTTTCTTACAGTAAATTTCCTTAGATGTCGTTTTATCTTGTTTTTTGAAGTCCTAAATTTCTGACCAGAGTTATAGTTGTATATGAACTGGTTAAGTGCTTTGGGGGACTTCTTAGGAAAATTACCCTGTCACAAGGAAAATTATATACTTATTGGACTTGACAGCAACAAGTTTGAGAGTGTCCTCTTCTGATATAACAACATTTATAATTTAACTAATATGTAATTTGGGGGGAGCTGGGTAGATGGGTCTTGTCCCTATTCCTTCTGATCTTTTGATGAAATAGCTCTACTTTCCCTTTCCCACCATGCCTCCAAGGGATTTCTTATGTTTCCTCATTACCACCTCTCCTAAAATGCAGTAACAAAAAGTAACATTCCTTCCTAAAAAAAAAAAATGCCCCTTCTTTTTTTTAATGTTTATTTTTGAGAGAAAGAGCACAAGCGAGCTAGAAAGCTCATGCAAGCAGGAGAAGAGCAAAGGGAAATGAATGTGAAGCAGGTTTCAGGCTATCAGCAAAGAGCCAGATGTGGGGCTTGAACCCAAGAATATGAGGTCATGACCTGAGCCAAAGTAGGACAATTAACCAACTGAGCCACCCAGGGGTCCCTGTCCCTTCTTGTTCTGTGCATTTTCAAGCCTTCCTTCTGTTTTCCTAGTCGTCAATGATCAGATATGCCAGTCTGACATGGTCTCTGCATTCTCCATCTGGCTTGAAGTAATTTTATCTGTGTTTCATTACCCATAGGCTTCCTTATATTCTCTTTTCTATTCTAGATCTGCTTAACTCAATTGCAGATTCCAGAGCTGGCTCGGATGGGTTTGTATTCATTTCTCTCATTTAAAATTTTAACATTCTATGTATCCTACATATAGTCTAGGCATGGAGAATATTGATACAAACATTTCTATGAGAAAAGCAAATGGTATATGAAGACATTCAACTTTAAGTAGTCTTTTTATCTGCCAGGAATTGATAACCAAATATTTACCAATTTAAGTCTTCATTCAATTCTAGTCTTGAATTATCTGATGGCTCTCCAAATGAATCTGAATTTTTATGAAATAGGGGAGGTAAATATATGTGGCTATAAAAGTAGCAATTAGACATGAAAAACTTGGGGCTTTGTGTATGGAAGTTTTATAATATCCATTCAACAAATACATGGATACATTTTGTGTGTGCCAAGATGCTGTATTTATACTCCTGATACAACTGTTGTAAGACCAAAAAAAAAAAAAAAAAAGCCCTTCCTAGAATTTTTATGAGTAAATAGCCAATAAATATCTACAATAACTGCAGTCTAAAACTAAACACTCTCATCTTAAATACAAAAATATGATATAGAAATGATGTATATGAATAGGTTATTCAGAGGGGAAAAAACTTAAATGGCAAACATCTACAGAAATTCCCAACCTCATTTGTACAATGGAAATAAGTGAATATTTGAATTTTGTTGAAATAACACACTGCACTCACCAGAATGGCAAAAATAGAAAGTAGGCTACTACCATATATTGACAGACACTGTTAATGGCCATTTAAGCTAATAGACCAGTTGTGGAGAGCATCTGGCAGGTCTTTGTATGACATAAATATCCCATGACATTGATTATTGTATGCCTGTGTACCCAATAGAGAAATGCATACAGGTATTTACTGCATAGTTCTTAGAAGAGACTATATTCAAAGATGGTGTTTGTGGCTAGATGTAGAAGGCAATGTCACTGTCTACTAGTAAAGGCATGAATAAATTAAAATGTGATAGACATATGTCAAATGCTATACAGCACTTAGAAACAATAAAATGCAGTAGTACTACAGATATTGATGAGTTAAAGAAAACAGTAATAAACTAAGAAAATATCAACTTAATACATTAAAAGGATTTCCTATAATGAAGAGCTGAAGGAATGAAGGTCAGTTATGACATATGACAAGAACATATGTCAGAAAGAAGAGGACTCTTGCAAGGAACAGAAGGGTGACTGATCCAATGCTACACCCAGGATCATATCAAATACCTGAAATAGATGTAACAGAACAAAAAGACAAAATTTGTTCTTGATCAGCCTTGCCTGCTTGAAGGGCTCACACAAGTACAGTTATTAAAAACCCTATTCCTGAGAGAGGTCAATGACTTCTGATAGCAGAATGATGGCCATTTTCACCATTTTTATTATTTTCGCTCCCAGTATAGCTCTTGAAGCATAAAAATACTTGTTCTTTATTAATTTAGCAAACACTTATGCTGACTATATTCAGAGATTATCCAAAATATACAAGTGATAGAAGTGGTAACAATAAATCCCACGAATTCTCAGTGACTACTTTTTCTCTGACACCCTTTCCTCAACCAATCACATGCACTAATACAGGTGTAGTCCTACTTTCATATACTTCCTTCTTGATGCTATTTCAGTTGCTCTGATTTCTTAAAAACACAGCTACAGGAGTCTTTTCAAAACCTTTTAGTAAGTGCAGTTGTCCTGTACCAGTTTCTCTTCACGCATTTAACATTCTGTAGATGTTTGTTTCAGTGAAAACTAAAGCCAGTAATTGAACAGCTTCCATAAAAAATATTTGTCTTAAAATGATGATCTGGAGACCCTAAAATCCTAAATTATCTTCTGAATTATTAAGGAAATATTAAATGTGAAGCTTTTTAGTTTGGAAAGGCAAAAAAGAAAAAATACCTTGGTTACCAATCAACTGTTTTCTGCAAATTCAGCTCAACCATTGCCTCATCTGTGAACACTTTAACTCACCAAAATTTTTAAGCAGAATTAAATGTGCATTTTCCCCTGATCTTCTATTACTCTTCTCTGGCCTGGAATCAGCTTATGCTTCTAAAAGATTCAAGACTCCCCTCTAGGTTCTGTTTGTGGTTGGCAGTGGTGGTAGATTGTTTTGAAGTCTCTGCCCTCTCTGGTAGGTTCTGTCAGTTCCTTTTTAGTTTGGGAATTTTTTTCTTCAAGTTTTGTTGTTGTTCCTTTTAGGATTAATTTGAAATACGACCGTTTGGTGTTAATATTCCAAATACTAATTTTAGTGCTATTTTGTAAAATTCTGTCTTTCCACTTTGTCATTTAACATCCCAAATAAGTTTCTTGTTTATTTAGCTCTTAGATTTCCTTTCTAATGGTGATCTATAATATGGTTCCCAAACAGATGGACTCAGTATCGTATGAAGATCATATTAAACATTTCTGAACCTCAACCTAAATTTTCTAAGTTAGAAATTTCAGGAACACAGCCTTAAGATGTGAATTTTTAATAGCCACCTGTGACTGTCATTTACAATTAAGACTGGGAACTTTTCAATCAGCTGTATTTTTATCCAAAAATAATTTCTTTATTTGTACTATTGTTCTGTTGTTGTTTTCTTTCAGTAAAGCAGCCACTTCCTTATTGGGTGCCCAGCTTCTAATTCCCTACTACATAATTCTATATTCCCAGTGTCACATTCTCTGTGCAATATCATTAAATATTGCCTTTCTCCAATACTACCTTAGACCCAATTAAGAGGATCCTTGACTTTGGGCTCCCCATTTTAGATAGCCCCACACTTCACAAAGACTCACACAAAAGGAGCATTACTAAGGAACACATAGATGTCTCAGGAACTCCAGATCTGGTCCTCAATTTCTAACACAGAACATCCCATAAGCCAAAATACCGATTTTTATGTTTAACAGCATCTAGACCACCAGGAAATATTTGTCGCCAACTCTTTCCCTACATCCCTGAAAGGAAAGGCAACTATGTCCCAAGAGCTTGAAGGTTTATGGACAAGGTTACCATCAATGTGATGGAAATCTGCTTCTGAGGAATATGAACAATAGAATCACTTAGGTAACAGAAAAGAAAAAAAAAAAAGTCAGTAACTTGATAAATCTTTTGAGATCAATAATGCAAAGATTCTTACATATTTATGTGATAGTTATAGGATATTTATGTGAAATTGTATTGAGGGCAAGTTTTGAACATATTTTTTGAATTATTTATTACACCCAAAACATCATTGTCCATCAACAGAATAATGGCCCTATATTAAAACTATTAATTTCAATCACGAATGCCATTTGGCTGCATGGAATATAAAAAAAGTATAATATTACTTTTTCTAAAAACTCATTATTAAGACATATTTCAAGAAAGAGAATGCAAAATTTTAGTTAATAAGTTGTTAGCTAGATTTCTAACTCTTAAATATTTGAGCACAGGTAATGGTGCCTCAGTTTATAGCACTGCACCAGGCCCTACAAATAGTAATCACGAGTCTACCCCAAGTAACAGTTACAGTAGGTTGCTACCTAATATTAATTCACTTTATCCTTAGCCAGTATCATTTAAGATGCATAGCACCTTGTCCACTCACTTCTGTGTGATGTATCAAGTTCAGTTATGACCAACAGTTCTGAGAGTCTCGCAGCCAATGCCTAGCAAGCAGAGTGATGCTATGCTCAAAACCAAACAGAAGGATACTTGTCATGACTTTGTTACAGATGGAAAACAATGTTAGCAGTGCATTTATTATTGTATCAAAAATATAGTATGTATTTAATAAGTACTCACTGAGTTGAACTGGACTCATTTTCATTTAAGGTAGGACACTGGTAGAAAAATCTCAGACGGTCTTGCCAAGCAGGAGGTTAACTTCTCATTCAAGATTCATTATTTCTCACATGGGCTATGACGTCATCTTCCTAAATTTCTTCCCTGTCTTGTCCTCCACATACTTAATCTTAATGTGCTAGAGTGATAAATTAGGGAGATCATACTACAAAGAGTAACAGGGAGAGCATGTATGAGGAAAAAACATTTTGCTGAGCTCAGCCTGATCCGACGGAGAAGAGATTTCTGGGCAGAAGAAATAGCACTGACATGTGACAGTAGACAGGAAAGAGCTTGGCCATGTTCAGGGACCATGAGAGTGACTGTACCAACAAGGCAGAAGAGTAGGACAGTGTAGATGGGAATGGTAGAGACCAGATCAGCAGTATCTCCTTATAGATCGTTATATCTGATTTGATTTTATTACAAGTTGAAAAGACATTAGTTTTTTAAAACAGAAATGTGAACAAAGTATGATTCACCTTTTAAGACCATTGTGGCTTAAATAAAATCTAGCTAAAGAAAACAGATACCACATTTTCAATTTTCTACATAAAACCTTTCAAAAAGAAGGAAATCTTGTCATTTGCAGTCACATGGATAGAGATAGAGTAGAAATAGATCTGCTTGTGATTCTTTTGATACATTTCTTCCTTGTATACACCTGTATCACATTGCTTCTGGGTACTTTATCAATGGGAAACATTATCCTGCTTACATCACTGCAAACTAAATTACACATAGGTACATAAACACATAGACTTAATGAAACGAAATGATATTCATTGTCAAACAAGTCAATAATTGAAGAAATTGAGACTTAAATGATTAAGCTAATTTACCTAGAAACTATGGTTGAGTTATGACTAATATTTGAATTCTCTAATCAAAATCTCACTTCTCTTTATGCCTTATGAAATGTTTTTCTCTATCCTTTTGATCAATGAACCAAATCCTTGCTAGGCATATCATTATGCCCTATAAATTTATCAGATTGATTAAGAATCAGATTGCCCTTCCTAATTCTGAAAAAGACTCCAAATTTAACAGTTTCAAATGTTTGCATGTTGGGGTGCCTGGGTGGCTCTGACCCTCCCCTGCTCACACTGTCTGTCTCAGAAATAAATAAAACATTAAAAAAATTTTTTTAATAAAAATTAACAAAAAAGATTTTTTAAAAATGTTTGCATGTTGGGGCGCCTGGGTGGCTTAGTCGGTTAAGCGTCCGACTTTCACTTAGGTCATGATCTCGCGGTTCGTGGGTTCGAGCCCCGCGTCGAGCTCTGTGCTGACTGCCAGCTCAGAGCCTGGAGCCTGTTTCAGTCTGTGACTTCCTCTCTCTCTGACCCTCCCCTGCTAACGCTGTCTCTCTCTCTCCTAGAAAAAAAAAAAATGCATGTTTAAAACCATTAATTTGCTCTGATCACTATGATTCTTGAGATGCAACTGAGTATGAGTGCTTGATTTGCAATGCGAATTTAACTTTTTTCAAAATCTGGTAGTTACAGATATTTTATTTTTTTAATGTTTTTTAAAAATCTTTTTTGTATTTGTGTGTCTCTTGTACAGTCTCTCCAAAACCATCACAATACTGGATCCCAGAGAGTAAAAGAGAGGAAGGTAGTTAGGGAAGAATCAGAAGGCTGTGTGTGTGTGTGTGTGTGTGTGTGTGTGTGTGTGTGTGTGTGTGTGTGTGTGTGAGAGAGAGAGAGAGAGAGAGAGAGAGAGAGAGAGAGAGAGAGAGATCTTTATCTTCATAAATAAAGATCACATAATGTGAGTGCTATACATACTGGTCAGTTGAGTAGAGGGTCTAACTTAGTACTCTCAAGGAATGTTTGTACCTCTTCGCACCATTATTTCAGACCTTTCCTGCCTTTATTTAAAATGTTCTCCAAATTATACCCTAAGCCTCCAAAGATATTTTTCTATGAAAGAAAAAAAGGAGGGGAGGAGGAAGAGAAATGAGAAAATAAGGATAAGATATATTTTAAATCAACTGGCATCATGACATATATACCCAAGTTAGTGGTTTTGACACAATTGCTATGAGTACATTATTTAGGATATGGATAATCCAATCTTTCCTGCTAGATTTAAGCCAAAGCAACAGCAAATTCTAATACATATCATCCCAACTAACTCTCCCTATAGTCCAATAAGTAGCAGCAGCTTAAAACAAATGCAAGTATTTACTTCTCTGCTTTGCCACACTTGCCTAAGATTTTACAGAAAGCTTTTAAACAAATGTTCCACTTCATGGACAGGATTGAAATAACAGGAAGCCTGCAAAGATATATTGAACTGAGACTAATGCCTTAATCAATGGGTTGGAAAGATAGAGAACAAAAGTACAACTCCCAAGTTCCCTTTGTGGTAATTTTGCCTTGTTGAGTTTATCTGAAACAAAAGATCTATATGGTTCTTTGGATCGTTCCATTCACTGGATTTTGGCAACAACCAGAGTTGTTTTAGTAAACCAGAGTTTTGTAGCCCCATCATACCAGGAAAAGTAAAGCTTGCTAATTACTTAGAAATGTGACCCACATGCGTATGTCCATACAAAGTTTAACTCCATGTTATCAAAGAAAGGTCTCCCTCAGAAAGCAGCAGAATCAAGTCACTGTGGCGAATAGAGAATGGACTTTATTGACACACAGATTCCTGATCAAATTCCCTTAGCTACTGTTTATGTAACAGATTTACTCAGTTTTCCTAAGTTACAGCATTCTCATATATACAATCGAAATATGTACAGGTATCATTAAAAATTACATGTACATGTCTAAGAAAGATACCTGGTATTCGATAAATGTAGCTTGTTTTAAAATTGTAATAATTCAGGGCACCTGGGTGGCTCACTTCAGCCCAGGTCATGATCTTGCAATTTGTGATTTAGAGCCCCGCGTTGGGCTCTGTGCTGATAGCTCAGAGCCTGGAGCCTTCTTTGAATTCTGTGTTTCCTTCTCTCTGCCCCACCCTGACTTGCTCTCTCTTAAAAATAAATATAAAAAATTTTTCTTAAAAAAAATAAAATTAGGAAAAGGTAAAATTATAATCCCAAGCATTCCATTGATTTTTTTCATCACTTATTCAAAAACTGAATTGATGTGAAGATTCTGCATTATGTTTAATGCCCTATAGAACTTTCCTATTTTTCTGTAGTTAAGTATATAATAAAATGTTTCAGATCTAGGTCATTTCACATTTATTAAGGTCTACATAATAATGGGCTCACAATGATTACTGCAGGAGAGAAAACTAAAAGGATAGTGTCAAGTTGGAAATTTGTCGTAACTTTAGCATGATTTGAATTTTTCACCTTGAGCACTGCACACCTGCATGTGTTTATGTGCTGTGTTAGTTTCTGGGTGAGTGGTATTATGAATGTTTATACATTTTTTTTTGGTTTCTTCTTTGTAAAACTTGATAGAGGGAGGCACTATAGAATTAAATGGCTTTGAGCTGTTTTGCCTGCTTTTTGACTCCACAACTTTTGCTCACTGTTAACCTGTCTGCTACTGCATTTTCTCCTCTCCAAAAGGAGATTAGTAACAGTATCTGATGGGAATATGGTGCAAATCAAATAAGTTACTTTTGACACGATACCAAGCACTGTTTGCTGCTGGCACATAATTAATATTGAATAAAGAATGGGCATTATTTCCATAATGATCATGAGTTTGTTTAATGAGATGCATAAAAGTAAGTTACTACACAAAATACAATTAAAAATGGTCACCATCCACTTACATTCAGAAGGATACATTACCAATAGGTTACCCATCCTGCAGTAAGATCTCTTTCTCAACCTTAACAGCAACTTATCTGAGATGATTTTGTTCTATATTCTGTTTTAGTTATTTTGATACTTTTGTTTTACTTTCCCCTTGAATCCCACTCTCTGAAGTTCCTGGCAATCTACCAGAAGGTATAGTGAAGGATAAACAGATTTGTTTTGACCCAAGAATAGACTGAGCTTTAGAAAGAACTCTGCACTACCATTATGTGCCAAAATCTGGACTATAACCCAAGTTTTCGGAAACTAAACTGGTAGTATCTTTGCTACTTCAGAATACCTCTACCAGACAAGTTGTCCTTCTTGCTCAGATGGCTCATAATGGCCCGTGTGGCTCTGTCTTTGTGGTTATCTTGGTAGAAGTCTTATAGAGATTCATTAGGAACAGAGATTTAACTAATTTTCTGGGTCCTCTAGTAAGCTCTAGTATTTAAATTCAGGTTGTAGGGGTGCCTGGGTTACTCAGTCAGTTGGGCATCTGACTTGGTTTCGGCTCAGTTTATGACCTTGTGGTTCATGAGCTCAGGCCCCACATCTGGCTCTACACTGGCAGCGTGGAGCCTGCTTGGGATTCTCTGTCTCCCACTAATGCGGTCTCTGTCTCTCTCAAAAATAAAATTAAAATAAAAACAGATTTGTAAATAGAGTAAAAGCAGGCAGACAAGTAGAGAACACATAAGGGAAAACATTAAAACCATTTGCAGTTTGGCCTTTCATTCATAGGAATCAGAGGATTATTAGAAAATTTGAGGAAGAGAACACTTAGCATTTAGTCGAAAACTTTAAATTTTTGAGTCAACTAAGATTCAGGAATGTTCTATAACTTGAGAAATTCACACAATAACTATAAAAACTGAGGCAAGAATGAATACATTGAGCTAGAATCACTTTGGTGATTTTTCTTTTCTTTTATCTTTTTTTTTTTTTTTTTTTTAATTACAAACACAGGTTGTAGATGTTGTGGTTAACAATAGGGTACCAGTCATGGAAATATAGGCCTGGTTCTTGGTGCTCTATAACTGAGGGTCTAATTGGACAGAAATGTCCTCAATAGAAATAGAGTTAATAAAAGCCCTTAAAGTTACAGGAAGGATCCTTAAGAGAAGCTTAACAGATGTCACAATTTTCTCAATGGCTGTCCCTTTGCTTTGTGCATGGATATGCTTCTGACCAGTCATTACCTGTAGTTTTTTGAAGTTATTTAGATATTCTGATGTATTCCCTTAGATACTGGTAAGTCTCCTAGGAGGCATTTCATTAATTACCTTGCTCTGTATAAAATAATTACAGTAATATTCTCCAGAATATTTTTTTCTCCTCTCAGAATTGGAGTCATCACTTCAAGAAGCTCATGTTCCTTTCCTACAACTGCATTAAAACTTCTGACAATTAGGGGCGCCTGGGTGGCTTAGTCGGTTAAGCGTCCGACTTTCGCTTAGGTCATGATCTCGCAGTTCGTGGATTCGAGCCCCGCGTCGGGCTCTGTGCTGACTGCCAGCTCAGAGCCTGGAGCCTGTTTCAGTCTGTGACTCACACTCTCTCTCCCCCCCCCTCCTCCCTATCCCCCCTCCCCCCTCTCCCCTCTCCCC
>NW_024081106.1:215709-642620 GCF_003009895.1 Hyaena hyaena | reverse complement strand
AAAAAAAAAAGAATAACCAAGACAATAACTTGTCTAATGCCTCAAATGCTAGATCAAGTTGTTAGAGGGGGAAAAAAAAGTAACTGGAGAGAACTACAAAATCTTGTTACATGACCACATTACCATGCCATGTGAGCACAACATAATGCCTTACATCTGGAGTCACAGAAGCGTTAAGGAAAGTAGAACTGTAGGGCTTCTTCTCATTTGTATCCTCTAGTTTGTAATTCGCTGGGGTGGTGTTTTTTCTATGGCTATGCAGCAAACTACCAAAAATTTAGTGGCTTAAACCAACTAATATATTATCTTATTAGGTCTGGAGGTCAGAAGTCCCAAACCAGTCCCTGGCCCCTCCAAAAAAATGTCAGCATATCTGGCTAGTTCTGGAGACTGAGGGAGCATTTGTTTCCCGGTCTTTTATCTTTTATTTATTTATTTATTTAATTTTTATTTATCTTATTTTTTACTTTATTTTTTTGATTGATTGAGACAGTGAAAGACAGCATGAGCAGGGAAGGGTCAGAGAGAGAGAGAGACAGAGACAGAGAGAGAGACAGAGACAGAGAGACAGAGACAGATTCTGAAAGAGGGTCCAGGCTCTGTGCTAGCTGTCAGCACAGAGACCAATGCAGGGCTCAAACCCACAAACCAGAGATCATGGCCTGAGACGAAGTCAGATGCTTAACCTACTGAGCCACCCACGTGCCCCTTCCAGTCTTTGTTTGTTTGTTTGTTTTTTAACTTCTAGAGTCTATCTACATTTCTTTCCTTATGACCCGTTTCTCTCATTACCCCAACCTCTTGCTTCTATATTCCTATCTTCTACTCTTGACTTTTTGCTTCCATTTTATAAGCACATCTGTGATTACATTGGGCTGATCTGTAGAATTCAGGATAAGCTCCTGGTTTCAAGAACCTTAAACTCAACCACAGCTGCAAAGTTCATTTGTCCTGTATAGCAACATTTTTCCAGATTTTAGGAATTAAGACATGGACAACTTTGGAAGGCCCTTAATAGACTCTATAGGCAGCTCTTCCTTTACTACTTCCTACTTCACTGTGAAGGGCCTAGCTCAGGTACACACAGCTGGACAGATTTCAACAATTCTCAAGAGAAAAACCTTTGTAACTGGAAAGCCCAGTAACAGGAGTGAAAACAATGAACAATGGACTTGGGGGGAAAAAAGTGATCATTCCAGACTGGGTGACTGATAGGTGACCATAAGTGTCTGAAAACTGGTAATTCTCATAAGTAGCAACAAGAAAAGGAACTTTAGGTTTCCCTCATCTTTGATAAGGCTTCCTGATACTGGTAACACCCGTGCTCACATAGGTCACAGTTCCTCAATCTCATGCATTTCTCTGTATGACCGGTTTCTCCCTTACTTTATTTCTTCTCCTTGTGCCCAAGGTCTTTTAGTCTATGCCATGGAGATAATGCATGTGCCTATAGAAGCGGCTTGTTTTGCAAGGGTGAAACCTTCCTACTCATTCTTAGACCAAAATTTAATTTTTCCCTGATAGATTACCATGATAAAACAACAGTTCCAAATTGAGTGAATACTCATTTACGCTGTTCAGTCTAGGGGAGGAACGATACTTGAGGCTCAAGGATAATGAATTGCTAAGCATGGAGGAACATCAATATTTTAAACTATTATCCCTGCTATTGTTTTCAGATTAAAAATACAAAAAAAAAAAAAAAAACTGAAGCCACTAAAACATTTTTAAAATATTAGTGGTTTTAGGATGAAATACTTAAAAAACTTTAGAAGGATAACTCAACATGGAAAGAACCTAAGTGTTCATCAACTGATGAATGGATCAAGAAGATGTGGTTTATCTATATGATGGAATACTACATGGCAATGAGAAAGAATGAAATGTGGCCATGTGTAGCAATGTGGATGGAACCTGAGGGTGTTATGCTGAGCAAAATAAATCAAGCAGAGAAGGACAGATACCATATGTTTGCACGCATAGGAGGATTAGGAGGAACTTAATGGAGGACGATGCAGGAGAAGGGGAAAATAATGGGGGAGAGGGAGGGAGACAAACCATGAGAGACTCTTGAATGCTGAGAACAAACTGAGGGCTGAGAGGGGTGGGGTACAGGGGAAGGGGGGTGATGGACATGGAGGAAGGCACTTGTTGGGATGAGCACTGGGTGTTATATGGAAACCAACTTGACAATAAACTATTGAGGAAGATGAAAAAAAGAAGAAGGATAACACAACAGAGAAGGCAAAGTACCGATCCAAAGATAGGAGTTTCACTTTGGCTCTGCGCTTTAACTATGAACTCTGTCCGTCAACTAAAATTCTTAGCCCTTAGGTTTTTTTGTTTTTTTAAATATGCAGCTTATAATAAAAATGAAATTGAGGATTATGTGAGGGGATCAATTAATAGAATGTTAAGTAGATGAAATAACTTTTAATTGGTCCTGAAATTTTATCATTGAAATGCATAAAATAAGATTAAATGTAAAGGATTTGTTGACATTTTATATGGAAAGAAATTGAAACAGGTAAACTTTGAAATATTTTTAAAGTAGGTTTTAAAAATTGTTCATCCAGATAAATTTTGTCATGGCCTCATTTTGCATATCAAATGCAGGTAAAAATAGTTAACACACTGAGAGTATGGGATTTCTTCTTAGGTTATTGTTGTTGGAGTATGGTTGACACACAATGAGTATGCTGGTTTGTTTAAGCTTTACAACCTTTCTAAGAGACAGGAATTTCTTGCTATTCAAAGATAATTGGTGGCAGAAAATAATCTTATGAAAGTGAATCTACTTAAAGTGGAAATTAAACTTTATCATAAATATTGAAAATTTTTGCCTGGAACTTTATTTTGTAAAATTAAGTTTATTTTATCTAACATGAGAAGTGTTTGGCTCTTAATGTATCTCTGAACACACTTGGAAAAAAAGTATCAATTTTTTTCTGGCCAATTTAAGAAAAAAATTTGAGAAAGTGTATCTTTGGAAGGGAAGACGGTGGTGGAGTAGGAAGACACTAGGCTCTCTTAGACCCATAAATACAACTAGATAACTTTCAAATCATCCTTAAAATCCCAGAAGTTGATCTGAAAACTGACAGAACAAATTCAATAACTAACAATAGAGAAGAAGCCACATTGAGGGAAGTAGGAAGTGCAGAAAAACAGTTTGGAGAGAAATGGACCTGCCTCCCACCCGTGTAGCCGGGAGGGAGCTGTGGTCACAGAATAGGGTGAGACAGGTTTACAGGTGGGGCAACTCACAGTGAAAACAAATTCCTTTAGCAACTGGCTTAGAAAGCAAGGTGGCTCAATTTTTGGGAGTTCTTGCCACTAGTGGGGTTTAAAGCCTAGAGTTTTAAAGGTCAGGGTGTTTGGCCCTAGAAACTTAGAGGGTGGTGGGGCTGTTCTTGCAGAAAAGGGAGGGCAAATAGCCCACACAGTGGGAAGCATTGATCTGAAGAAAGCCTGGGGCACACAGTGGAGGATAGTGGCTCATCCCAGGGCATGGCCCAGAAAGGCAGCATTCACAGAGAGACCCCTTCAGGAACAAAGGACCTGGCTGGCCCCATTTCCTTGCCCTGCCCTTAGCATAAGTACACGGTCGCCTGCTGGAACTAGCACAGCACACTTACTACCTAACGGGCTCACGCCAAACTCTGCCACTTCTGACCCCCACACTCCCAATGAACTACCCTTCTTAGTCAAGCTTGCCTCAGTCCCAGCACAGTGGCCCCTCCACCACAAGACTGGCCCAAATTCCTGCCAACACCGTGTCTCCCCACTCAGTTTTGTGAGACTTCAGTTCCAGTAGCAGCCAACAAGAGGTCTCATTTCTCAAGCAGACCAGAGTACAGCTAGTTAAAACTTGTCACATTCAGGCCAGGGACTAAACACTGACCCAAACAGGCAATTCACCTCTGCAGATGACTGGCCTGAAGGATAAAGGAGCCAGGACACACAGCACACACTGGAGACACTCCTGAAAGCACCAGGTCCTGGAGAACCGGGGCCAACACTCAGCAGGGCACTACAGGACCTCTTCTTCATAAGGCCATTACCCTCAAGAATACAAGACACAGCTGACTTTCCTAACAGAAATAAACACATTAACAGACAAAATGAGAAGACAGAGGAATTTGTCTCAACAGACTTAAAGTAAAAGCATCCAAATCAAATCACCAATAAGAGGAGTAATACTAACCAACACCATGGGAATACAATTGTAAGAGATAATGAGAAGTATAAGCTAAAATATTGGATAACTGAGAAATGGATAAATTCCTGGAAACATAAACTACCAAAACTGTAACAGGAAGAAACAGAAAATTTTTTAAAAATTTTTTAATGTTTTTATTTATTTCTAGGAGAGAGAGAGAGAGAGACAGCGTGAGCAGGGGAGGGTCAGAGAGAGAGGGAGTCACAGACTCTGAAACAGGCTCCAGGCTCTGAGCTGGCAGTCAGCACAGAGCCCGACGTGGGGCTCGAACCCATGAACCGCGAGATCATGACCCAAGTGAAAGTCGGACGCTTAACCGACTAAGCCACCCAGGTGCCCCGAAACAGAAAATTTTAATAAGACAAATTACCAGCAAAGAAATTGAATCAGTTATCAAAAAAAACTCCCATTAAACAGAAGTCCAGGACCACATGGCTTCACACAGGTGAATTCTACCAAACAGAAGAGTTAACACAAATTCTTCTTAAACTATTCCAAGAAAAAATAGAAAGGTAGGAATACTTCCAAATTCATTTCTGAGGTCGGAATTACCCTAACACCAAAACTAGGTTGATTCTACAAAAAAAGATCTATGGGCCAGTATTTCTGATCCATGCATGCAAATATTCTCAACAAAATATTAGCACCACAATCAAGTGAGATTTATCCTGGGTTGCAAGTGTGGTTCAATATTTGCAAGACAAAACAAAAACCAAAAACCAAAAAACCCAGCTGATAGATCACATTAATAAAAGAAAGGAAAAGAATCAAGGTGCTTAGGTGGCTCAGCAGACCCTCATTAGAATTCTCGGTCTCTCTGCCCTTCCCCCATTTGCATACTCTCTCAAAAATAAACATTTAAAAAAAGGGATACGAACAATACGATCACTTCAATTGACACAGTAAAGCATTTGGCAAAGTACAAACTCCATTCAAGATAAAAACCCTCAAAAAAGTGGGTTTAGAGGAAACAGATCTCAACAAAATTAAAAGGCCTATGAAAAACCCACAACTAACATGATACTCAACAGAAAAGTGGAGAGCCTATCCCCTAAAGTTAGGAACAAAACCAAGTATGTCCACCCTTGCCACTTTTATTCAGATTACTATGGTAGTCTTGGAAATAGCAATCAGACAACAAGAATAATAAAGCATCCAAATCAATAAGGAAGAAATAAAACTTCCGCTATTTTCAGATGATCTACTTTATATAGAAAACCCAAAAGACTCCCACCAAAAAACTATCTGATAAATTCAGTAAAGTCACAGGATATAGAATGTACAGAAATTTGTTGCATTTATATACACCAATAATGAATAATGAATCATTAGAAAAAGAAATTAAGAAAAAAAATCCCATTTACAACTGTACTGAAAATAAGATGCCTAGAAATAAATCTAAGAGGTGGAAGACTTGTACTCTGAAAACTATACAACACTGATGAAAAAACATAAGGAAACACAAATGGGAAGAGTTTCCATGTTCATGGATTAGAGCAAAAATATTGTTAAAAGGTCTATACTGCCCAAAGCAATCTACACATTTAATGTGATCCCTATCAAAATACCAACAGCATTTTTCACACAGCTAGGACACAAAATACTAAAATTCGTATGGAACCACAGAAGAGCCCAAATAGCTAAGCAACCTTAAAAAAGAAAGCAAAGCTGGAGACATCACAACTCAGGACTTCAAGTTCTATTACAAAGCTTTAGTGATCAAGACAATATGGTACTGACACAAAAATCAACACATAGATCAACAGAACAAAATAGAAAATCAAGAAATAAGTCAATAATGGTCAATCTTAGACAAAGCAGTAATGAACAGAGTGGGAAAAAACAGTCTCTTCAATGAATGGTTTTCAGAAAACTGGACAGCAAAATACAAAATAATGAAACTGGATCACTTTCTTACACAGAAACAAATTCAAAATGGATTAACAACCTAAATGTGAGACACAAAACCATAGAAATCCTAGAAGATAACATAGGCAGTAATGTCTGACATTGCCCTGAGGTAGATCCACTGAGGCAAAGGAAACAAAAGTAAAAATAAACTATTGGGACTACAAGCTTCTGCACAGCAAAGGAAACAATCAACAAAACTAAAAGGCAATCTACAAAATGGGAGAAGATATTTGCAAATGACCTATCTGAATAAAGGGTAGTATCTAAAATATATAAAGAACTTATCAAACTCACTTAGACAACAAATAATCTCATTAAAAAACTAGGCATAAGACATGAACAAAAATTTCTCCAAAGAAGACATCCAGACACATGAAAAGATGCTCAACATCACTCATCATCAGGGAAATGCAAATCAAAACTACACTAAGGTATCAATCACACCTATCAGAATGGCTAAAATTAAATATGTAGGAAACAGGTGTTGGCGAGGTTGGCGAGGATGTGGAGAAAAAGGAACCCTCTTGCACTGTTGGTGGGAATGCAAAGTGGTGCACCTACTGTGAAAAACAGTAAGAAGATACTTCAAAAGTCAAAAATAGAAATATTTATGATCCAGCAATCAAGAACACTAATTCAAAGGGATACATGCACCCCTATGTTTACAGAAGCATTATTTACAATAGCCAAGAGCTGGAAAGCAGCCCAAGTGTCCATCAACTGATAGATGGATAAAGAAGTCCATATACAATGGAAATATATTTGGCCATAAAAGGAGTGAAATCTTGCCATTTGCAGCACTATAGATAAAGCTAAAGAGTAGAATGCTAAACAAAGTAAATCAGAGAAAGACAAATACCATATAATTTTACTCCTATGTGGAATTGAAGAAGCAAAACAAATGAGCAAAGGAGAAAAAAATAGAGACAAACCAAGAAACAGACTCTTATTATTAGAGTTTACTAACTGATGGTTACCAGAGGGGAGGCTTGTAGGGGGGTGGGTTAAATAGGTGATGAGGACTAAGAGTGCACTTGTGATGAGCACTAGGTAATTAAAAACTTAAAACATCAAAAGAAGAGAGTATTTTAACTTCATATTCAATATTGTAGCATTATGAAAACAATTTTGTAGAAGTATTCTAGAGTAAATTAATTTGATTAATCAAATTTCTCTAGAATTAAAATTAAAATTAATCAATTTTCTCTAGAATGTATATTAATCCACCTATCCTTATTCATTGTGATATAAATTCAATCTTTCAAGAAAAATGTACTGTTATCTCTTATGTGCTATGTACTCTTCAAGGTACATGGACAGAGTAATGGATTAAGTAGTCAAAGTCATGGTCCTTTTTTGTGGAAAAGAAAAAAAATCCATGAAAAAAAAAAACATGAAGAATGTCAGTGACATTCTACTTTAAAAAAAAGTTGTAAAGCAAATCAAGGGAGTCACCAGTGACAGTGCTACCATGAGGTGATTAAGGAAGGCCTCTCTAAGGAGGAACCCACATTAGTCTCGAAGAAAGGAAATATGCCACGTGAAGTTCTTGGGAATAAAATTTTAGGCCCAAGACATACAGCCAAGAGTGCTGAGGCAGAAACAAGGTTCATGTATTTGAGAAATACTCTCTTCCAATCACACTACTCTGAGTAAGAAGTAAAGACATATTGAAAATTAGTTTGAAGAGGTACTCAACTGAGACAATGTCTAAAATTACATAGGGTTGAAAGCTATTGGTAAGAAAATGACATGATTTGATTTAAAAGCATTAAAGAGGGATCATGGATCCCACAGGGATCCTCAGTTGAGATAGATTACAGAAGTGTGACTGGGAGCTGATGGTCCTTACCCTAGAGTTAAGAGGTAGGAGTTCTAGGGGGGCCTGGGTGGCTTAGTCAGTTAAGCGTCTGACTTTCGCTTAGGTCATGATCTCGCGGTTTGTGGGTTTGAGCCCCGCTTCGGGCTCTGTGCTGACTGCCAGCTCAGAGCCTGGAGCCTGTTTCAGTCTGAGACTCCCTCTCTCTCTGACCCTCCCCTGCTCACGCTGTCTCTGTGTCTCTCCTAGAAATAAATAAAATAAAACATTAAAAAAAAAAAAAAGAGGTAGGAGTTCTAAAAGCTGTTTAGATTCTTTAATTTTTTCCAAGGCAGAGACCATGTGGCTTGTCATAGGAGTGTCTGTACAGAATAGAGAAAGTCAGAGGTCAAAGAGGATTCCTAACATTTTGGTTGTAAAGCACCATTTAAAGACAAAGCTGTATATAATCTGTAGAACACTGGTGTAGAAGGTTTGGGGGTTGTTTTTGAGGGGTTTTTTTTGGGGGGGGGTCTGTTTTGGATGTTAGGTTTTAAATGAATGCTACATAGTCATCCAAGGGGAAATGTTGCTTATAGATATATCAAAACCAGGACATCTGGAGAGGAATTAGGGCTGGAATTCCAGGTTTAGGAGTCACTAACTTACAATGAATCCACCGATCTTCATTTAAAGGGTTTATTCTCTTTTCTTTCTTTCTCCACTGTTCACATACTATTCTACAAGTCGCAGATAGTCCTGTATACTACAACAATCCACTCTGGTTTCTTAAGTTTCTTACTCTTTATAATATAACACTATCTACATTTCATTTCAATGGTTCTATCAGAAGTTTGCAACAAGAGAAAGTCATCAAGGAACAGATTGGTAAAAACACTGATTCAACACGTAAGAGCTTATTTTAGGGCTAAGCAAACAATGGTTAATCAATTTATCAGTGATATTTTCCAGATATGAAGATTTTTTGCTTCCCTGTAACTCGGTAACTTCAGAAACTGAATATAAATAACCCACTACCATATAAATATCCTAGATTTATAGATTGAACAGTTTATTCAAAAATATTTACTGGCCCGTTGCAATATGCAGCATCAGTCTAAATGCTACGTACATAGTTAAGAATACAAACTCCCTTCATGGAGTTTACACTCTACTGCAGAAGGTTTAATTTAAATAAGTAAGTAAAATATAAAGTTAGTTTAAAACCTAGGTCTCCTTGGTATATACATTCACGTATACATGTATGTCTGTATGTACACAGATACATGGTATCTATGTACATTATCAAGGGGCAAAGAGGAAATGTTATGAAGTGGATGCCATTTCTTCTAAGCTACCCAGAAAGTCTCATTGAATAGGTGATTTCTGAGAAGAAATCTGAAGGAAACAAGTTTGAAGCTGAAGATTACATAACCAGGGAGGGAAAGCCTACCTGATTAAACTGCCTAGATATTATCAGGAGTTTGATACATTTCATGTGTTTTCATAGAAATCTAAAAGGCAATTCTTCCTCTAAATTTTAGTTAAGAAGTTAACTTTCATTCTTCCTAAATGAAAAATGGTAGGCTCTTGTAATCTCACAATACCTATACTGCTTGAATTGTGTAGGACATAATTATGAACATATTAAGAATTCAAATACACACACACACAATCACACCATGTTTAGTAAGTGTCAATGAAATGAAAGAAGTGAACTTTCTTTCACCTCAGAGTAGTGTCCTCAGGAAAAATGTTGGAAGTATTTCTGAATGTAGCTTGGCATTTTAAGAAGTTATGGGGGAAAGAACAGAAATGACTAGATATAATTTTAACTTTTTAACTTAAATCATGGAAAAAGCTTAAGATATTTGAATTTTTGAGGTGATCATATTTATCCATACCTATGTATTAAGGTAAATTGTCATTAATTGTTATGTACTGCAAAGAATATATTCCTTCCATGAACTACTTTTAACCATCCAATAAATCCAATAAATGTTTACGGAGTACTTATAGAATGCAGAGAATTCGTAGAAGTGAATACTATTATCCTAACCATGTTTTTGTTTTAGCATTTTGTACTTTTTTTCTTTGGTAGGTTCTTCCCCCAGATCTTTGCAAAGGTAGTTACGTCTTAGTTGCAGAGAGAGATCCACTTTCACATCATAGCCAAAACAAGAGCTTTGTTAACTCTTCCCCTCACCATTAAGGTTTATGATCTGATATTATACTATATTGTGTAGTATGTTACATTATATATTTTTTATGATGACTGTATTCTATTGATTTACTGATTTCCTGATAGGGTTACTCCATTCCCCAGTAGAAGTGAGCCCCAAGATGAGAAATAATTCGTCTGACTGCCATTTACAGTCATTTATGTATCTTGAGTAGTGCCTAGGGCATGTAAGAAGTTCAATAAATATTAAATGGATTAATAAATGAAAAAGGTCATAGCAAATGTCATCAAAAGGCCCATTGTTTAGTAGAGCATCTTATACATGTAGCCTTCAGTTTAAAACAGCTTAGAGTAAGAAGAAAAATTATCTAAATAGCCTTAAGTTTTACACTGAAAATTACATTCATAACAATCAAAACCCAGAGAGAAAAATAGTTAATAGGCTCTTGACCAGAACGTTCTGCTTTCATCAAATTTTATGTTAGGAAAAAAGGAAAAAGTCCAGGTGTTCAAAGAATCTAGTTACACCAATAAAACATTAATACATTAGAAACATTAAATAATGACAGTATTATGTTAAAATAATAAGCATAAAAATAGTTTTGATATTCAAATCTAATTGAAAATGTTAAATATTCAACAATCACAATCTGTTAATTGTCATTTCCTCACTTTATGAAATCATTCCACTTATTCTTCAATAGAGTCCTAAGTGATGTCCAGACAACAAAATCATTTTCTTCTAGAACTTTTATTCATGAGGACAAGAAATCAAAAGCAGGAGTTAAATACAGACTGTAAATGAATAGGATAAAACTCAAATTTAATGCACCAATATGGCAATTGAGTTAACATCTTACCATAGTCTTTATTTCTTGTTTCCATTTAAGATTCTACCAAAAATGTCATTTATGGTATAAACTAGTATTATCCAATTTTGAAACTTACTGAACTGTTTGAAGTCATTCTCTTTCATCTCAAAATAGTTTATATTTTAGAATCTAAGCCTTTTCTACATGTATTTCTACAGCAAAAAAGTGTTCATTCAAAAATTCCAGTGACTTACAATTTTACAGATAAACTTATTGACAATGATTCTAAATAGAAAATTCTCCATGCCTCACCAATATGATCTCCCTGGACATTTGTCTTCCTTGCTTAAAATTTTTCAATATCTTTCACTGTCTCTAAAATAAAGTTTACCTTCCTTTCAATAGCATAAACATCCAACTGCAATCAACCAAATGCTATCACCAATTATGTTAGGTTCCCTCAAAGTACTTTCCAGCAAATTATATATTAAGAGAAAGAATCCTCTCAACACACACCTTCAACAACCTTTTGCAAAATCAAATTACTTTTCTCATTATAATCAGTTTTGTTCTTCACATGTAATTAAGCCTGTGTGGAAGCCTGAGTTTTACTCCTTCCTGAAAATAGAAAAAATTTCCTGAAGAGGTCTCTGTATTCTGAACTCATACCTTAATTCATACTTAGCTATGACTATTAAAATGTAAATTTAAGTAAAATTACGAACTCCATTCTTTAGTCACATTAAACACATTTCATTTCCTCAAATGGTCACATGTAGGTAGTGGCTACCATAATGAACATATGGGCCAAGGGCTGCCTTTTGGAGAATGTCAACAGAACTGAAGACTTGAATTTTAGAAAACAAAGGGGTCAGATAGGTACAGACATTTTGTCATGGGTGGCTGGCCTTTAGGAGGAGATCTAACTTTGTATCCCCAAAGGTCCAAGTGAGGTAATAGCTAGTAACTGTAAGAAAATGGATTTTGGCTCCATATTAGGAAATGATTTACAGTTAGCCCATAAAAGGTGGAAGACACTTCTTCAGAAGGATAAAATGGATTACTAATGTAGTAGAAATGTATACAGGAGATTTGAGCCCTGAAAGAGTGGCTGAGTTATGTGACTATAAGGATGCATCCTACCACTGGTACTGTTAGTGTCCTGAATCAGTGAAAGGCAGTAGTATTTCTATAACTTCCCTAGAGAAAAGTTCTGTGAACACTGCAACATATACTCCTAAGCACTTGCTCACTACTATTGAACTAGAATTTCTGGGAGAAAGATCCGATTATCTATTATATTTAATACATGCGCAAGTGATTTTAATATTCACAAGGAGACTGGGAAACTGAGGTATGTGATTAAGTATCCAATTCTATCACTAGAGGAAACCTAATAGCACTATTTGTGAAAGGCTAATAGAAGGACCTATAGCTGCATATGGAAAAGTAAGCAAAATTGAAAAGGTAGAACAAAGAAGAAATGAATTCTAGGAGTCTTGAGCTCAGGAATGACTACAGTGTATTAAGGAACCAGTAAGAGATAATGTTGCCTTTTTAAAATATTTGAAGTGTGATGAGATACCACCTTATGCCAGTCAGAGTGGCTAAATTGAACAAATCAGGAAACTATAGATGTTGCTGAGGATGTGGAGAAACAGGAGACTTCTTGCACTGTTGGTGGGAACACACACTGGTGCAGCCCCTCGGGAAAATAGTGTGGAGGTTCCTCAAAAAATTAAGAATAGAATTACCCTATGACCCAGCAATAGCACTGCTAGGAATTAACCCAAGGGATACAGGAGTGCTGATTCATAGGGGCACACATTCCTCAATGTTTATAGTAGCACTTTCAACAATAGCCAAATTATGGAAAGAGCCTAAATGTCCACCAACTGACAAACGGATCAAGAATACATGGTTTATATACACAATGGAATACTATTTAGCAATGAGAAGGAATGAAATCTAGCCATTTGAAGCAACATGCATGGAAATGGAAGGTGTTATGTGGAGTGAAATAAGTCAGAAGGACAGATATCATATGTTTTTACTCATATGTCGATCTTGAGAAACTTAACAGAAGTCCATGGGGGAAGGGAAGGGGAAAAATGGAGGGAGGCAAACCACAAGAGACTCTTAAATACAGAGAACAAAATGAGGATGGATGGGGGGTGGGGGAGAGGCAAAAATGGGTGATGGGCATTGAGGAGGGCACTTGTTGGGATGAGCACTAGGTGTCCTATGTAAGCCAATTTGATAATAAATTATATTAGTAAAAACCATATATGCTTATAAAAATAATTTAAAGTCTGAAAATAAGACATTTTCTTCCACTAGATGTTTACATTTCCAAAGTACAACTAATGAACATAATAAAATGCTCATGACATCTTCATAGAACACTCCCCAGACCATCTGAAGGAAGGCGGGAATTATTAGATTGATTTAAGCTTGCAAGAGCATATGTACAGGGGATCAAATATATATGGCTTTAAGAGCAAAGTAAGGATTTGAGGATAAATGATGTATTTTCAAGTGACTGAACCTTGGTACATATTAAGGAAACCATGTAGAATTTGCTTAACTGGCATAGAGAAATTTACATCGTGGTTATACAAGATAGGAGTAAGAAAAGATGTCAGAAATGGAGATAACAGGCTAGTTATTAATACTAGACTAGTATTAATGGCTTTAATTCAATAGATAAGTATTTATTGAGTAACTACTCTATGTCCAGCAGTGCACTGAATGTCCGTAGAGAAGAAATATTTCATTATATCATAGCATTTATGTGCTCCTTAATTTGAAAGTGGAATAACAGTAAGTATTCTTAGGTGATAATTACCATAATTGTGGGGTATGAACATAAGGATGGAAAGGTTTCCTGTAATTCAAATCATGTTGTTCTAAAAGGCATACCTTTTAGACTCCTCTCTTGAACCAGAATTTAATGATTAGGACCCATAGACTGCATCTGCACAAGAAAATTGAAATATAAAATAGAACCACCACTCAAAAATTTTAAGGTTATAAGGTCATCGAGATTTCCCAAGAATGTATTATATCCCTATACCCCTACATTATTCAGGTTTTTAGTTTTTTTTTTTTACACTTCACCAAGTCCATGCAGGTCTGAATTACATAAAATGATGAAATAGAATAATCATGAATATTGATAATGGATCTGAGACATTAGCTGAGAAATGATGCAAGAAATGCACGAAGAGGATCAAAGACAGCTTAGCTCTTCCAAAAGAGGCCCCAGCACTTTAAGATTTCCACTTTCCCTTCTGACTCACAAGATGCAAAATTAATCTGGAAGACGACTTTACAGACTCTGAATCATAACTTCTAGAAAGTCTTCTTTTATATGCATAAACAGTTCATTAGACATTTTCATTAAAGGCTGAATTCAGTTGTGTCTCTTACAAAATGGAAGTTTTTTTTTATTATACACTAGGCATTATATAAAACATAGGGATACAGAATTAAGACATGCTCCCTAACCTTTGAATTTCATAATCTAGAATATGGAATTGAAAACTAGTAACTAGAATACTCATTAATTTTTTAAATATATAATGTGTAGTAAGTATGTGCTAGGAACCATGCAAGATGTTGTAGATGCAACAGTGGGTGGGTATGGTAAGCAGAATAACCCTTCAAGTAGGACTTATTCAAACCCTAGATCCTTCAAAGAGGACTAGGTCATAACCTACAAAACTTGTGAATTTGTTATGTGACAAAAGGAACTTTGTGTTTAAATTAAGGATATGGGGTGAAACAGATTATTCCAAATTATCCAGGTAGAATCATATAAGAATCTTAGAAGAAAATGGTCAGAGTTTGAAGATGTCACACTGCTGACTTTGAAGATGGAAGAAGGAGCCATGACCCAAGGAAGGTAAGCAAGCCTCTAAAAGCTAGAAGGAAATAGATTCTCTCCTAAAGCTTCCAGAAAAATAAAATATATAGCCATGATAACACTTTGATTTTGGCCCAGTAGCATTCATTTCAGGCTTCTAACCTCTAGAACTGTAATGCAGTAAGTTTGTGTGGTTTTAAGCCATCACACTTGTGATAATTTGTTACAGCAATAACAGGAAACCAATATACTCCCTACTAGTGATTACAAGCAAAACAGGAGAAAAAAAGATGTAAAAAAAATACCATATAGGGCAATAAATTAAATATGGAGAATTCACATTAAACAGTTACAATTGTGAGCCACAGTAGTCTTTGAAGAAAATAGGTGTAGTTTTAACTTGATCCTGAAGAATGCCTAGGACTTTAAAGATTAAAAACAGTAAAGTCTTCTCAATCAAGAGCATCTGAAAATGGACACTAGTGTAAGATAAATACCAGAACTTGGAAAGACAAAACTTAGTGCAAACTTCAGTGTAAGATAATGAAGAGAATGATAAGAAAAAATGTTACAGTCCTTAACCCCAAAAGGCATCCTCAGCTGTAGCTCATGTCAAGGTCTGTACACTGCACAGCCTTATGGAGACTACAATGTGTGTTTTGGTGCACTAGTGGGGCCGTGAGGATGCTCTGGTCAACAGGCTGAGAAAGGTTTGTCCCAGGTCAAGAAGGGCACTGAATGCCATCTTAATAGTGTAGCTCTATCCCATACTCACTTGGGTCCTATAGGTAAATTTTTAGAAAGAAGCATCCCTAATAGATCTAAATTTAGAAAGATAACAGAAATAGGAGTTAAGGCCTAAGCTATAATTTTATAAATATACACATCCAAACTAATCTGTTAGAAAAGGTACATGGGAAATACCATCAAGAATTTAAAGGCCCCAACCCATGCAGCTTATGCATTGAGTTACTTGGTATTAACTTCTTTAATGTCTAGTTAAATAAAACACCAAGGTGGTAAATTAGTTAGGTTTTCCTTTCCTAAAACACTCATGAAGCAAAGCAAATTCTAAAGATCTGTTTTGCTTCATACAGGAAGATGAAATTATCAAAATGAAAGCAACAAGTGTTTTCTGTGATCCTTATTGACATTTTGTATGGAGAGTAGAAGTTCTATCAACTTGTCAAATTCATACTTCACTGATTGCTCTTTAATTTACACTTCTTATTTTTGACCTGCATTGGACAATTGCCAGATGCTTGTTAGAAAGTAGCAAAATTCATGAATTAAGCACCAGCTAATGTCTCAGGGATTCAAAGACTTGCTTTGGCACAATTCATTTAACTCATCTTGTTCTCTTGATCTTAAAAGAGAACTAACCTCTGTAAACTTACAGGAATAGTCAACACTGACAAGTACATGGCAATAGAGGAATATTTCAATGTAATTATCTTTAGTGTCATTTTTATATTATATAGTCACGAGAATGTTAAAGTAGTATGCACTTTTGATGGGATGGCCAAAGAATGAGGAGAAACTTGGGGCACCTGAGTGGCTCAGTCGGTTAAGCGTCAGACTTCGGCTCAGGTCATGATCTCACGGTTCATGGGTTCAAGCCCTGAGTTGGGCTCTGTGCTGACAGCTACCTCAGAGCCTGGAGCCTGCTTCAGATTCTATCTCCCTCTCTCTGACCCTCCCCTGCTCACGCTGCTGCTGTCACACGCGCATACGCGCGCACGCGCTCTCTCTTTCTGAGATAAATAAGACATTAAAAAATTTAGAAAGAATGAGGAAAAACTTGATGATAAACTTAGATTATCATTTGATTTTGGCATTCATGTATTGATAGTTTTCCTCAGTATAGAAAAGAATGAAAAGGATACCAAAATATATTAAAATTACCATGCTCTGCAAAGGTCTAAAAGTATTTTCTCCATTCTACTTTAAATTCATCTGAGCCTTATCAGAATATTGTGCACAATTTATAATATAACTGAAATATAATACTTACATTGAAAATAATAAAGTCAACAAATCGTGCTAAATAGGGTAAGTGTTGAAAACATCAAAAAAGGAAAACTAATCTAGTATTTTCTAAAACATTTTTCATGGAATATGTATAGAGGTAACATGAAAAGTGAAGCCCATGGTGAAATAAAATTGAGAACTTCTAAGTCAGATAAAGTTAAACCACGCTTCTTTGCTTTAAAGCTTTAGAGAGTCATTAATAAGTTGGTAAATGGGTATCCAATAAGAAGGCAGGTTTTGTGGCAGTGACTCCATTCATTTCACCACAGAACATTTTTGTTTCTTCCCTTCCTAGCATTGACAAAACCATTGTTCCATGGAATAACAGGCACTGAAAAGTACTGTTCTGGAGAAGAGCAGGCAATGTTAAAAAAAAAAAAAAAAAAAAAAAAAAATTTAGAAAGAAAGATGAGGTCAGTTAGTAGTTGGTTATTGCTTATGTCTTCAAGGATTCAAAGAGTAAAAGAGAGTCAATTAAGCAAGAAACATTTAAGTTAGATGAATAGGAACATTTCTCATAGGGGAGTTGGACTATTCAAATGGGAGTGCTTGAAGATGGCATATATTGCAGCAAGTACGAGAAAGAATTGAACATGCAAATTCTCCTCTGTTTATGTCATGAGCATACCAACTGTTGACATTTCAAAAGCTATAGAAACTGATGGATTACACATATAACAAATCCATTAGAAGAGGAAGACATTCACTGTAAGAATGATCAGGAATGAGAATACTCTATTTTCAAGAGGCTTGTGGATAAGGATAATAATATGACACTCTCAAAGAATGAGGGCAATGGTTTCTGTTAAGTGATTAATATTTTGTTGAAGGTGATTAGATTTGAAAGGAACTACTGAAAATTAAAGACCAAACATAAGATGCCAAAATTAGTAGGGTCAAAGTGATGAGAAATCTAAGAGAAGGTCAAACTAGACTGAAGTTCTTCCCAGCAGAGTTATTTCCTTGGTGACTATAAAGAGACCAAAATGAGGAGATTAAGAGGTCTTGGAGAAGATAAAAAAGACAGTAGTCATACTTTTTCACAAACCCATTTTAGGAATCAGTGAATGCAGTATTCCAATCTAAAGATTTAGAAATACATGGAATTTAACAGACCTCAGAACTGAAGAATTCAGCTCTCCATGATAATTTAATGTTGGAGTTAAGACTTTTGCACAAATCTTTTCTCTAGGAGAATATTTAAATAAAAGGACAGTAGAATAAAAGGCAAGGTATATTCTTTTTCCAGAAGAACAGCCTATTAAAGTTAAGTCTGCTTATGTTTTTGAGCATGCATTACAAAATTTTTTAAGAATCATGCAAGTTCTAAGTAAAAGAGAAAATACATGATTTGAAAAGGCTTAACTATTTGAAAAATTTCTAAGAAATTAGAACTGTCTCCAAAAGGAAAACAGGGAGAATTCTAATCTGTTACAAAAAGGCAGAAACAAAAATATTTTTTCAAGATCATTTCTTCAAAATTCAGAGTGTCAAAGCTGTTGAAATATCTGAAGGAATTATAGAATTACAGACTTCATTTTTTAACATTTATTTATTTTTGAGAGAGACACAGAGACAGCGAGTGGATTAGAAGCAGAAAGAGGGAGACACAGAATCCAAAGCAAGCTTCAGGCTCTGAGCTATCAGCCCAACGTGGGGTTTGAACTCATGAGCTGTGAGATCATGACCTGAGCTGAAGTCAGATGCTTAACTGAGTAAGCAACCCAAGAGCCCCTAGATTTCTTTAAAATGAGTTTTATATGTTTGCAATAATCAGTTTACAAGCAGTATTTACTCACTAAAGAGACTCAGTTCAAAGGTCAACTGCTACAAGGAAGGTTTCTCTCAATTCTCCTTTGCCCATTTACCTCCTCATCCTAGAAAAGTAGGAGCTACTCCCTTCTAGGATTTCTGTATTTTTGACACTGAAAACATGACTTTGAATTCATTTATTCAGGAAATATGCATTTTGTTTGAGGGCTACCATGTCGTGCACACTGTTATGCAGAGAGAATGCAAAGCTAAAAAAAGAAGAAAAAAAAAATCAGATATCTGTACTCAAGAAGCTCATATTATATGTTACCTCAACTACTTTCTTGCCCTGCGAACATTATTTTCCTTAATTGTAAAATAAAGAAAATATGGTGCCATAGATTGTAATGATTACATAAATATAAATTACATTGAGCCTAGTCCATAGGAGTAGTTCAACAAAGGTTTCATTGCTTCCATTTTGGAAGCATTGTATTTCATGTACCCAAGCCTTGTTATATTTTAATGACCTATTTCCAAGGAGTTTTTTTTCATTTTCATTGTGCTTTGCTTGTTTTTCTTCTCTACCAGATGATTTTCATATAGACAAACTAATTTTTTATTTTTTTCTCATACACCTAACTCAATCGTTAGCCAAGAGCTTAAACTCAATACTTGTGACAGAAAGCAAAAAGGGGAAAAAAAGAGACAGGCAATCAGGAAAATATATAAACAATAACCATTGTAGATGAGAGATAAAAGTACTTCAGTGAGGAAACTGGTTTCTCAGAAAAACTGTTAACAAACATCAGTAAATACATCTCACTCTCTCAAAAATAAATACAACTTAAAAAAAATCATACATCCTATGTGATACTTTTTTTTTAACATTACAGGCAGACAGAAGTATTTCTTCTGTATTCATGTCTTGTCAATACATCCAATAGAGCAGTTGTATTATCAATTGACAGTGATTTTAATTTGTAAAAATAGCTAGATTTGAGTCCTCACAAGAAACTTTTCATAGATTACATCAGTTAATATTCACAGCAATTCTGCATAGAAGGCATTATTTGATGATTAGGATGATTTTTATTATTTTTGTTTATAAGATCACCTAGTAATTAAGTGGTAGATTCAATAAAAGTCTGGAAAGAAAAAAAGTTGTTTTTGACACTTAAAATCTTTGGTATTTGTTTCTCACAGTAAGAAAGATATCTGAATATGCAAAAATGATCTTATTCTTTAGGACCTCATGACTCAGTAAGTATACAGTGGAAACACATCCATATGTATATGTACTTATATAAATATTTTAATGGCAACAAAAGTGATAGCTTGTGGATGAAGTAGGATTTCCTACTAGAACTTTTTAATCATGGTTTAGAAAAGACAATTAAGTAGGGATAGCAGACTTAACAGTTTCTGGTTCAAAATGGGAAGTCTTTACTCTCATCTTTCTTTACAAGAAAGCTAGAAAAACTAGAAATCCCTAACTTTTTGTAGACCAGAGAACAGAGGTTGCAGGGTCAACTGCTACCTTGAAATTAGGGTCAGGCATACCCAGAGGATCACAAACAAGACCTGCTTACCTGGAGGAGCTTCTAGAGCCATTAACAAATACAAACATTTGAATGGTAAGTTGGGTAGATTCCTAAGACTGAGTGTACACTAGCATGAGTCTAAGAAACCCATTAGGGCTGCAGTCTTTGGGAGAGCACAACATTTGCTGACAGTAGCTCCAGAATCCTTTGGGGGCTGGGGAAAGGCCTTCCCAGTATGAACATTTGGGTTAACAGCAATCAAAACCCAGCAGATTCAGTAAAGGCTCATTATGCCCCTCAACAACTTGCTTGTACCAGGAGAAGTAATAGATTCCTCTTCACCTAAAAACACTTATCAGCATAACAGGGCAACCTAAGAACCTTCCTACTAATGGCCTTTCTTTCCTTTGTATCCTCAGATCCTTGGTTCATATAAGGATAATGTTGCTAGTCTTTGGAATTTCCATGTCTGTGTGGATTCCCTGTACATAGATTATTATAACTTCCATTATTCTGTGTCATGTCAACTTGATTCTTTGCCAGCTAGAAGGACCTTGAATGGCAAAGGAAATTCTTCTTCCCTAAGAAATTTCAATCTTGAAGATGCCAAAAAGATCCCCTCATGTCAGAAAGTAGAGTGGAAGAGTCATCACTCTTGGCACATCACAGTATGTGCCAAAGCTTTCTCCACAGGGGAAAGATGGAAGTCATCTTATCCCTCTGGAGGAAGTGAACAATTTCTATTTCAGTCCCCTCTAGATTTACCTCAAAGGCCAGAGCAGCAGGATGAGCTGGCACACATCTAAGGGTGGTGAATGGGAATGTTACAGCTATGAAGGGAATTAGGAGAACTAGGAAAATTAGGAGAACAGTACTATACTACAGGGGAAACACTTGTGAAGAACACAGCCCCAAAACACAGGTCCATTAAAAGATGGGAGATTTTATCTTATAATTATGGAAATCTCCCTCTCACCTGCACCTCACTGCCATATCTACAAGTTTGCTATACTATGACTGACTAGCTGAAAGTGTTTTTATGGATATAATAAATTGACTCTTCAGTTCATATGGAAAGGCAAAAGACACAGATGGAAAATATTCAATACTGAAAAGAATATAGACTCTTGAAGAATGAAGTTGGAGAACTGATGCTACCTGTCTTCAAGACTTACTGAAAGTCTACCATAATCAAGGGCGTGTATTGTGTATCACCCATACTCAAAGAAAAAAAAAATACAGAGAATGTCAGACTGATTAAACAATAGACAAATAGATAATGGAACTAAATCGAGAAATAGACCCTCATGAATATAAATCAACTGATCTTTGACAAAGGAGTACAGGCAATACAAGGAACAAATACAGTCTCTTTGAAATAATACTGGAGCAATTGGTCATTCACATGAATGATCTAAACACAGACCTTACAGAACTACACAAAAATTTCCTTAAGATGGATTATAGACCTAAATAGAGAATACAAAACCATAAAGTCTCTAGAAGAGAACTCATGAGAAGACCAAGATGACCTTGGGTATGATGGTGACTTTTTAGATAACACTAAAGACATAATTCATGCAAGAAATAATTCATAAGCTGAAGTTAAAATTAATAATTTCTACTTTGCAAAGATGTTATCAGGAGAATTAGCCAAGATGAATTTTTTTTTTAACAAAAATAAAACCAAAAAACAAAACAAAACCCATCTATCAAAGAACAATTACTGAAAATATACAAAAAACTCTGAACACTGAGAAAACAACCTGATCAAAATATAGAACAGAGACTTTAAGTATGTTAAAACAAGATATACAGATGGCAAGTATGTATATGAAAATATGTTCCACATCATTTATTAATGAAAATTGAGATGAGAAGTTATACTACCTACCTAATAGAATGGCTGAATTCCAGAACACTGATGATACCAAATGCTCGCAAGGATGTGAGCAACAGAAGTTCTCTTTTATTGCTTGTGGGAACACAGAACTGCACAGCCATTTTGGATGATACTTTGGAGGTTTCTTACAAAACTAAACATACTCTGACATAAGATTCAGCAATTATGACCCTTGGTATTTACCCAAATGAACTGAAAACTTAAGTCAACACAAGAACTTGCACAAAAGTGTTGATAGTAGCTTTATTCATAATTGCCAAAACCTAGAAGCAACCAAGATGTTCTTCAGTAGGTGAATGGATAAGTAAACTCAATGGGACTTCCAGACCGTGAAATATTATCCCAAATCAAGGATCACAACACTTCAAAATATTCTAGAGAAAAACCCCATATACATTTTAATGTCATGCCTGAGGCCCAATTTTGATCATACTGAAGATTTCAATTATCTGTGACCTAACAGGATCCACTTGACAAAAATATCACCAGAAAGGGATTATCAAGTTGTAACTGTAAAGACACTCTGAGGCCCCCTCTGAGGCAGAGAATAATAACCCTAGAACCATGGTGTTAGAGTTAGACTGACTTATCTTTGCCTTCCACCTAATTTAAAATTACTTACCAAAATATAAAAAAGATGCCCATTAAAATAAACTCTGTAATATAACTTATTGAGAAAGTTAAAAACAAAAATCCAGAAAGAATGAAATGAAACCAAGATTAGTTATTGATACAATATGCATGTTCTAGTGTCAGGCACATGCAGGGAAACATTTGCTGACAAATGTTTAATAACTGCATCTCCAGAACAATTGTGTAAATATTACATGTTTGACAATCAACTGGCAAAATTCTTGAAAACAATTGGTTCTTGTCAGCTCATAAGAGCCAACTCCAGCACACCACTCAATTAGTCTGAGGTGCCATATCATTTTTTGTAAGTGATAAATGTCTTAAGAATCAACTCAAACAGGCAGATACCACCAGTTAACGACTGATAATAACTAACCAAAGATAACAGAGAGTATTTGAAAGTCTAGTGCATGCCTATTCTACAGAAGTAAGTGATACAGGTTAAATAATATTTAGATGCAAAAAAATAGAAACAAATTTGTTATTGTTAAAGTAAAAATTTATTGGGGCACCTGAGTGGCTCAGTCGGTTAAGTGTCCAACTTCAGCTCAGGTCATGATCTCACAGTTCTTGGGTTTGAGCCCCATGTCAGGCTCTGAGCCTGTTTCAAATTCTGTGTCTCCCTCTCTCTCTCTATCCCTCCCCCACTCGTGCTCTGTCTCAAAAATAAACTATAAAGTAAAGTAAAAATTTATCTAGTGAGCAGCTAGACACTTATCTCAGGGATATCAAGCAGCAACAATTAAAAGTCAGTCACATTGGGGATGTCTGGGTGGCTCGGTAAGTTAAGCATCCAACTCTGGATTTTGGCTCAGGTTGTGATCTCATGGTTACAGGTTAGACCTCCAAGTCCATACCTAGCATGCTCTCTCTCTCTCCCTCTGTCCTTTCACATGATCATGTGCACGCTCTCTTAAAAAAAAAAAAAAAAAAAAAAAGCAAGCAAGCACATGGAAAAGTGAGGTTTATCCATTAGTTCTTCTATTCCTCTTTTGACCCCTCACTGAAATGGAGTGGTCTCTTCCCCTTTTACCATCTAGATTAATACTGTGCACTCATTATTGGGTACAGTACTGGATATAATTGTCTAGATTAGTTTGTCCACTTACTATTGGGTACATTGTTAGATAGAAAATAAGAATTAACCTTAAACCCATAAGACTTAAAAAGCCAAGTATCTACCATACCCTGAATAGTACATTTTTTCCGCTTAGAGAAGGGTAAGCCTATAGTCATTCCAAAAATGAGAGCAAGCTAAACATACAGTAGAAGAATTAGGCTAGGGCTTTAAAAGTTGCTAAAGTCTGGCTATAGATTAATGTGCCTCTGTGTTAGGATCTGTGGGCAGTTTCAAAACTCCATGGTTTATAATCATAATCTGGCCTACTACTGCCTCAAGAGCCAGGCACAATTTACCCTCAAATCAATGGTAATTTCTGAGAAATAAAAAGACCAGAATGTGTTCCATTTTCTGTGTTTCAGTCTCCATCAGTTAGCCATTGTTGCGTCCCTACCCCAGAACCTACTGGCTTAACAGACCAATTATTTGTCTGACAGTAGATCTGAGCTTCTAGTCTGGAATCAGCTGGGCTTCCCTGTGCTGTATATTGAACAGGTAACTTATTTAGGTGCTATCACTTCCTTGGAGACTCAGGTGGCACAACTAGCCTGACTTGGTGCCTGTCACCACCAGTCATTTTCAAGCAGGCTAGCACAGGCTCCCCTCATCTTATTAGGTAGGGTTTCAAGAGGTGTGCACAACTTTTGAGGTCTAGGCTCAGAACTGGTACTATGATCACTGCATTCTATTGGCCAAAGCAAGTTCCAAGGACAGCTACACAACAAGGTGGGGCAATGTACTACACTTCTTAATGGAAGAACTTGAAAGTGACATTGCAAAAGATGGTGTACCAAAGAATTGAAGTTTATCCATTCTTATAATCTACTACACAGAATTTAGTAGATACAAAGGTTTCCAGATTTCCTTCTGGCTGACCTTTTAATTGAAACATTAATGCCAAATTAGTATTCTGATAATTAGAGAAGACATCCAATGGCTATTAATTGACCACTAATTAAAATATTAGATTTGGGTGCCTTTTTAATGGTTGGCTGTCACTAGGTCATATGTAAAAGAAAACAAAACACCTGTCCCTAAACCATGTATTTGGTGGAACAGATCTGAATTCTTAACAAGTTATTAAACACAATGGTTTGAAAGAACCTTTGTTTTCAATCACAAATATGTGACTTTGGTAGGATATTTGGAAATATGTAAAAGACAAATTCACTTAAGTTCTGTGTAGCTCTTAAAATCTTAATTTATGATGATAAAATCAAAATATAGAAGATACCTATATATATTATATACTATAGAAGATATCTCTATATATTAGAGATGCCTGGGTGGTTCAGTCTGGTAAGCATCGGACCTTTGATTTTGGCTCAGGTCATGATCTTACAGTTGGTAGGATCAAGCCCCATGTTGGGCTCTGCACTCAAAGTCTGGAGCCTACTTGAGAGTCTCTCTCTCCCTCTGCCCCTCCACTACTTTCACTTGCTCTCTGAAGATGAACATTAAAGAAAAAAATAGGCATTAATTTGTAGCTCATAATAGCAAATTCGATTAATTCTAGCAACTATTTAGATTTTCTAGGTTAACAACTTTTTAGTCTGTACTTTTTGTTTCTGTATTTCAGTTTATTTCTTTTATTGTTTTATCTAATTGGTTAATCATTCTAGATTTTTATTAACTTATTTTTAACATTTATTCATTTTTTCAGAGACAGTGCAAGCAGGGTGGGGCAGAGAGAGAGGGAGACTGTCAGCAGAGTCCAACACAGGGGTCAACCTCACAAACCATGAGATCATGACCTAAGTCAACATTGGCTGCAGGCACCCCATTTCTAGATCTATTGTAAGGAGTAACACTTAATAGTGGAGACCATATATTTTCCTGATTTTAATGGGAGCATTTCTGCTATTTCACCATAAGCAAATTCTTCATTGAACAAATGTTTACTGAATGCCTGCTATATACCATATACTGTCTTTTAAGGCTTGCATAACACTACTCTTAGGATAAAAGACTTTTCTCTTAATTTTTTTGATGTTTAAAACTTAAGACTATATGTACAATTTTAATAAAAACATTTGTTTGCATTCTCTGAAATCTTATTTTCTTTTGGCCCGCTAATATGATTATCTTAAGGATTTTAAATAAATTTTATTAAATTTTACTTTTTGAATATATAAAGCATGCATACAAGTTAAATATAATTTACAGCTTTTACAAAAGATGAACAATAGTTAAGAGTAAAACATTCATTTTTCTGTCCCTCTGCCACCCTGAATTTACTCCAAAGGATATTTACTACATACCCTTTAAAAAACACCATTCATATTTGAATAAACAAATGTCTGGGAGCATATGCACGCGCGCGCGCTCACACACACACACACACACACACACACACACACACTCTTCAAGGGAACATTGAACAATCTCTCTCTTGCTGTTTCAATTTGCAAGGATGTCTTGGTCACCTTTCCATACCATTACAGACAAAGCAAACACATTTACTTACTTTTTTGTCTATTGTATGCATACACCAAAAATGAATTTAACCTAAGGAGCTTCTCTCTTTAGCTATTACAGAATAAAACAGGGGAATACGAAACCCTACCATAGGTCAAGTGATACTCTCACATAGAACCTATATCATAACCTTAATCCCCATTGTACTGCTTGGAAACAGTACCAAAGAAAGAAGAATAATTAAGTACACTCAAACACAATGGCTATGATTCTCACCTTTGGAGTTAATAACAGAGCCAAAATTGATAATTATAAAACCAATTCTGTGTTCTCCTTACCCACTGCCATTACTTTAGAAATTTTTCTTTAAAAAAGGGGAACCAAGCCTCCATCCCTATAGGACTCTGTCTTATTTGGGTTGTTGTAGTTTCCCAATGACTAACATTATGGGAAGAGGGAGCACAAAGAAGAAACCCAGTGAATCACAGCAGTAACCAGACAAAAACCTTTATATACCCTAGTGTAGCAACTACCCACTTCATGATGGTATCCTACTACAGTTCCTACTGTAGGTAGGAACATGAAAACAAATGAAAAGTCCTACAGCAGAACCTGGATCTACTACATAACGGTCTTTTGCTCCAAGCCACACAAATAGGCAACTTTACAGGTAACAAGATAAACTGTGCACAGCAATTCAGCTGTACTTGCGTTAAAATGCCTTTCTCTCTCTGCAACTGTTCAATCATGGTACAGGCCTGACTCTTAGATATAGGCCTGCTTTTAGATACAGAAGCTAAATAACCCTTTTAATATTTAACACACAGAAGATCTAATTATCCACCTATGACTTGACTTCAGAATTCAAAACTTTGTTTTCAATTCTCATTGTAGAAGTTTCAGTTTAAGAATAAGAAACTTGTCTACCCTATAATCATGGTGATTATGGTGGTCACCAGAATGACTTACAGCCACACGCTCTCCTCTTCCCTTGCTTCAGCTAGCACAATTCAAGCCAATATTTCTAACTTGTATAATAGCATTGCTATTATGAGCTCCTGATTGCATATGATCCATTTACCCTTATCAGAAAGGTCATTTATACGCCTATCAAAATGGGAGTAACTCAGTTTTAGGATATTTTGAGGGTTTCCTGAGACCAATTCAGGTGTTAGTTACTGTGTAAGAATATAGACAGGAAGCAGAAAAAAGGCATACTCAAGAGATTATAGCTGTATAACTGCATTATTTTACTATTTCACTTGTCTATACCTAATAACACTTAGTGATCACAGTAGTTTATGACTTAAATGAGAACCTAGAGTTTTCATATTTAGAATGATGCTAGCTTTTGAGATAACCCTAGATTACTTATATCTATGGACATATATACTCTTAAGTTATTTATCCACTTAAGATTTTTTAAAATCAAGAATGAAGCCCCAATTTTATCGAATGTATTCAACATATTTAGCAATATATTTTATTCTTTATTCCACTGAAAGTTCTATATATTTTGATTTTTTTTTGTTTAGAAATTTGTATTTGGATCTTTGATTTTATAGTGGACACTGGTTAAACCACATACCAGAAGTTAAAAAACTAGTATTCTCATTATTATTCTCATGTAGACAAATCTCTCTTCTTCGACCAAGTAGTTAATTAACATTTGTAAAGTCAAAGAGATTGTGATTGTTTATTCCTTAATTGATTTCAAGGGTTCTAAACGTTTACATAATAAGGGTATTAAACATTTACATTTTTACTGCATCACTGGTCCATATATTTATGAAATAACCTAAATTTCCAGAAAGCGGAACAAGATTATTCTTCCTGAACAACACCTTAGAACTGTCACCATCATGGAGATCAGTCAATATACTTAAACTACAAGTGAGAGTAAGTTCAGTCACCACCACCAGTCTTCAGAAAAAAAAATATAAAATTCATACATTAGAAAAATTTGGTAAGTTTTTGTATTACATTCCTAATCCTAGAGGCAAGTATGAATTATATGTATTATAGCATATACTTTTTATACGCTAGTACATGTGTTTATACATCTAATTGATCTTCTGTGGTCTTGTAGAGTCTACTACAATTGTGCTTTTGTGTCCTTTTTTTTTTTTGGCCACAATCTTTTATGTATATTCACATGTTATGTGGTACCTACCATTTCATTAAATCTATATCTTAGATTTTTTCTTAGTCTCCATTATTAAATATTCACTTCATATTAATACATATTTTTGGCCTTAAATCTAAACCTTAAGTTTGAATGTATAGTATATAGGGAGATTTCTAAAGATGGTTTTTAAGCTAATTGTATTGTAGGACACAATTCATCATTCACCTTCCCTCCCAATTGCACAGATCATATCTTTCCAAGAGATGCTCACTTAAGACCCATGTTACTTTTTGATTAGTATATTCTGTTATATTTAACAATGGTGGTATATTTTAAGGTGAAGACAAGCAGCACTCAGATAGTTCCCTTCAAGCCCATCTTCCCCAACAGGATGTGAATTTCAAGAAGGCAAAAACATCATTTGCCTTGTCATTTACTCTAGTTTCTAGTTCTGTGCCTGACACACAGTAAGTGCTTAATAAGTATACAGTTAAATGAAGTCATGCCAGAGTTACATTTGAAAGCTAGAAGACTCTCTGCTTTGAATCCTTCAGTGTGTCATAGTGGTAATAAGGATGGTATTAAACTCCTCAGTTTAGCATCTAAAATTTTAGTACTTCCTACTTCTCTGGAAATAAATCTCAAATCATTATATGGACTCTACAGTTTTACACAGTCTGGCACTTGCAGGTCACTTCAAGTCCTACATTAATACTTTCCTCCTTGCCCTCTAGTGGCATTGATTTCCTACAATCAGTTCCTTAAATATTCCACTCTTCCTCCAAACACAGAGCCTTTACAAATGCTATGTATTCTTCATTTCCAAGTACCCTACCTCCATTCCCTTTACCCTTGGTTTCTCTTAATCTTCTATCAGCTGAAATTTCACTCTTAGGAATTTCTTTCCTGATAAATCAAATTTTGTTTCCTTGTTCAACTATCAATCTATCATCACAATTCTAGTTTGCAAATATGTATCAGTCAACATTCAAGTCATTTCTAGAACATAAACCTCTTAAGGGCACAGCTGAAGTCCATCTATTTACCCCTACTGTATTCCTGTAGAGCACAGTACCTAATTGATGGTTTATTTTGTTGAATAAGAGTTGCATAACTGGGTATTTACTAGTTATCTAATCTCATCTTCAATTTCCTCCACATGTATTTTCATTATATGTAAGAAATTTGCTTCAAACAGGCCATTTTCTTTCATACTTGTGCTTCTGCAGGTATTGATCCTTCTAATGTAATGGTTTCTGCACCTCAAACCAACATACCTCACATTTCCTTATTTTATGGTCTTATACTATATACAAGTCTTGAGTAATTTAGACATTCAAAACAGTTTAAAGAAAATGGCAGGATTTAGTTAAGGCAGAATTATCATTCTGAAGAAGTCAGTCTTCAAGGGTTAACTCTTTGGATTTCTTTATTATTCTTTCACAAAACTAGATTCTCTGTTGAAAATGGATTTCATAAGTATCATATGAATTTGAGTGTAATAACTCCTTTTTTGCCCCTTGTGCCTATGATCTCCATATTTGTTATCTCCATATTTATCAGTGATTCATGTGAACAGGTTATTTTTCTGATAATTTCCCTTCACTCATGGAACAAGGTGCAAACATCTTTATAAATTGAGCTTTCTGGTGCTAGGTTATATAGCCTTTCAAAAATTCAAGTCTTATTGCCTTCTATCCATCACTTACAATACTTAACCATATGTATTTATGTAGTAAATATTTGGGAACCTGGTAGGTTCCAGAAACTGTTTTAACACTGTAGATGGAGCAGAGAATAAAACAGACTGGGAGGTGGAGGCATGCTCTAGGTTCATTCAGCTTACATACTAGCTGGAGTTGGGGGGTAGGAGAAGAAAAATACACGTTAAGAGAAAGCAAAAGAATTGAAACAATAAAATGACAAAGATAAGGAGTACATAAAGAGATGCAGTTTTAATATGGTCAGGAAGAGTCTCTCAGACACTGGCACAGTGACCTGGAGAAAGTGAGCTCCAGTTTTTGGCTAACAAACTACTCCTTTAAGGCTCAGCTCTTCTGCTAGTGTAAAATTTAAAGCTGACACCTTGTTCCCCTCATGATAGCTTTGGGTTTGGTGTTCCATTTATGCACTGCCATAGCATTCGGTGTTCGTCATTCTCCTAGTATGCACTCAGTAAATTAAGGATAGTTCTGAGTCTGTCAACCTTCCTCTAACAAAATGTTAATCTCTCAGGCTAAGAGACCATAAAATTTCTAACTTCTGTATACCTGTCTTAGCAAAGGTGCATAGTAAATGTTTGTTACACTGATTTGACCTACTTGGACTGGATGTCTTATAAGCTATTCTACAATTATAGTCAAGTCATTTCTCTTTGCCTTTGTTTTTCCCTCTGTAAGATAAAAGACACTAAGCTTCTGCAAAACTTACAGGGTAGTGGTAAAATTTTAACATTAAAATAAAGTGGGATTATATCAGGTGGCCTCCAAACTGCCCTTATGAAAAGTAAACCCTCTCAGGGGAAAGCACTATAAACTTTCTTCAGATTATCATTTCTTTTATGTTGAGGATGAAGTTGGTTTTATTTCCAGATCACTGAGCCACACAGTAGTACAAAATAAGCCAGTTTGAATTTTATTCACCAAACTTAAAGATGTCAGTTTACTTATTAAAAATTCATATCCTTTAAGTCCCATTTCTGGTATAGCTGAGTGGTTCCTATAAGACCCAACCTTCTACAATACAATAGTTATAAAATTAGAGAAGGGGAAACAACCACCTCACTGCTAGAAAAGTATGATCAAAAGCAAGCAGATCAATAAGCCAAGTGACACATAGAAAAGGGAACAGGTGAGATATCGATTCTTAGGTCTTTTAGCAGGAGTATGGCCTGCAGTAGAGGCTACTCTGGCAATACAACTCCAATGACAATAGTTCAAAACAACCAATGCTGCTAAAAAGAGAATCCCATAAAAGGAAATAAACACAGAGGATACTACCAAATTCTCCATATCAACTCTGAGTCTCTAACCTCTAGAACAGTTGTATGTGTAGTGCAGTTGTTAAAGCTAAGGATAAAATTAACCATGAGGAGAAGTATAAATATGGCCACTATGAGGATTGTTGTTAATTAAGCTGCTGAAAAACAAAGAACAAAGAGGCTGTAAAAAGGATGACATTTCTATAGAAGAGTAGTTTTTAAATGAATGCTGACTTTATAAGAAATATTAATTCCAGAAAGCATTGGGAAATTATTAAAGTGAGGAGAGAGATCAATTCTCAAAATGTAATCTCATGTGAAGCAAATATATCTGTTGACACTGATGATGGAAAACATTTCTCACATTAAAGGTAATAGAGCATTTGGTCTCATTGGAGCAACAAAATAGGAAAATCTGATGAAAGTTCTTTAGGCTGGAAATGAGGAGCTTCAGAAATGGTAAATATATAGGTATATGTTTTTTATTTCTTTTAAATAGTTAGGATCATTTAAAGCAAAAAAGGACGATACTGTCTTTACTGTCTTTCCTGGTTTATAATGTATTCAGTATAACAGAACTCTAGCCTAAAGAATGAGAATATTGAATGAGGTCGATGTTTATAAGGTTCATATGTATTTGATAAATTAAAAACTGCAAAGAGCCCATGAAAAATTAGAGATGAAAGGCTTATCATCCAGATCTTACCCCCCAGGCAGACATTAAGGGAATACTACAATAGTGGACAATCTTTTGCCAATAAGTTTGCCAGTTCAAATATATAGGGGACAACAGCCTCCCAGTAGCAAAAGGTATCCTGAGTTTGTTTCCCAGCAATAAAATATTTGGCATCCATTCACAGACAAAAGTGCCTTCGAGGGAATTGGAGGATCCAGTACCATATACCAAGGGACCCAGAACCATCTTGGCCATCCACGTACTGGGAATTGACAGACTAATCTTGGTCCTAGCTGTGCACCCCACCAGTCATCTATGAACCAGTTCCAAACTCTTTATCACAGGCCAGAAGTCCCTTTCTAGAAACCGCTAACTTAGACTATCACTCATCAGTGAAAGACTTTTGTAGAAGTCCAGGTTTCCAAAAAGAGTTCCAGTACACTGTTTGAGCAAAGAAGGAGGAAGGGGAAAAAAAAAAGAAAGTAAACAGCTTGGACACACTGTAGATGTTAAAAGGAATGGTCTTACTTGACATACACAGCATCCTCCAGATGCTGGCATAGCTTGGGAACATGGAAGAATTCACAAACTAAGGAAGATCTCTCACACAGGAAAGGGATAATAAGGACATCAACACCTGGCTTCTTCATATGTACAGATGCTACAGAAGGAGATCATTTCTCTTGCCCCATTCAGAGTAACTACAAATGGATTTACAGACTTTGTACTCTTCAGATATTATATGTGCAATTATCCTATTTGAACACACATTTATGAAATGACTCAAGTCTATTTCCTAGAATTTTTATAAGCTTTTTCAAAACTATTTATAAAAGATTTTCACAGGAGCTTTATTTCTAACAGTCAAAACCCTGAACCAGTTCAGTAACCATCAATAGAAAAATGACTGATATAGTCATACACTGAAAACTCAACTCAGCATTCAAAAGGAACTACTGACATATTCAGCAACAAGGATGAATATCAAAATTTAGAGGTGTTTGAGTTACCTTAAGCATGCATGCTATACAGTTTTGATTTCATGAAATTTTAACACAGGAAAAGCTAATTTTGGGGGAGACAAAAATCATGTGATTACCTCCAGCTCTGGGAGTTGAGGGGTTGAGGAGGAGTCTGATATAATTTGAAGTATTTGTCTACTTCTGTGGAGTAAATGCTACCCTATGGCCAATTTCAACTAGAAACTTAATGTCAAACAGAATTGAGAAAAGGTGTATGGAATCAGTTCTTGGAAGTTGCTTCAAGTTGTCTCTAGAACGTAATGGAAGATAGGGGAAATTTCCAGAAGATGGTAACATTCTGTATCATGAGATTGGAGTTGCACAGTTGTAGGAATTTGAAAAACTTTAGCAGCCACAATTAGTATATTTGGCTTTATGTAAATGTAATGAAAAAAAAACTTCAAAGTATGGAACTGTAGCTAATGACAAGCAAGCCAAAATATTTAAGGTAGATTCTATTGACATCTGCAATCTCCTTTGAAATGTATTAAAGCATGAATGGATGACTAGACGGATGAATAAACAGTTGTGTGATAAAGTATGTATAACATCAGTGACAGAATCTAAGCTGTGAATTATGCATGTTCACTCTAAATTTAATTCTGTAACATATTTAGAAGTAGAAAAAGATACCTTCTTTATTTTCAGCAGTTATAGATTCTATTAAATATATGATCTTAAAGGTTACACTAGAGTTCCCAATTTCTATTTAAGACAATTTCATGTATACTTTCTATTTCTTTCAGGAACTTCTATATCTAGTTTCTTTGTATTACATATTAAAAACCAGAAGCAATTTTCCTTATATAAAATCTACCTAACTGCCCTGTTCAAAAATCTTCATTAGCCCTCTATAACCTAATTTTTAACCACATAAATGTCTCTTGACATTGTGTTAGTTTTATATTGCTGTTATAACAAATTATCATGATGTTAGTGCTTAAAATATGATTCTATCAGCTTTACAGTTTTGTGCATCAGAAATCCAAAGCAGGTCTTGTGAGTTAAATTCAAAGTATCAGTAGGGCTGTGTTCCTTTCTGGAAGTTTTTTTAAAGCACTTAATTCATTTTTGAGAATTAATAGGCAGAGAGAGCACAAGCAAGGGGAAGGACAGAGAGAAACGGAGACATAGAATCTGAAGCAGGCTCCAGGTTCTGAGCTGTCAGCATAGACAGAGCCTGACGCAGGGCTCAAACCCACGAACCATGAGATCATGACCTGAGCCTAAGCCACGCAGGTGCTCCACTTTATGGTAGCTCTAATAGAGAATCTGCTTCATTGTCTTTTCCACAGCATTTTAGAGGCTGCCTGCATTCCTGGGTCCAAGGAGCTCTTCTTTCATAGTCAAAGCCAGAAACAGCAGGTGTCTCTCTGATCACATTAAGAACGCATGACATGGAGTTGTATTTATCCAGATAGTCCAGGTTCATCTGCCCATCTCTCAATTCCTACTCTTAATCACACCTACAAAATCTTTTTCCTTCATGTGTATAGGCCCAGAGACTGAAGATGAGTGAGGCTGTATCTGGAAGGCATTTTTTTCTGCCTCCCACACCCTACAATCCCATGCCAGTTAGAATTATGGGCTCTTTTCTCACCTTATACCTTTATACTTCTTGTGTTCTAGCTTAATCAGCTCATTTGCTTATTATGTCCTCCCTAGTCTTGGGTCTTTGAGCCCTTTCACTTTACTTGCCTGTTCAGAGACATCCCTGGCAGTCAACATTTATTAATCATCTACAATATACTACCTCAATGCCATGATCAATTCAAATGTCTCTTCTCAGAAAGTCACACATGGCAACATTTTTTAAAATCTACATAAAATTTTCTGTCTTACATTGAATAGCACTCCTCTTAATCAACTTTGAATTACAACTATGATACAAGTTCTTTCCTTCGAATACATCTTTTCTTCCTTGAATCCTGATATTCTGATTTTGATGTAAAAACAATTTTGGTTTTGTTTTTTTTTTTTTTTTTTTGAGTCACCCAGAGTACATAGTTGATTTGAATTGTGTTGAATTACATACAGATTGAAACACATGTTGTATGCTGGGCTAGATACAAGTTCTGCAAGAAGTCTGAGCTATGTTGGCATTGAAGCTTATAATGAAATACAGGGAGAAAGGACTTCTAAAAATAAAACATAAGGTAGCATATGCTTTGCTCCAAATGAATGATATAAACAATAAGTGTTAAAGAGTTATGATGGCCAGGATTTAAAACATCTGTGATTTTTTTCCCCCCACAACTTTGACCCAACTCAACTGGACTGGATAAAAAAATGTTTTATCTAATTCAGAACAGCTGTCTGTCTACAGCTAAGCCATATTAAAATAGCACTTCCAAGAGTTGTTTTTCATCATTTTTCCACAATAAGAAACAGTTGACAGGGAAATGGGTGAGGAAAGAGAAAGATAAAAGAAAGAAGACGAGGAAGAGAGAGAGGCATAGAGAAACTTTAAGGACCAGATGGGCTATACACTAACACAAAGTCTAAGATTCTTTAGAAGTTTGATATGGTTATAATGCTATGATTATGTCTCTAATGCTTCGCAATACCATCTCAATTTAAAAACAAGCAAAAATCTACTGCTTGAAGTTAAAAAATTTTAATCCTAAAAATGCAGATAAATATTTTGCTAGATGTTTTTGTGAGGAAAGTTTTATAAGCATTTAAATATTTCATTTCACGATTTGCAAGTCAGAAAACCAGGAGATTTTGGAATTATGTTTTTTCTAATAAGTGATTATAAAACTACTAGCTAATTCTTCATGGAAAAACCACTTCAAACTTCATTTTGTTTTTCTAAAGTTAAAAGGGGGAAGGGCTTCCCCTACTTTGCATGAGTACTATTTTATATAAAACAGGGATTAAAGTTCTAACAGGGAGGTTAGTTTTTCTGACCCTTCAATTTAAAATATCAGATTTGAATATTGATCACTTTAATTAGATATATGGGTATGATGAGAGAGTAGGATGTGGATGGGCCTGCTGACCTTGGCAGCATACAGACCTGGTTCATAATAAACCCTTGCTTATTTGCTCCTTTTCATCTCCATTTCCTCATCTATAAATGTATGCATATATATATTTAACTCACAGTAAAAGTGTCGTGTGTGTGTGTGTGTGTAATAATGGCAGCTGTGAACAAGTAGGTTAATAATTTTAGCTTAAAAGCACAACTCCTTTTCCACCACCAAGTTGTCTTTTAAATTCCATAGTAGCTAATTTTTTTTTTTACAATGGTTTATTGTCAAGTTGGTTTCCATGTAACACCCAGTGCTCATCCCCACAAGTGCCCTCCTCCATGCCCATCTCCCCCATCTCCCCGCATACCCATCAGTCCTCAGTTTGTTCTCAGAATTCAAGAGTCTCTCATGGTTTGCCTCCCTCCTTCTCCCCAACTATTTTTCCCCTTCTCCTCCCCCATGGTTCTCTGTTAAGTTCCTGCTAATCCTCCTATACGTGCAAATATATGTTATTTGTCCTTCTCTGCCTGACTTATTTCGCTCAGCATAACACCCTCAAGGTCCATCCATGTTGCTACACATGGCCAGATTTCATTCTTTCTCATTGCCATGTAGTAGTCCATCGTATAGATAAACCACATCTTGATCCATTCGTCCGTTGATGGACACTTAGGCTCTTTCCATGTTTTGGCTATTGTTGAGAGTGCTGCTATTAGTAGCTAAATTTTAAGTTACATTGAGAAGATAAGAACTGAGGAACAGAATATACTCCTGGATAATGAACATCGAATAGAATGATTCATTTACACATTTTCTCTTGAGGACTATAAAATTGCATTTTAATGGTTTGGTCATCTACATATAACTAGTTAACTGAATAAAAGTAGAGTAAGAACATCTATAAAGCATGCAATATTACACCAGCTTCACCAAAGTAATAGGAATAATTGTCTGTCAAGAAATAAAATCCCTATTTTTTTATCCCATGCTTCTTGCTTTAAAAAAATATAAGTCACCTCGCATCAATCTACAACTATAATGCTACCAAAAGCTACACTAGGACTTGCACATTAAAGTTTTACTTTGTACTCACCATGTCTCACAATTTTAATAGTCAAGTTTATAAAATAAGAGTTACATTTTTGATATCCTACATTTTACCATTAATAGGTACATATGGATATCTCTCAAGTATAGAGGTATGCTGGAAAAATGGAAAGACAGTTGAGCATACTTTAGTTTTATCAAGTATCATGAAGAAAATTAAGTACTGACATTTGTTGCTTTTAAACAGATTACTGACAAACAGATATTGGAAACTGGAATTACTCTCCCCACTTTGAGTACCTTCTACCTTTACCAAATTATTTCACAAATATGTGAAAACACTTGATTAGTCAGAAAAAAAGTATGTATGTGGAAAATAAAGAAGTAAAAAGAAACAAATACACCAAAAACTGTATTTTAATTTCTCAACAACTATAAACTAAACCTACAAATAACCAAATAAAGAAACGGAAAGCATAACCGTAACTGACTTTGCTGTGTCCCAAATACTGAAGATGGGTCTATATCCGAGATGCTACAATAGCATTTTAGAGAAGTAACTTCCCAAAGGGAAGTGGGGTGGGGGATTGTGAGGCAGTCATTTGGAAACCAAATTTAGTTTGGCCTAGTTTGTGGAGTTTTTTGTAGTTTGGTGTTTGCCTTTTTAAATACTTGGGATAAGTGCAATATTAGTGTAATTATAATTAAATGCTATTTTTATCCCAAGGACTTCACAAAGCCTATGAAACCTTGGAAGTTTAACCCTCAGGTTGACTGACTATATAGATAAATTCAACAGTCTCCCTGAGGAAAACATGAAGAGCTCCTGACCTTTCATGTAAGTCAGACAACTCAGGAACCTTTGGTTCTCTAAAATACAGAAGAAAGGCTTCACATTCCTGAAGGTACAACTGCTTAATTAAATTCTCAATTTGAGGTAAGAGGAGTTTACTTCCTACTGGGATGATAAGGTCATTTCCTACTGAGTGAAATCTCCTAGAGAATGAATGTGTAACTGATGCTAAGGAATCTAGCAACATGGGATTTCTTTTAAAAAGTGTCTTATTAATCCCTATTTAATATGCTATTTCAACTCCATCCTTATTTGTGAATTTTAAGATTAAAAAAATCACCATCTAATAATAAAAACTGTCAGAATATCCAGGTCTCTCAAAATGGTAGATTTGCCGATAAAGCACCCACATGTTTTGCATTAAGGGCTTGACTGGCACAATGTTACAGCTGGGGAAGATTTTGTGTAGACAAAGTTGGGGCTTACTGGTTCACCTTAAATGGTATTAAGTTTCCTGTTTCTCTTGACAAGGTTTCTTTTCCAGGATAGGATTTAGAGAAGGCAGGATTATGGTTTGCTAGGCTGTGGCATTAGCAGCTAACACAAGAAGAAACAGATGATTTTACACAAAGTGGAAAATGCAGTACTTTTATAGATTAATATACCTGTGGAGAATTACATGAATATTTGGTGCTGACTTGTTGAGCTCCTAGAAAGCTGAATTTATATAGTCTTAGCAGAAGAATACCTCAACTTGGTTTCAATGCAGTTCAAAGAAAATAATATTGAGGCAGCAAGCATTTTAAGAAGCTATAAGAATTTAACAGGTATAGGTTCTACAAATGGGAAAGAAGATATGGAGTACAAATGAGGGAAGAAAGGCAGGGTAAATATTTTCTCCCTGGCATCTCACCTATAATCAGCAATTAAGTATGCACTAATTGCTGAACATTATAAAAAATCCTAGCTGTTTCATATTTTAAGACTCAAGATAAATAAGCTTGGTAAAAGCATTTATTCTAAAGTTTTTGACTGTATGAATTTGGGAATGTGATTTTTCATTCCAAACCTTTGGTCTCACATGAAGCATGCAAAAAAAATGACTACCTGATAGATTGTTGTGAGTTACAGAATAAACTATAAATACAAAATTTAGCCTGGCCCAGTCTATGGTAGGCCTCGGATAAATTCTAGTTTCTACTCCTGTTTCCATGATCCTGCTGAGGTCTGTGAACACAAATGCATGTATAGTAATTCTCCTTGTGTACATAAGGGGTGTTAGAATTCGGGGCAGGATTGTATTGGTGAATAGTGGTTTTACAACATTAGATAAGCTTTATATTTATATATTTAGAAATCCTTAAAAGTAGAACTAAGGAGAGTTAAGCTCAATTCCTTTTTAGCTTCTATAAGAATATACAGAAAATAGTTACTCTGAAGGTTACATGCCACTCTTCCTACCCTCCCCAAGCCATGGAAGAATGGAATGGAAGGTAATATTATGGGTTTGGTTTGGTTTTTAGCACAGAGACCTCTGATTTCACCCTCAAAATGTACAGAACTTGGATGCTATCACTCTTAGTCTTACAATCAAAAAATGCTGGTCAAAGTGAAAGTCAACACATTTTCCTAGGGTAGTCAGGTAACCTGAAAGGGTTAAAACACCACTTCAAATGCTGGAAACACAGGCGCTAATATAATCACAACTGAGTTCTGCTTATCTGGAAAAGCTGTGCAAACCAGAAATTGGTAGTATCACCTAAAAGGTAATTTTAATGACTTGCTGAAGATTCATTGTGGAATACAGCTTGAGGAGGAGAAATGCCTGGGGGCTATAGTCTTAAGGGGCTCTCACACTTTCGTGGGTTTTAGCTCAAAACACACCCACCAAGTCCTCATAATGAGAAGCCCAGAAAGATCCCCTCCTGGCTTTGGCGGCAGAGAAAAAAAGTGAACATTTTGTAATATGTTGAATGTTCATGACAAAGGCCTACTCTAAGGAGAATGCTGTTAGAGCCTCATTCCACATAAGTACATTTCTCCAAATTGTTTCTCCTCCATCTTTCCTGCAACTAAAGAAAAAGAAAAGAAGCAAAAAAAAAAAAAAAAAAAAAAAAAATACAACAACAAAACGCCACACACTTGTTAATAAACTCACAGCTCAGGATATAGGTCCACTAAGTAAAATATTTGATAAAATTACAGAATGCTTCCCCTCCCCCACAACTTACCAACACACCAACAGGTGTAATATATTACACCTGGAAGATCTGAAACACTGAGGATGACTTTCTAGGGAAACTCAGAAGTACAACCCAACTCCTTACCAGACTGACATACATCTTTACAATAAAGGCCTTCTAATCTCAGTTCAAATTACTAGATATAGCATACCTTTCAACAAGAGACAAATAACAAATATAGCTGGAAATCCAAAAATGTTGGAGCTTAAACAATATTTCCATAAATAACACACTGGCCAATATAGAAGTTTCAAGAAAACTACAAATAATTTGAAACTAAATGACAATAAAAATATACTTTATCATAACTTGTGAGAGGCAGTGAAAGCAGTGTTTAGAGGGAAATTTTTATCATTGAATGCACGTATTAGAGAAAAGGTCTAAAAGTCAGTAACCTAAGCTTCCATCTTAGAAAGTTAGAAAAAGAGCAAGTTAAATGCAAAATAAGCAGAGGAAAAGATATAAAAATTAGACCAGAAATCAATGGAATTGAAACAAAAAAATGACATTAAAAACTAGTTGTCTGAAAGTATTAATGAATTGGAAAAACAAAAAAAACCTACTTCTAGCCAGTCTAGCCAAAAACAAAAACAAAATAGAGGTCACAAATTACCAAAATCCAAAAACAAAGAGTCGTCACGGAGGCCTCAAGACACTGGCCAATAACGTACTGTGTAATCATTCTGGTCCAACCATAAGCAATTATATGGGCTTACCTGGCAGGCCTCACTGTGGAAAGACATCCTCCCGACTCTGATGGTGCATAGCCCACGTACTGCCGTCTCAAAAGGAAAGTAGTGCAGTCAATGACTCGGACTGCTCTGACTGGCCCTGGTCTTATATATATTTAATTCCTAGCTCAGGTGCCTCACTTCAGGGGCCACTTTTTCAAAGACTTCCAGCTGAGGCTTTCCTCTGGTGCCTCTACCAAGACTCCCAATTCCCCCTTCTGTGGATGCACCTTAGAGCCTTCTCTTCTCAGACTCAGTATTAAGTACTTCCCTACTCTGAGCCTTTCCCTTCACTTCCCCTCCCAGTCCCTGTGACCCAGAATACTTCAGAAGCCCTTTGTTAGGAGTTCCCTTGGCATTGAGACAATTCCCACCTGTGTACTAATCCACCTGATCCTTATCCAGCGCCATTCTAAGGAGAAGATTGGAAGGAGGGATGGGGAGGAGTTGACACTTTTTCAGGTTTAACCTCTCACTTATGTTATCACAGCAAGTGACTAAAGACTTGGCTCTTATTGTACTTTCATTTTGGCTGTTGTCTTGACTACTCTGACACTCAATAACTCAGTTCTCTTAAGGTCAGCTCAGTTCCTGACAGTCATAGCTACTGAAACTATGAACATTTAAAGTATGAAAAAATAAATGCCATGAACAACTCTATGCCCACAAATATGGTAACATAGATGAAATGAAGTCAATTCCTAGAAGGACAAAATCTACCAAAATTCACAAAAGGTTAATAAGATAATCTGAAAAGGTCTAAATTTATTAAAGATATTGAATAATTAGTAACCTTCTATAAAAGAAAATACTAGCCCCAGATAGTTTCACTGATGAGTTCTATTACACATTTAGGTAAGATACAATACCCATTCTCCTCAATCTTTTCCATAAAAATATAAACACATTAGACATTTCCTCCCTCATTCAATGAGGCCAGCATTATGCTAATATCAAAGCCTTCTCCCTGATCTTTGAAAACTCCTGATCCTTGGGATAATCTCTCACACTTTCTAGTTTTGAGAGGAACCCAAGTTAATTCAAGTAGGTAACTGTTACTGTTGCTTTCAATCTCAGCTTAAAAATAGTTTCTTCAGAGAAAGCTTTCTGACCTCTTCCTCAGAATTCAAACTAAATTTTGCCATGAGTCTCAGAGTACACCCTTTACATTACAGCCAAAGCACTTATTGCAAATTTCAATGGCACATCATTTTAGAGATACTTACTGGATTTTGAATCCATGAAGAAAGAGACCATGCCTATGTGTCTACTGTAGCCATAGCCTTACAATATCTGACATGTAAGGAGTCTCCATAAAAATACACCTAAATGAACAAATAAGCTATATCCAAGCAGAAAATATGACAGAATGGAAATTATGGCAGGACCTATTTATATATGAAAGACACACAAAAATCTACAATGGTCTCAAACTAAAGAATTTAATTGAAAAACACAGGAATATTTTATAAAGAGATACAATTAACTATGTTCAATAATTTCATTTCAGAAATATTGAAAATGACAAGAAAATATGAAATATCTGAAACAAAAACTAAACTGGGAACAGATGATTCATTGCCATACACTTATTTCCTTTGTATTATGTGACTATGAACTATGATTTATAGTTAAAGGAGAAGTCCAAATGTAGGAACACATTTAATGTGTTAACTTTCGTTTATACACAAGATAGAGCCATGTCCTAATTTTCCTACACATAAGTATAAAGTAACACATTAATGCTAAGGAATATCTTGAGACTAATGAAGGAATAAAGAAGTCAATAAAGGAGAAAATTAAGGTAATAGTAACCTGTAGTATCATATCTGGGATAAAAAAAAGTCATGAGATGATTATTTATTTATTGTGTAGAATAAAACAAAAAAAAGAAGAAGAAAAATTGGGGCATGTTTCAAAGTAAATTAATGTTCAGTGTTCCCAAAGGATTTTGTTTATGTGTAACCTAAAAGTAAATATCAAGGAAATTTTTAAAAATCCAATATGGATGAAAAATGATTTGTAAAAAGTAATCACGTATATGAGCAGCTCAGATATGAAGTATAAAATATTGGTTATGAGGAACTGCAGGAAAGAGACAAAGGGCACAGTCACAAGTGCAGAATGAAAGGGAAAGCCAGAGTGAGGAATGAATGAAAAATATCACAGGAGGTCAAAATATTATAGAAAATGTGTTTCAAGCATATAAAGGACCAGAGGTCACTCTGAAGAAGACTGCAGAGTAAAAATTATAAGAATAAATTATTGACCAATGAAATAGATATTGCTAAAATATTAAATTAATTCCTTGCTTCCTTGTCTCAGTTTTCACAAAGAAAATAAGGGACAAATGCTAGGAACAGACATTAATTTCCCTTGGGAGAAAAAAGAAATATTACAGGAAATTGTGACCATGCCAGAACAGGTAATCAAAAATAATGGTTGAAACCCCACACACAAAGAATATAAAAACATTCAACAGTCAATGGCCAGGTATCTCTGGATTTTATTGGAGAGATCCTAAAGAAAAAAATAACACAAAAAGACAAGAGGAGAAATGAGGAATAAAGTTCCTTTATAGGTAGTCTTTATTAAAAACCTCCTTAGAGATAGCCTGCCATTTTTTTTTTAATTGGAAAGATAAGAGATCAGAGTAAAAAGTCCTTTCCCTCTTGAAACCCTCAATTCTACTCACATATAAAATCAGTCACAAACATTTATATAAGTATTTATTATGCTCCTTACAAATATATACACCTGATTTTGGCATTATACTGGAGAAAAGGGATTGGAGATAGACAGGGCTAAGTACCTATTTAATTCTAAACAAGTAAACTAAGTCTGTTTATTACAGCATTAATGAAATGAATAGGATCTCTCTTTCAAAATAAAACAGCCAAGTGAGAAAAGATCAAAATTTATTTCTAAATTATAAATTTAAAAGTGTATTTACTGTTTTTAAATACAATACACAGAAATGAGTAATATGTATACTCAATTACATAAGAAATTCATCCACATACCGCATTGGTACCTGGGTTCAAGATTGAATCAAGGTTATTTTACATATTCATTCATTCACTCACTCAGTGAATAAATATATGGCCTGTTTTATAAAATCAACTTGTCAGTCTCATGGGCAAAAACAGAAGTTACAGCCTCCATCTTTCAAAAGCTTATGTTTTTGAGCAAAGAATGAGTCATACGTAATCCGACAGAATCCTTTATGAAATGTGTGATATACAAATGGGGATATTTCCAATTTTGTTTATAGAGTAAGGAGAAAATCAGAACAGGTGTCATAAGGCAGCTACAACTGATTTAATTTTGTAAGAAGAATAGCCCTGTAGATGGAGATGGGGCTGGTGGTGATTTGTGAAGAATGATTTAGGCAGTGCAAGAATTATGGATAAAGTGCATGAAAGTAAGAATCGGCGTGGCGCCTTCTAAGAACTGAAAGCAAGTCAGGTCAGCTAGAAGAAGCAGAGAAGAGGTGATAAAGGGGCTGAGATGGGAAGAACAGGTATCAAGCTACAAGGAGTCTTTTACTTTCCTCACTTTTATCATTTTATAATATTATATTAAAAATAATATAATTAGCATAATTAAAATAAAAATAATTAAAATAATATAGCATAATGCCATATCCCAGAGAGCTTTATGTGTTAAAAGCAAAGATTTTTTACATGATTTCTGCTTTACTAAAAGTGATCATTGTTACAGTAAGATTCTACTATATGACTTTTTATAAGTGGTCATATTAGCTAATGTAACCATTTTACAGATAATTGTTTTTGAGATGAATAGAGAAATAATGATTTTTTTCTTTCTTAAACATCCCTTTCAGAGAAAAGACCAAATAATGTATTCAAGGTCATATAGATAAAGAATTTTAGAAACAATGAGCTAGTGCCTAGAACATTTAATACAGGAAGTGGTTAGCCTAGTACATCATCCTTTCCAATATTATCTTTGTTATTTGAATATTGATAAGTTTCCAAAAATAGCCCAAAAGGAAATCAGAACACCCAGAACCCAATACAATCTGAATGAAACTACAAAACACCTAAGAAAGAAAGATACAGGGAAGAGGAAGATGAGGAGGAAGGGAAAGAGAGAGAGAGAAAGAGAGAGAGAGAGGAAAGAAAGAAAGAAAAAAAAGAAAGAAAGAAAGAGTCAGCAGATTTTTTAGTTGCTCCTGTTCATATTTACATTATTAAATGTCCTAAATATTCAAGGAGCCCTGAGTAAAATGACATGTTCATTTAAACTCAGTGAATATGGTAGACACATGGACAAAAAAAAATTTCTACTGTAAAAGATTTGTTCTTTCATGGATCCATTTCTTATCTAGGTCTGAGTCTAGATGTAGAAATTTTAAAAAATGTAATCTCAACACAATTTTCTATAGATTGAAAAAAATGTCAAATTATAATCAGCTTTTAAATGAAACACATACATTTTACATTGAAAACAATATAACACTGTATGTTAACTACACTGGAATTAAAATGAATGAATGAATGAATGAATGAGAAAGAAAGAAAGAAGAAAGAAAGAAAGAAAGAAAGAAAGAAAGAAAGAAAGAAAAGAAAAGAAAAGAAAAGAAAGAAAGGGACAGAGGGAGGAAGGAAGGGAGAGAGAGAGAAAGGGAACATTATAAACTAATGTTTATTTGGGAAAGAAAATGTGCTGTAATGAATAGGTTTTTGAATAAGAAAATTGTGACTTAAGCACAGGGCTATGCAGACAGCAAAATATAGAAAAAAATCTATAAACTACAGAATAAACTAATATATCAAAATGGATATCACTATATCTACATTATCAATTGCTATGTAACTAACAATTCTGATACTTAGGACTTAAACAATTTATCTTTTTGGTTCTATGAGTTCAGGGAGCTCAGATGAACAGCTCTCATTTAAGGACATCCATGCCCCCGCAGTCAGACGTCCACTGGAGCTGTACCTGAACACTCAGGTAGGGTGTAAACTCAACGTGGCTTACTCACATGGGTGGCATTTAAAGCTGATGACTGGCTTAAAGCTTAGCTGGGGCTGACAAAAGGAACATCAGCAGTCTTTCCATATTGTTTGCGGTTCTAAGATGAACTCAGCTGGATTTTGAGAGATAATATACCAAGAACACGGGAAAAGTTTGCAAGAAATTTTGGGACATAAACTCTAATGTCCCAGAATGTTAAATCTACTGCATTCTGGTCAAATCAGACATGAGGACTAACCCATATTCTAGAAAAAAGGAATCAGATCTCATCTCTTAAAAGGAAGAATGTAAAAAAATTGGAGAATATTTAACTTAAAAAAACATAATGGAGAATCTATTGGGAGATCCAGTCATATATGAAAATATAAAATATTATAAAAATATTATGAGAAAGAAAACAATATAACAAATATTATTGGATAACTTAGAGATATATCTCCAAAAAAATAAGTTGGAATACCTAATTACAACAAATACAACTCTCAAAGGTTTAATATTTTCATAATTGCAGAGTATGAAAAACGTTTCTAAGCAATATTTAAAACGTAAAAATCATAAAGAAAATGCTCCACAGATGTAAATACATAAAAATTAAAATTCTCTTTGTTGAAAGATAACATAAAGTAAATATTAACAAAATTGCACAAAATATTTACACTTAAAGAATAAGATTTATACATGTAACAATCTTTTATTTAAGAGGCAAAAGTTTCCATTTAAAATTGGACAGTATGCAGAGGAATGTTCTTATAAAATCAGAGTGGATATGGGTCAGGTAGTAATAGTTGAAAATATTTTATATTATAAGCCCTAAAAGCAGCGTTTGAAGTTAAATTGTTTAGAAACATGTGTTTCTAGGATCTTGATAAATATACAAATCTCATATCCTCTATTTTGTTAACATTTGAAATATTTATTTTTTAAAAAATTTTTAAGTGTTTATTTATTTTTGAGAGACAGAGAGATACAGAGCATGAGTGGGGAAGCGGCGGAGAGAGAGGGAGACACAGAATCCAAAGCAGGCTCTGGGCTCTGAGCTCTCAGCACAGAGTCCATCTTGAGGCTAGAACTCAGGAACTGCAAGATCATCACCTGAGCTAAAGTCAGACACAAAACCGACTGAGCCACCCAGGCTCACCAACATTTGAAATATTTAAATAATTAAGTACTGATACTTCACTTGGTATATGGTGTAAAATATATTAAATATTTTTTATTAAATCTGCCTTAATTTATTTATAACCTTGAGTTTTATTTGAAAAATCTGTGGGGCACCTGGGTGGCTCAGTTGATTAAGCATCTGACTTTGGCTCAGGTCATGATCTCACCTTTCATAGTTCAAGCCCTGCTTCAGGCTTTGGGCTGAAAGGAAACCAGACAAAAATACCACAAAATTAAAATTTTTTTTTTAAATTAGAAAAGGAAAGAAAACTACAGGTCAATATCCCTCATGAACAGATGTGAAAATCCTCAACAGAATATTAGCAAAATGTATACAGCAATACATTAAAGATCATTTACCATGATCACCAGGGATACAAGAATGGTTCAATATTCACAAATCAAAGTCATCCACCACATCAGCAAAATGAAGGATAAATATCATAGGATCATCTCCATAGAAGAAGAAAGAGCATTTGACAAGATTCAATATTCATTCATGATAAAACTCTCAACAAAATGGAACTAGAGGGAACATAATTCAACATTATAAACACCAGCTAACATCATACTCTATGGTGAAAAATTGAGAGCCTTCACTCTAAGGTCAGGAAAAAGACAAGGATGTCCACTCTTGCCACTTTTATTCATCATAATAGTGGATGTCCAAGCCAGAGCGATCAGACAAGAAAAACAAGTAAGAGGCATCCATCCCTTACTGGTAAAGAAGAAGTTCAACTGTCACAATTTGCAGATTACATATACTCTATATACAGGATCCTAAAAACTCCACCAACAAACTCTGGAACTGATAAATGAATTCAATAAAGTACAACAATACAAAAATAATACTCAGAAATTGGTTGTTTCCATACACTAACAACAAAGTCACAGAAAGAGAAATTTTTAAAAAAAAATACCATTTATAGTTAACGCAAAACAAATAAAATACCAAATAAACTTTAACAAGGAGGTAAAAACACAAACAAAAAAACCTGTACTCTGCAAACTATAGAACACTAACAAAAGAAACTGAAGATGACACAAATCAATGTAAAGATATTCCATGCTCATGGATTTGAAGAATTAATATCACTGAAATCTCCATGTTACCCAAAGCAATGTACAGACTCAATACAATCCCTAACAAAATACCAACAGCACTTTTGGCAAAAATAGAACAAATAATATAAAAGCTGTATGGATCCACTGAAGATCCTGAACAGCCAAAGCAATTCTGAGAAAGAACAAAGGTGGAGGCATCACAATTCCAGATTTCAAAATATATTATCAAGTTGTAGTAATAAAAACAGCATGGTACTGGCACAAAAAAAGATAAGTAGATCAAGAGAACAGGACAGACCCCAGAAATAAACTTGCAATTATAAGGTCCATTAATCTTTTACAAAGGAGGCAAGAATACACAATAAGGTAAAGACAGTCTTTTCAATAAACTGGTGCTGGTAAAACTGGATAACTACACGTAAAAGAATGGAACTGGATTACTTTCTAACACCATATACAAAAATAAACTCAAAATAAATTGAAGACCAAAATGTGAGAAATAAAAAAACCATAAAAGTCCTAAAAAGCACAGGCAGTAATCTCTCTGACATCAGCCATAGTACCACTTTTCTAGATATGTCTTCTACAGAAACAGAAACAAAATCAAAAATAAACCATTGGGAGTACTTAAAAATAAAAAGCTTTGCACAGCAAAGGAAACTATCAACAACACTAATAGATAAATAACCTACCGAATGGGAGAAGATATTTGCAAATGATACATCTGATAAAGGGTTAGAATCCAAAACATGTAAAGAACTCATATAACTCAGCACCAAAAAAAACAAAAAAAATGCAATTTAAAAATGGGCAGAGGACCTGAATAGATATTTTTCCAAAGAAGGCATACATATTTTTCCAAAGGAGACATACAATAGACACAGGAAAAGATGCTCAACATCACTAATCATCAGGATTAGCAAAACCACAATGAGCTATAACTTCACACCTGTCAGAATGGCTAAAATCAAAAAGACAAGAAACAAGAGTTGGTAAGGATGCAGAGAAAAGGGAACTTTTGTGCATTGTTAGTAGAAATATAAACTGGCAACAGCTGCTGTCTAAAACTGTGGTTGTTCCTCAGAAAATTTACAATAGAAATACCATATGATCCAGTAATTTCACTATTGGGTATTTACTCAGGGAAAATGAAAACACTAACCTGAAAAGATATATGCACCCTTATGTTCACTGCAGCATCATGTACAATAGCTAAAATATGGAAGCAACCTAAGTGTCTATTAATAGATAAATATATAAGAAAAATGTGTTGTAGAGATACACAAAGTAATAGCACACAGCCATAAAAAAGGATGAGGCTGTGCCATCTGAGACAACATGGATGGACCTGGAAGGAATTATGATAAGTGAAATAAGTCAGACAAAGACAAATACCACATAAATCTCACTCATAAATGTAATAAAAATGGATAAACAAACAAAAAGCAGAATCAGAACTATAAATACAGGGAGTAAACTGATGGCTGCCAAATGGGGGAGATTGTGGAGACTGGGAAAAATAGGTGAAGGGGAGAGGGCAATAGAAGCCTCCAGTTATGGAACGAGTACATCATGAGAATAAAAAGCAGAGTATGAAGAATGCAGTTAATGACATTGTACTAGTGATATAATTGGACAGATGATAGCTCTACTTATGGTGATCATAGCATAATGTATAAACTTGTCAAATCACTAAGTTGTCCACCTGAGACTAATGTAACATTGTATGTCAACCATACTAAAAAAAAAAAACAAAAAACAACCCAAACATTAGAGGGGCACTTAGGTGGCTCAGACAGTCAAGCATCTGACTCTTGGTTTTGTCTTAGGTCATGATCTCATAGTTCATGAGTTCAAGCCCCACATCAGGCTCTGTGCTGAGACTGCAGAGCCTCCTTGGGATTCATTCTCTCTCCTTCTCTCTCTGCTCCTCTCCCACTTATGGTCTCTCTCACACTCTCTTTCTCTTAAAATGAATAAAATTTTTTAACACTTAGAAACTAAGTAAATTAGGTAGTCTGGTATGTCTATATTTATACTTAAATATAGTTAAAATATATAATTAGGAGCACAATGAGATTTCAGTGAAAATAATAAACTCATGTAAAATTTGTGAAATATTTGCACAAAAATGTTTTAATATCAGTAAATCACTGTGTACTACTTGGAAATACTAAATAAGAATATAGAATCCATGCAACTAACAATGGAATATTTGTTTACAAATACATTAAATAAAAACTGATATAAATGAGAGAAAACATAGACAAATCCACGATTATAGGTGGAGATCTTAATCTTCTTAGTAATCACTTAACAAGTAGAAAGAAACCACTAAAAATAGATGATCTGAACACCACTATGAAATAAGTCGACTAAACATACATTTATAGAAACCAAGAAAAGTATAATACACATTTTTTTCAAGGGTACATGGAAAACTCACCAGGATGCACCAAATTTGGGCCATAAACAAACTTCAACACTTTTAAAAGAACTGAAATATTATGAAGTACGTCTGTGGCCACAATGGAGTTTTAACTAAATCTCAGTAGCAGGAATATATCTAACAAATCTCAAATATTTGGGAATTTAAAAGAAACATGCTATAAATGACCCATGGCCAAATAAAAAGATACATTAGGAAATATTTTGAGTTAAATGGAAATAAAATATAATATTTATAATTTGTGGGATTTGTCTAAAGCATTGCTTAGGGTGAAATCTACAGCACTGCATGCTTATGTTAAAAAAGATCAAATGTCTCAGATAAGTTACCTAAACATTCAACTTGAAAAACTAGAAAAAGCAGGTAAAATTAAATTCAAAGAAAGCAGAAAGAAGAAAATGATAGAAAACAGAAATGATAATGAAATCAATGAAGCAAAAATCTTTTTTATAAAGATCAGTAAATTAGTAAATCTGGATACAGTGAATGAGAAAAAAAAGAACAGATAAAAATATCCAATATTAGGATATTTAGGATACTAAAGATTCCACTGACATTAGAGTATAACATGGAAACATTATGAACAACTTTATGCCCATTAATTCATCTGGACAAATTCCTTAAACACAACATTCCAAAGCTCATTCAAGAAGACATTTATAACTTGGACAGTTACATATGTCTAAAATAATTGTCATCTTAAGATTCTCCAATAAAGAAAATAAGAAGCCCTACTGGGCTTCTGCCAAATTCTACCAAACATTTAAGGACAATATAGTACCAACTACAAGTAAAATTAAATAAGGAAACACTTTTGAACTCATTGTTCAACGCTATCATTATCTTAATATTAAAAGTACTTTCATTACAGGGGTGCCTGGGTAGCTCAGTTGTTTAAGTGTCCGACTTCGGCTCAGGTCATGATCTCACGGTTCGTGGGTTCGAGCCCCGTGTCAGGCTCTGTGCTGACAGTTAGCTCAGAGCCTGGAGCCTGCTTCAGATTGTGTCTCCCTCTCTCTCTGACCCTCCCTTGCTCACGTTGTGTTTTTCTCTCTCAGAAATAAATAAAACACTAAATAAATAAATAAAAGTAATTACATAATAAAGACATTATAAAAGATATTACAGATCAATGTTATTAATTGGTATGGACACAGAAATCCTCATTAAAATATTTGCAAATCCAATCCCACAAAAAATGAATAGAATAGTGCTCTGCACAGATAAGTGGGTAAAGGGCAGTTATTGAAGGAATGTATGTCTGGTTAAACAATTGAAAATCAATAGGTGTAATTCACCCTATCAACAGACTAAAAAAGAAAAGAACATATGATAATACAAAATATGCAAAAAAGGAGGTGCCTGAGTGGCTCAGTCGGTTAAGTGTCCAACTGTGGCTCCAGTCATAATCTCTTGGTTTGTGAGTTCTGGCCTGGCGTTGGGCTCTGTGCTGACAACTCAGACCCTGAGCCTGCTTCAGATTCTGTGTCTCCCTCTGTCTGTCTCTCCCATGCTCACATTCTGTCTCTCTCTCTCTCAAAGATAAATAAACATTAAAAAAATTTTAAACATACAAAAAAGCTATTCATGAATTTCAACACCTATTCATGATAAAAACTCAAAGCAAACTAGAAATAGAAAGGAACTTCCTAATCCTGATAAAACATCTACAAGAACTATTGTGAATATCATACTTAATGGTTTAAAAATTGGTTGCTCTCTTCTTAAGACTGGGAACAAGAAAAGGATGTGCACCCTTTCAGTCTTATTTAGTATCATACTAGATGTCCTAGCCAGTCAGAGCAAAAAGAATAAAAATAAATAAATCTCACATATATTGGAAAGGAAGAATTAAGATGATTTGATTACCTACATAGATTTTCCCAAGAAGTTTATAGGAATTAAAGTTAATGGAACTAAAAAGCGAATTTAGTAAGAATGCAGGATACAAGATCAATATATATAAATTAGTAATATTTCTATATGCTGGCAATAAACTGGAAACAATTTTTTAAAGTAAAATCTAAAATATCACCAAACCATGCAGTGTTTACATATACAATCTGCTTTGTACCAATTCATTGAGCAAAGTAGTTATGGAAGATTGTATACTACTATGAAATTTTGAATTCAGGAAATCTATAATGTTGAAACGACAAAAAATAACCAATCACCTCTTGGTCTCACACTTGCCTTGTAATAGAGACACTTCCCATTGCGATGGTAGTGTAATTAATCAAGAACAGCCATGCAACAGCAAATGCCAGAGGACAAGAAGCAACTTGTTTATAGATATCATGGATATCACAAAATGAAATATTAGCTCTATACTCAAATTATATTCCGAATGCAAATGCCATGGGAAAGATAAAGAATTTTGTGAACTTACACCCAGAGTAAATTACTTATGTATATATTTTCTCTGAGATAGAATGACTATAATGCACATGTCTGTAAGGAGCTGCTAAGGAAGCTAGCTGGTCATGAGGAAGGTGTAAGTCTCAGTTACTGGGATCTCAAAGACTTCTATTTTAATATCATGCCTAGAAAGTTCTCTTTAAAATAACATAAAACTATGAGTTGATATCTTAGCAAAAGACAGAATAAATGTGCACATTAAAAATTATCAGAGGGGCACCTGGGTGGTTCAGTTGGTTAAGCATCTAAAACTTGATTTAGGCTCAGGTCATGATCTCCCAGTTCATGAGTTTGAATGCTCATCAGACTCTGCACTGAACAGCATGGAGACTGGTTAGAATTCTCTCTCTTCCTATCTCTCTGCTGCTCTCCTACGTGCATGTGCACACATGCATTCTCTCTCTCTCTCTCTCAAAAAATAAAAGTAAACTTTAAAAAAAATTTATCAGAGGGGCACCTGGGTGGCTCAGTCGGTTGCATCTGGGCTCAGGTCATCATCTCAAGGTTTTTGAGTTCAAGCCTCACATCAGACTATTTGCTGTCAGTGCAGAGCCCACTTTGATCCTCTGTCTCCCTCTCTCTCTGCCTCTCTCTCTCAAAAATAAACAATAAAAATAAATAAAATAATTATCAGAGCTCTTAACTAGAAAGTCGTTCTTTACTCTCTACCTCCATTAGATCCTCCCACCCATTCTATCTATAGTTAAATATAAAATCAAGATTGAATGTTGTTACTTTATAGATAATTCCTTACAGAGATCTATAGCAAATTCTCATAACAAGATACAACAGTCTTCATAATTAGATACCAATTTAATTTCCCAGACATCTTTCATACTTTTAGCCCCTTCCACTTTGCTTTCCATCCCTCAACTACCTGGACTCACCAATACCTCCTTTGCCATGTTTCACTGTATGCCTGGGCATTATTTACTTGCTCATGCATCTATGGACACTAAGTGTTCTTTCTAGGAATGTTCATAACTCTTTTCTCTGACCAAGTAAAACTGATTCCTCCATAAGCCACAGTTCAAACATTTCCCTCTTGGTGGAACTTTTATAAACAATTGCTCTGTCTTTGCTATTTTAATTTTTTGTTCATAATTCTATTGTAATGCCTACATAATTTCCATATACTTAATTACTGAGGTTTCTTTTTTCTCCTTACACAACAACACTTATATTTACTCAAGTAAGGGGAGAATCTATGCCATATTACTCTTTGTAAACTTACTACCTAACACAATGTATGTAACTTGGTAAATGTTTAAGAAATTATTATTACAATAGTTAAATAGAATAAATCATGTATTGAGCATTTAGTGTAAATCTATTTTCAAATATATGGTAAATATATCTACATTTGAAGTCATTAGTCACTAGTTGTAATATTAGCTGGATATCTTTCAATATAAGAGATGAGTTATAATTTACCAATGCTAACTCTGCATTAGAAACAGCATTAGATCAGCTGTTCAGTTTCTATACAGTACTAAACTCAAGAAGGATATCTTTATTATTATCTTTTAGTTCTAGGCTTCATGCTTTCTGTGAACAGGGACCATCACTTATTTATATTTGTATCCTCAGAGTTTAGTGGTTCTTACTGATTGCAGTCATTTAAGTGTTTTCACATTTTAATTTAAACTAAATGTAAATATATTTCTAAGTAGTAGTTTCTAAAGCTGAGTCAGCATAGACTTGAGTGAATTCCAAGCCCATTTTCCTACATGGTTGGCTATGTCAGCTTTTTCAGTCCTAAGAGTATTCGTATAATTGTTGATTTAATTTTTTTAAGAAATGAAGACAAGGAAAGAAAAATGTTATACCACAGTTAGTATACTATCATATTTATGGTTAATTAACATTTATTATTTGTTATTTGAGTAAAAATGGCAAGCAAATATTCTACTGGCATTTCTAGCTTCCAGTCTTGCATTACAAGGAACATTATGACAAAGCATAAGCCCAGATAAAGTGATGTCAGCACAAATGACAGATAAGTTGACATAAAAATTCTGAAATCCTTCAACCAAAAAACTGATAACCGAAAAACTTTCATAAAATAAAAATTTATACTAGAATCTACCCAAAGATAATTTTTAAAATTAAAACTACCATTATATAAATGTATAATTATCATAAATTATATTTAATTTTATAAAATAATGAGGGAACCAAAACTATGTCACAACTAGATTATGGGGGAATCCAAAGGACAGACACACATGTAGGCAATCAGGAGTACTGAAAATAATTTATTTAATAAATGCAAAATTGGCCAATATCCACAGAGCAATAATAAACTGCTTCCACTGGATAATCTGCATTTCTAGAAGTAAAGATCTGTTGTGATATTATCAGTTTTCTATGTCTTATAGAGTTGTAAAATAGCATAAGACAATGAAAGGTGGAGATAATCTGGGAGAATGTGCTAGACAGAACACCCAGTACACTTTTTTCATTTTAAAATCACTCACATATTTTCTTGGAAGTGTGTCTATAAAACCATTTAGACTAATCCAACACTTACTATCACACATATTTGTTTTATGATTAAATAATGTATGTATATTCTTAAAAGGCCATCTAGTAGATGGCCGCATATATGTTGACACAGACTTCAGGGACACTCAATAGAAGATTTCAGATTATTCAGTATAAAAGAAATAATTTTGAGAGCTACTAGGAACAGTTCCAAATTTTATGCCATAATTCAGTTTAAAAGAACTGGACTATTTCACATTTGATGTGATAACATTGTGTGTAAAATTCTTGGCAATATGAAATCAATTTTCAAAGCATTTCAATTGGAAAACAGATCTTTACTTTTACTCCAGAAAAAAAGGCAATTACTGCTTTCATACCATCCTGCAATCTGAGATTTGAGATGATCTTGTAAGTGTATTTAATATTTTTTGCAATGTATGTTGACAGGTGGTCACCAGTCTGTGCTTAGAAATGTTTTACAAAATAGAATTGGAAAGGAAGTGGATCAAGATAATGAATTGGTTATGAAAAAGTTTCATGTCTTAAACACAAACAGTTAACATATTTCCATCAATCCCATGAGGAAAAAAATCATGCCTGTGATAAAAAGAAAATACAAGATTTGCCAAGAAAAATTGACGAGAACTGATGTAATTGCTTGGGAAAAGGGCCACTGAGTTGGAGAGCATGATAAAAAGAACTGTGGTGCTTGGGTGGAATCCAGCCCAGCAGCTATACATTCTGTACAATCTGTTGCTGATTATTAGCGAGGGAAAGCCAGGTATAATCATTGGTGTCCATTATTACGAACACGTGAATCAAAATTATAACAGCTTTTTTAATAATTTGATACAAAGTGGGATATGGCTTTCTGAAGCCATCTTGATATTCTTTAGTATTCAAAGAATCATGTAGCAATAAATTAAGACCACATTTACACATGTTGTTCCCTAGTAAAAGGCACAGCTATATAATACCCAGAGACAATTTAAGTTTAAATTTTAAACCAGCTTTAAGAAGAGTTTCCAATACTTAGGAATTGGCCATTATACTTACATAATAGATTCTTATTAGGTTGGGATGAAAACTGATAAAACCTACGTGTAGAGTTTGAAAAATGTTGATATGCAGGTGTGGAGGTAGATAGGTAAGGAATCCCTTTAGGCCTGTTCCAGGGGAGGCTTTCAACTCTTTTAACACCTGAGGGTCACAGATATACCAACATATTACGTAACAGAACCTCTACAAAAGTCAGATTAAATGGGTGGGTGACAATGCTTAGAGTAATAAAAGAAAAACTATATTTGTTCTGTAAACAGCAAAGTGGGTGATCTCAGAATCCAGCCAAATCTACCATTCAGTATTCTGTACACAGGAAGCATATAAAGGGAAGAAAAAGATAACACAATAGAAACTCAAAAAGACACCTGTGTAAATTTTGTACCAGGTTTGGATTGAACAGCTCCCCTGTAGGACTCCTGTTACCCAAGCCTAACACACAGAGAGAGAAGAATGCTCCTGTCACAAATCATGAAAGGCAAAAGTAGAGGTCATTAGAAAATCTAACTGCACTTGACCAACCATTAGATCATCTGAAAGAGCATACTGATAAAGGAGACTAGATGGAGTACACTTGGGAATGAGGAGGAAGCCGTAACAAGGACAAAGTTCTGTGTTGAAGTATGCAGTACTGCCCAAAGGTGGGCAGAAGCAATGGCAACTCCTCTCAGAGAAAAAAGCTCTCACTCTTTTGTGTCCCAAGCAACCAAAAGTGTGAGGTAATGTCTACTCAGCTCCCATTGCCTTCTGGAAATAAAACAGTAGATATATACTTTTTTTTTTCAGAAGTAAATCAGCAGGAATCTCTCCCAATGTAGAAAGTAAATTTTGTAAGGCTAAAGAAGAACAATAAGCAGAAACAAACTGAAGACCAGTTTAAAATACCCTTGATGATTACCAGAAGCACTTGGGGAAGGTAAATCTTCAAGAGACAAGGTTTCTTAAATGAGGGATAGGGGCATGAAATTATTAATATCTGTAAATTAAAATTTAATATAAATTTGTCTTGACTTAGCGTCTGGTAAATCCTGGGAGATTGAGAATATGTCTTAGGCAGTTACTTTTGAACATTTTAGAGAAAAACTACATTTAACATTGTAATCTAACAATTATTTCTGCTTGAAATCAAAACCTCTGGAGACTAAGCTGTCCATTCCCTGAATGGATGAATGGCTTACAGTAGAAAATGGAAGTGAAACCAGCTCCTCAATCAATAATAAATATTAAATGCACACTGAATGCACTGCTACTTCATTCAAATGTTAAAGGACTATACTGAACCTAACATATGAGTGAGGTCACAGTGCTTTATCAAAGGGTGGGACATTAAAGATGTGTTGTTGATACTGGTTTGCCATTCTGCTGTAAGAAAATAGAAAAATGGATAAAATATATGGGGGGAAATTGTTTATAGGCATTGTACAACAGTTATCACAGGAGTCTGAGTCCTTAGAGAAGAGGAAAAATCAAATGGACTCTACAAAGGCTCTGGTTCGATGCCAGGATTCACTTTCCTGAGGGCAGCACAGGGAGGAGCAGCACAAGAAGGAAGGACACAGCGATTTTGCTGAATTACCAAGACATAAATTGCAGTCTGAGGGGGTTAAAAGTGCTGTGCATAAGGGATAACACGAATCGGTCAAACACTGAATCATGCTTGTGTACCTGGAGGGGCGCCTGGTGGCTCAGTGGATTAAGCACCCGACTACTGATTTTGGCTCAGGTGATCATCTCACAGTTCATGAGTTTGAGCCCAGCATCAGACTCTGTGCTGGAGCCTGTTTGGTATTCTGTCTCCCTCTCTCTTTGCCCCTCCCCTGCTTTTTCTCTGTATCTCTATCAAAATAAATAAAAAATAAACTTAAAAAAAAAAGAGAGAGTAAAGCACCCCGAGCTTTGCTGAGAAGAGAACTACCAGAGAGAGGTAGTGAACAATTCAAAGAGCATACAAAGGTTTGGGAATTGTTCATGTGCAACCAGTCAGAATGAACAGAGCTTAGTGCATAACAAAAAACATCTGACAGAGATCGTACAACGGTAAAACCTTAGTACTAGAGCTAGATTTGTCCTAGAATAAAGGCTATTATAGACCTGACCAAACCAACTAAAAACAAGGCACAAAAGCATTCAAACTAATCTATAAACAAAAAACTTCCCAAACATCAACACTCTTCAAATAAAGGCAGAAAAAAAATCAGACTCTCAAAACTATAACAATATTTATTTTTAAAGCTTTTTTAATGTTTATTTATTTTTGAGAGAGAGAGAGAGAGAGAGAGAGAGTGTGTGCACGTGTGCGCAAGTTGGGTGGGGGGGAAGCAGAGAACGAGGGAGACACAGAATCCGAAGGCTCTGAGCTGTCAGCACAGAACCCGACACAGGGCTCAAACCCATGAACTGCGAGATCATGACCTGAACCAAAGTCGGTGGCTTAAATGACTGAGCCACCCAGGCACCCTTTATCTCACACATCTTGACAAAACTGTGCAAACCATAAAATAGTAGAACGGTATCTGACATTAGCATGTGAATTAGTTGTGCTAAATCGATCAGGAGAGATCGTAGATTTATTCTAGAAGATCTACACATACTGCTGGGAAAAAAATGTCAGTTTCTCTGCATTCTCTGAATACGATAACAGACATACATACACATGCACACATGGGGAGTGTATATCATGGAAACAAAAATGAAATTCCTCATGTTTAATCCTAATTGCAGCACACCAATGTCAGGTGTGCCCATGTACATGACCTTCTCAAAGGAAGGGTGCTCTGACTTTTCCTTCACAGTTCTGGTTACTCAATTTTGCACCCAAAGAGAACACAAAAGAAATGAGAACCAGAAAGAGCACAGTATTACTTGTTCTTCCAATGGGACTCATTATTCAAAGAGGTAGGCCTTTCCAGAGACACTCTGAAAGCAACATGACTATTTTAAGGAAAATATCAAGCATTTACTAAATATACATCAGACCTCAAGCTATGTGCACAGGATACAGGGATGAGGCACATCCTTCCCACTTTTTGTCGTATTTCATTTGTTGGATTCTTAGAAGGCAAACTTAATAGTAAGTATTTTAAGCACCTACTGTACTCTGGGCAGTGTTGCTGGCATTTTAAATGAGCCATAAGAGGAGTGTCTGGGTGGCTCAGGTCATGATCTCACCATTTGTAAGTTCAAGCCCCACACTGGGCTTGGTGCTGATAGCTCAGAGCCTGGAGCCTGCTTCGGATTCTGTGTTTCCCTCTCTCTCTGCCCCTCCCCTGCACCTGCTCTGTCTCTCTCTCTCTCAAAAATTAATTAAAAAATTTAAAAATTAAAAAAAAGAAATGAGCCATAATGAACAGCTATGTATGTCATGACCAGTAAATGGGCATTTCTTCGTGATGGCGAACTGCAACTAAAATCCATGGTATGAATTTTTTCAACCAGGAGGAAGAGGCATGTTCTTTTATTATTTCTACATCCTGAGTGCATCTATTTCAAATCTGTTTTGTCTGACAATGTCCCTTTTTCTTATTTGCATAAAGACATTAAATGTACTAATAAGGACTCTAGTTAGCATGGGTCAATTAACATGTGAATCCATTGCACATATTGTTTTGACACTCAGTAGATGATTCTCTCTTTTAGTTCTGTTTACAAAGCCTGGAAATCTGGCACTGGATGTATCTTCAAAGAGGGTTTTGTAACAGAGAGCTCATCTAAAAACGTTTAAGTACCGATTAACAGGGAATTGTACAAGAGAAGTTTATGTATTTTTCCCCACTCTACATCCCACAGCAATAATCAGTTAAGAGCCTACCAAAGGAATATTTATAAATTTTAATAGTTGGAAGATTTTCAAAAGCTCAGGTCTTTATGATGGCAACAGAGGGACTTTTGTAAGAATTACTAAACTTAATTAGAAAATACTACATGGAATCCTATATGGGAAAATATATATATGTTGCAATGTAGTAATTAGTCAGGACTTAACACTGCCCAAGATATTACAAGAAAGAAGGGAATCTTGGGTCTGCCAAATCACTAGGTGTCCTGATGGAATGAAGAAGTCAGGGCCCAGCTCTGCCCTATTATGTTCACAGGAACTTTGCTGGGACTATCACCCAGAGATCAGGAGGCTGCAGTGGCTTCTGCTGCGTCCCTCACCACTGCCTTTGAAACCCATAAAGCCAGCAATGAAAATATGGAAAACTGAGTCTAGATGCTTCAACTGGCTCGACTTCTGTACCTATAACCCTGCTTGCCAGCAGAGATGCTGGCTTCCACCTTCCCTCCTTACTTGCTTTTAAATTTCAGCAGCACAACCAATTGGTAGATCTGATTCACAGCCAGAATCACAGCCCTGAAAGTCTGGGAACAAAGTTTTTGTTTTTTATCTTTTACTAACTTTTGTTAGGTTAATCTTTACAATTAGAAAGGAAGTGTAGTGCATGTGACAAGAGCTAATCTACAATTGTCTATCCCATTTAGTATCCTGAATTACATAAACTGAGGAGCAGTATATAAAACAAAAGAAAACACAAAAGGGTTTTGATACATGTACAATCTGTGTCTTTAAATGAATACTTTCAACTTAGTTTGGATTGCCTTCTATATTCTCACATGCTTCTTATTAACCACTATTTGAATATAGGCTGAAATCAGCTGACTTCTTGGTCAGAACTGTCATTACTAACCACTTTATATTATTTGTCTTTAGTTGTTTGTTGCTGTTTTTTCATTTTATCCAAAGTTTACTTTGAAATTAATAGATGCCTGCAGTTGGCTTTGGTTACCTTCACTGTGTTCTGCGTGTTACTCTCTGTTATTTGCTCATTTACAGACTCAGGACTGTGACCCTACACCCATATCCTTCCTTTTCACTATCTGCCACAATAATATTACATGCTGTGTGTTTGGTGATGGGGGACATGGGAAACCAAGAATGGGCTTCCTTAAAAGGTTTGCCTCCAAAAACCCCAATGAAACCCAGAGTGGCGGTTTACCTTATTTAATTTTGATCTAACTTACCACAAATTTCACACTTTGCACTTTCAATCTCTTATAAACATAAAACACATATATTTCTTAATGTTTTTTTCCTGTTAAAACATAACCCATCTTTCCCCATGGAGTCCTCTGAGAAGGGAGTATTCTGATCAAACAGGATATCAGAAGATTAAAAAGACCAGATATCCTCAGTGATGGCAGAGAACCTGTGGGGAAGACACTACTCGGTGGAAGAAGAGAAAGCACTGGATTCAGAGGTGGGTCCAGTCTGGTGCTTACCTGGAGGGTGGCTCTCCTTTTGTTCCCATCAGAGACTGATACCTTCAAGGGCTCTTTGTTCAGGCAAATAATTATACATCTCTCTGGGTGAGGTTCTGGAATAATTACATGCATTTATTCCATCAGAGCAATACTCTTGCATTGCTTTGGGCAACCCTTCAAATAGCAATTATGAAGATTAAAGGTGAAATAAAAGAACTCTTTTGAGAAATGTATTTAGTGGGTAGTGTTGCCCAACATTTCAAACAATTCTGAATACCCGTGATGTAAGAAACTAACATGTTTAACCTACTTCTTAAAAAACGTATTCTTCCCCATTTAGTTTGCTATAGTATGATTGCCCTTTCATATTTAGTTCTCAGAGTTATACTGATAGAACAATACAGAGGCAGGAATTATCTTCAGTGAACTGATTTAAAATACCGCCTAGTTTTCTGAATACATTTTTTAAAGTGAGCCTATTTCTGAGTTAGCCAATGTGTGTGGGGGGCATGCAGCATGTAATATTTATCTTTTTATCCTTTTTTTTTTCTTTCCAGTACATCATCAAAGTTGCTTGTTGCTATTTTCTAATGTCTACACATTATGATTCTGTGGAAATAGCCTTCAGAAACCACATTTTTTCCATCAAACCATCTATGTTAAATTCTGTTTCTCTCCCATTTCCACAGCTCCAGGGCTAAATCAGGTGGGGGAGATCTGCTGCATCATGACAGAGGCTCCTCTCAGGAAAATCCTGTGGACACGAGATGACTTCATAAAGAGAAGTGCACTCTCAGTTTGGGGTTCTCCAGCAACGCAACGAAGTTAAAAAGTGTTCTGTGGAATCTGAGCTACACTGATGAACTGGCAAGCAAGACAATCAAGAATTTATCTAGAAGTGGTGATTTAGAAAGCAAATTGGGGCTACTTGTGTTTGCTTTCATTGACTGCAGTGGAAGTGAGGGCTGCCACATGAAACCTGCTCTTGGATTTGCGTTTAGAGCCTCACATCCTAAAGTAATCCCAGAGAAATCACTGGTTTTATTTTTTCCAATTTCCAATTATCCTAAATGTGCCATTGACTGCAAAAGGAAAAAAAAATAAAGTCTGTTAGACAGTTGGATCCAGAATTGTGCATTGCGTGTCTTTCTTTTTTTTTTTTAATTTTTAATGTTTATTTATTTTTGAGAGAGAGAGTGGAAGAGAGAGAGAGAAAGTGTATGTGTGTGTGTGTGTGTGTATGTGTGTGTGTGAGAGAGAGAGAGAGAGAGAGAGAGAGAGAGAGAGAGAAAGCAGGGGAGGGGAAAGAGAGACACACAGAATCCAAAGCAGGCTTCAGGTTCTGGGCTGTCAGCACAGTGCCCAATGTGGGGCTCAAACTCATAAACCATCAGATCATGACCTGAGCTGAAGTCAGCCACTCAGGTGCCACATGTCTCTTTATTCTTTAAGTTCTTTAGCCTTCCTTGTCTTTCATGACATTGACATATATTTTTTAAAAACAAATGTCACTTTAGTATAATTACAGATTTACAGAGTTACAAAGATAGGATTGAGAGTTCTCATATGTCCTGTACTTAGTTTTCCTTATTAAGATTCCACATTAGTGTGACAGATTTGATGCATTAGTGCTTGACTGATACATTATTATCAACTAGATGTGCATATACTTTAAGATTTCATTAGGTTTTACCTAATGTCCCTTTTCTACCCTTCCAGGATAGAAAGGATACCTTCCAGGATAAAACATTACAATTAGCTATCATTTCTCCTCAGACTTCTCTAAATAATAACAGTTTCTCAGACTTACTGTATTTTTGATGACCCTGACCATTTTGAAGATAATGGTCAGATATTTTGCAGAGTCCTTCAGTTTGAGTTTTTCTAATGTTTGTTGCCTAATTACACTGATGCAATGGGTATTTTAAAGGAGAAACAAAGGTAAAATTACATTACATAATATTGAGAGTACATATTACATAATAACATGAATTATCACTGGTGATATTAACCGTTATCACTGGCTAAGACAGTGTTTGTAAGATCTCTCCACTATTAGAGAGATCACTGTAAAGTGACTGCCATGTACCCTCACACACATTCACACATGTACACAGTTTTTATATGGTATTCTTTGGGAAGGATTCCTCAGCATAACCCATACTTAAGAAGAAGAAAGTTATATGGGTGGTTCCTGACTTATGACTTCCAATAGTTCACCTTACAATGATGCTAAAGAGATACACATTCAGTAGCACAATAGAATGTGCTAAAGAGTATGCATCCCATACTTTGAATTACAAATTCTGGGCTAGTGACACGTGATGTAATACTTTCTTCTGATGCTGGGTGGTGGCTGTGAGACACACCTCCCAGTCAGCTACAGGATCACAAGGGTAAACAACTCATAAACTAACAACAATTCTGTACCTATACAAGCATTCTATTTTGCAATTTCAGTACAATAGTCAATAAATTATATAAAATACTCAACACTTTATTATAAAATAGGCTTTTTATTAGAAACGATTTTGCCCAACTGTAGGCTAATGTAAGTGTTTAGAGAATGTTTAAGGTAGGCTAGGTTAACCTATTATGTTTGGTACATTAAAGTGTATTAAATACGTTTCATCTTAGGATATTTTTAACTTACAAAGGGTTTATCAGGGCATAACCCCATCATAAGCCCAGGCAGGTCTGTATTGCTCGTCCTTAAGGGTAGGGTATTTACCTATATTATTTAGAGTTCTCCTATATAGAGATTTGTCTACTCTCTCCATGTATTTATTTATTTAACCATTTATTTATATTGTTATGAACTCATGTAATTTATTTTTACTTTAGATTATTATCTAATCTATATTATTTATTTTATTGCTCAAAAGTTTTTGCCTTTGACTGTTGGGAGCTCTTTTGGTCGCCTCTTGTGTCCCTCTGACATACCTTTATCATTGCATATTTTTCACTTTTGTAAAAGAATTTCCAGGCTTGTCTTGAATATTCTCTGGTCTAGCACTTGAATGAACCACTTCTTTAAAGAGCCCTGGTTTTTATTATTTTGTTTTATTTAATGGGAGAGTGGTAAACCTTGACATTTTTGAAGAGTGGCTCTTCATTTGGACTCATGTGGTATTTCCTCATGATTATATTCAGATTATGCCTTTTCACTGAAGAACCAACCACACAAGTGCTATTGTGTTCTTCTCAATCTATATAATATTGGAAGATACATGATGTGGTTTGTTCCACTATTGGCCATGTTAACTGTGATCACTAAGTTAGTTTGCACCAGATTTTTCCATTAAGAGTCATTACTGGGGGAGACACTTTGAGATCATTAAAGATCCTATTTCTCGTCAAACTTGTATACCTTAATTTTACTGTATATTGATGATCCTTTCCTGAATCTATAAAACCTATGTAAGCTGGCCAGTTCCTTTCTCAGGAATCCCTGGTTACATACAGTTAGTGGAGAATGGTATGTAGAAAACAAGATAAAGGCATCAGGTGAGCTCACTGCTACTAGGATGTTACTATTCATATTCTCTTTCTGAGGACAGAAGTTGAATGCAGAATCTATATAGAATTTCCTATCTTATTATAGTCAAAAGCCAAATAGTCAATAATAAATGTGGAAGAAATTATGGAATTAGAAAATCACCATTTGTTGAACCTTCATGGTAATAACTGAACAGGCAAGGAACATCAATGGAAGTTAACAAGGGACAACATTTTGATGATAGAAAGGAGATAGATAGATGATAGATGGATGGAGGGATAAATAGATGATAGATAGATAGGTAGGTAGGTAGGTAGATAGATAAACACACATATGTACTATAAAAGTTACTACTGCACGCTATGTATATGTACATTTAAATTTTTCATGCCCATCTATATATATATTGAAAATCATGAATTCCTACTAATTGCTCCAACTTCATTTCAGTGTCAAAGCATTTATTCTAGCTTTCCTGTCTATATTTGTCACTTCTTTCTCCAAAGTGAGAAACCTGATTCCTTTATCCACAATATATTTGGTTATTTACACAGTCCTAGAATGCACAGAGAATGTTTCAGAAATTTTAACCCGAGACATTGAGGAAAACAACCTTACTAACAAGGTTCTCTATAATTATTATACATCCAGCAAGTAGTTTTGTAGCTAAAATACTCTTTTCAAATGCTGCATAGCTCTTTTTTATTTCTTTCAGTGTAGTTATGTTATTCATATGAAATACAGCAAGGTTCATTTGTTTCTGTTTATATTCCAAGTTTTTCTTCCTTTTCCTTATTGGTTTTAATATTTATTTTATGTTCAGATTCCTTTTAAAATTATACATATTTATCAAGCAAGTTTAGTTTTAAATCTATTTTGATCTAGTTTTTAAGTTGCTATCCTAAAGAGTCTAGGGCTTTAAAGTTGATGACAATTAACTTATGGTGCCAAATTTTGGAGGAAAAAAAGGTAATAGTTACAACAAACACCTTAACACTAAGTTCAAGCTGAACTGGGACTGAGATGTGTCCTATATATTTACTTGCTACAATGATTAAGATTTCTTTCCAATAGGAGAAATGCTTATACAAGGAATTAAAGCTCTTAATTTAGATTTCCTCTAAGTTACACACTTTTAAAAATCATCAGATACACAACAAGGCTAATCTTATATCTAGAAAATGTAGAATAATGTTTTGCTTTGCTTTAATTTCAAGTCTTGGGACAAAATTTTATGGCAATTCAGCTGAAGAAATTACTATTGTCTTCTTGGAAACTTTAAATCATTGCTTACTACTCACAAAACTGTCTTTCACTCAAGTAAAAGAATATTTATTGACCAAACTGATTATAGCTTGTGTTCATTAATATATTCCCTTCCCAAATCCAGAATCTTGTTCTCAAAATTATATGCATTATTTTTCCCCTAAGGCTGTAATTTTAAAAGAAAGATAATTTGTCCTATCTTTCCACTGAAAAACTAATATGAAACTTTGACCTAAACTGATGCTAGTAGGATTGAAGTTAGATACAGCAGACACTTTAATAGAATCTTAGAGAAACTTTCAGTATCTTCCAATCAAAACATTTCCATTTTAGAGATAAGGAAAATGGAAAACAGGTTTAGGAAGTTAGATGGTATACTCAATACCACATACACAGGGATAAAGCTATTGTTGAAACGCAATTATAACAACTCTCTATATAGTATTCTGTGCATTTATTTACATATTGCTAAACATTTAAAGGAAGCACTTGAAGAGTTTATGGAGTCCACATTTCTTGAGGTCACCACAATGAAACACACACATACACAGACATGCTGAAACATTTTTAACAGGATCTACTTTAAAGGCAGATGAGTCAGGATACCTCAAGGCAAAGATATTTATCATTTCCCCCTTTTCATTTCCTCTTAGAACTGAACACAATTTATAAACTAGGCTCTTCATACCTATGTATGAGGAATGAGCACAAAAAACTATTAAGAAACTATTAAACAAATATATTTATGTAAAGATAATTAACGTAGCAATACTTATTTCCACAAAATTGGAGCAGAAATTGGGGGATAAATTACTTCTCCTTTTAAAAACTAACTTGATCCTAAACTGATCATTCAGTATTGCCTAACCTTCCCATGCCTCCATTTCCTCAACTGTAAAATGATGTTTCTATAAAGGAAAATTGTTTAATACATAGAAATATTTTAAGTCTAATGCCTAGTGTAATGTCAGAGTTTATTAAATTGGACCTTCTTCCGATTCCCCCATTCCACCCATAAACATTTATACAGAGAGCACAGTGTTTTAATGTTCAGTTTCAAGGAGTGAAGGCCTCCTGAGATCTTCTAGACAGGATGTATTGACACATCCATAAAATATCAAACCAATGAGAAAAAAAGGTCAATAATACATTCATCTTTAAAAAAAAAAAAAAAGGAGAAAATGATGTCTTTGGAAATTACCGACTTGCCAATTTAGCTTTGCTATGAGAAACCTTAGCAAACTACGTAAATTACAGGAAAAGTGATAACACCTTTGAGACAATGACAGGTCATTGCTGGTTTTAAAGAAACAGGGAAGGCCTTGGAAGATTCAAAAGTAAGATCTATGAAGAAATTCCAGTTACTATTTTAATGTTCCTGAGAATTTATGCTGCTCAGTCCACTACAAGAGCTTGATATATGTATTTCTAAGAAAGGAAGGAGGGAATGAGAATAGTTGGTGGGAGGATGTCATTAAGGCAGAAAGAGAAGGCGAGAAGGCAGGGGGAGGAACAGAGGAAGGTTCTATGACATGGCTTAGCAAGCTTTTAAATATACGGAATAATGGTTATTTAAGCCACAGTCAAAGCCAGGGAAATGAAACAAGGGAATACAGAGCAATTTATTGAATATTTCCTGTCAGCCACTATGCGAAGCAGGAAATAACTCAATGTAACCTATTTAGGCTTTGTGCCATACTTAACAGAACATCACTACTGCAACCAAAGACATTTGAGAAGAAACTTATATCTTTATGGCAGTTTCTGCCGAAAAAAGGAAGAAAATAATATTTTTCATTATTACACTGCACAATTCAGAAGTTCGTGCTCCCCCTCTTGTTCTCAGTGTAACTTACAAACTCAGCAGTTAATCAAAAACTCTCATCCTAAATCCCAGATCCCCTTAAAACTCAGTCCACATAGATTTTTTTTTCTTTTTCTTCTAGGTCAATTTTTATTATACAAGCCAACTTGTATAAGATTATTTGATTAAAGCCTGGGCTCCCCTGCATCAACAAAAGTGACCATTTCAGATTTACCTTCAAAACATATGAAAAAATCTGTCCATCTCATCACTTATGTGTTTATTTGCTTCTTTTGTATCCACTGGCTAAGATGGATGTTCTAACAGGGAACTCATGTTTGTTCCCTGCTGTATCTCCAAAGTCTAGCACAATGTCCAGTGTGAGTCAAAAGATGTTTGTCAAATGAAGAACTTTAAGTTATCCTCTGTTCCTTTTTTTTTTTTTTTTTTTTTTTTTTGGTTTCTATACCAGAAAAGAAGGGAATGATGACTCTGGGACATAGCCAGAAATGAAAATCCTTTTTCCTTGAAGAGGTCTTATGGCAGAAAGAGGTGTAGACAGGTCCTCCAAAAAATTGTAAACACTTGTTTTGTCAAATAAGTTCATAAATGAGCATTGGTGAAATTACTGTTTGCTAAGCAATTATTAGCACTGTCTATATTCATCACCCTCTGCAAAGTTACGATAGTTCATGAGAGGCAAGATATTCATATATCTCATTTTCTTATAAAATGAAAAAAAGTATGAGTAAGACAGCCATTTAAGTTACTATATTTGATTTGAAACTGTACAACAGTTTGTGTTAATGTCACATGAGCTCTACACTCAACAAAAGCTACGAAATGTTGACTGGTAAAGATTATTATAGGCTAGAGTACTCAGGAAAGCCAAATGGAACAGGTGATTATCTCAATATGTCATACTAAATGCTACTCTGTTGATGTTACTGAAAACAGTTTCTTTTATATTTTGTGGCATGTTATTTATAGCAGTCTCTCCTATTACCATTGTTCTTTATATCATATACAATTGATACTTGTTATTTAATGCTGCTGACTGAGAACAATAATAACATCCTACATGCAAGCTCAATTCATGTATTCACCATTTAATAATTATGTTTTGGGCAGTTACAATATACAAGCCACTGTTCAAATATTTATTTCAAAGCAGTAATGAACATAGAAATAGCCTCTATACTGCTGCAACTCACATTACACTGGGGGAATTATTTAACAAAAATAAATAAATAAATACATGAGATAATTATTTCTTATGCTATGTTACATGTAGGAAATAAACTGGTTACCAAGAACAGAGTGCCTTGGGGTGGGTACTTTAGTGATACTAGTGTGTGATGGCATTCTTAAACAATTACCCTTATTTGATATCTGAGAAGGGGAATGATTAGCCTGGTAGACTGCTATGGGAAGAGATTTTTAGGTAAAAGAAAGACAAATGCTAAGTTCCAGACAGAGAAAAAGGCTTAGTTGTCTGAGGGAAGAAAAGGAAGCTAATATGACCAGAGAGTAATGATCCAATCGTGGAATGTTATGACCTAAGTATGGAGAAGTAGAAAAAAATTGGTAAGCCATGAAAACATATTAGATTTTACTCAAAGAGGAATGTAATACAACTGTAGAATTTTGTGCACAAATGAAACAGAGAAATAACATAATAGATTAGTGATTTCAAAGGTCATCTGGGCTGTTGGAGAGTGGATTCTAATAAGGACAGAGAGAAATGCAAAGCACAGTTAAGAGACGACTGATTGTAAGAGACCAGAAATGAGATGACAGTGACCTGGACTAAGATGGGGCACTGGATATTGGCAACTGTGAGGGCTTAGAACTATCTGGGCCCACCTATGGTCAACTTCACCCAAAGACCATGGTTGCTACACGAGATGGGGGAGAATATATGCTAAGGGAACAACCATCATGTCCACTACAGCATAAATAAAACTCATTTCAGACAAAGGAAAAGAGAGTAAGTTATTCCAAAAGACAAAACAATGACTCTTAGTTGGCAGATACAGAGATTTTTGTATCAATATTAGTATACAGAAATGTATAGCTGAACTGAATTCTGATCATTCAACCACATGATGACCTGCTTTACAAGGCAGGAACACCTATCAATATCTTACAAGGTACTAGTCTTTAAGAGAGTAGGTTATAATTCTGAGATACAGCAAACAAATGGTTTTACTTTCCACATCTGAGATTCTATAAAGACAAGGTGTAATCCATCATGAGAGGCTGCAAAGTTAAGAGAGCTAAAGCATCTAACTAGTTATCTAAATATTTTTCACATACCAGGGGTGCCTGGGTAACTCAGTTGGTTAAGGGTCCAACTCTTGATTTTGGCTCAGGTCACGGCCTCCCGGTTTGTGAATTCAAGCCCTGCATCAGGCTCTGCGCTGACAGTGTGGAGCCTGCTTGGGATTTTCTCCTACTCTCTCTCTCCCCTTACCCCATTCTAGCACTCACTCTCTCTCTCTCAAAATAAATAAATAAACTTTATAAATATTTTTCACTTACCAATCAATATAATCTTTGTCAATAATTTATGGACTATGTAGTGTATTTGCCATTCCTCTTAAATCTACTATGTACCTGCTATTGAGGAAATTTCTGCTACTGACTCTTGAATAACTTGCTGCCACAAGTTCTACATAGAAAGTACATGTGTGAGTTTCTTCTGATGACACATCTCATCTGAATATACAAAATCTCTTTGCCATTACTCAAGATTGATGATCTAGGTTAGAAGACACTGAATCCATATCCCTCCACACACTTAGCTCTGTTTAATAACCTCAGACTGTAATTCTGCCCTATCTCTCAAGTTTATGTCAATCATTGTAAGAGAGTATAGAAGAATTAGCAGAAGTCCAGTACTACAAAACCAACTCATGATTCTTGTGTCCCAGCAAGTGAGCCATATGAGCCATCTAAAAATAGAAGAATCTTGTATTGTTTCAATATGAGATGATGCATTCCCCTTATTTCCATGCTCTTCTGCCAGTGTCTGAAGTAATTAATCAGAGATTTGAATCTAAGCCTCACCACAAGTTATAATTAGCATGTACTGAATGATTTAAAGTTTCCATTTATTTTTTCAAGTATTCGGACATCAAATCTGTAAAGTGATAAGAGACTATTTTGCAATTTTACCAATGAGGACACAAAAGATCAAAGAAGATGATAAACTCTCCCTAGACCAAAAAGGAGTTTTATCTTTCCCATAAGGAAAATCTTTTGCTTCCAAAAGGAGACTGATGCAGGATTTATTTAGCCTGACACTAATTCAAACTATTAATACAATATTAGCTATGAAATATGAATATTCATCAATGAGAAAAAGGCAAAAAAATAATTTTTTAAAATTGAAAGACTGGCAAATATTGCAACAGTCACAAAGTCCAGAATAGTAAATGACACTTTAAGTAGTTACTCTTGACACACTTCTCTAATATATTTATTCCGCATTTTTTATACTTATTATTTGATCATATGTCTATATGACAAAAATTACAATAATTTCTCAAGAGCAAATTAAAAGGTCATTTTTAGTGTTTTTGACCAAAGTGATTTATTGATACCTTAGATGTTTACATCCCATGGCAGAAAGGAAATACTTTGCCTCTCAGCATTCCTCTAGAAGGAAACAGGCATCTTGGAGCTGGCAAAAGGGAAAATAAGAGTAGATGTGATACGTGTTTAAATTCACAAAACACACAATGGACAAAATTACATACATTATTACAATTTAGCCTAACAAACTGGAAGGGATTACTATTTTCTTCACTTGATAGATTAGGAAATCGGAGCTCAGAAATGTCAGGCAATTTGCCAAAATTCACAAGATTACTATATGGTGGATTCAAGTCCATGTTTCCTGACTAAAACTCTCATGCTTATCCACTATACCATTCTGTTGCATCTTGATGTGAAATAAATTAAACGGAATTGGGGGTATTGTATTTGTGAAGAAGTAGAATGAAGCACCCAACTTCTTATAACCTAAACATTCAAGTCTGTCTTTCGTTCTTATAGCCTATGCTTTTGCACTGCAAATGAGGTAATAAGATTAGGCCATGTGTGTTCTCTTTTGTAGACAAGACTTGATGATTTCTATACCATTTTGGCTACTGTTTGTCCTTTTTCTCATAGTCTGTCATTTGGACTCTTCCTGCAGTGACTTTTATCTTTGACAGAAAGAACAAGCATATTCTCTGTATTCTCAAATTGCCCAGATTCACATTCCTAGGGAATCTGAAGTTCCCCCAAAGGATCCATTTGATGGAAATGTGCCCAATGTGGTCACTTTTAAAATACCTCTATCATGTTTACTAATTAACTATAGCCAAAACTATGCTAAATAATAACCACATGCTTGAATACACACACACACACACACACACACACACACACACACACACACACGAGGGACAGAGAGATGGAAGAAGGGAGGGAGTAAAAGAGGAAGGGAGGAAGAAAGAGAGAGACAGAAAAAAGACAAAGAAATGTGTTTTCTGTTGCTAAGACAGAAGTCACCATATACATGGGGCGCCTGGGTGGCTTAGTCAGTTAAGCGTCCGACTTTCGCTTAGGTCATGATCTCGTGGTTCGTGGGTTCGAGCCCCGCGTCGGGCTCTGTGCTGACTGCCAGCTCAGAGCCTGGAGCCTGTTTCAGAGTCTGTGACTCCCTCTCTCTCTGACCCTTCCCTGCTCACGCTGCCTCTCTCTCTCTCCTAGAAATAAATAAAACATTAAAAAAAAAAAAAGTCACCATATACATGAGTCAAAAGTCTAGCAAACCCACCAAGGAGGGAAACAATTTTTTTTTAAATTTTTAATTTTTATTTATTTATGAGAGAGAAAGAGTGCAAGCAGAGAAGGGTCAGAGAGAGAGAGAGAGAGAGAGACAGACAGACAGACAGAATCTGAAACAGGCTCAATGCACTGAGCTACCAGCACAGAGCCCAATGCAGGGTTCAAACCCATGAACCATGAGATCATGACCTCAGCTCAAGTTGGACACTAAACTGACTGAGCCAACCAGGTGCCCTGGAGGGAAATAATTTTTAAAAGTAAACTCTAAAACTATATACTTTTCAAGAAAATATTTATATTAAATAATTACAAATACATAATTTCATAAATCATTATATTTGGATAAATCCTTTGTTCTTAAAGTGGTTTTAGAATTACTGAAGGAAAACTCCTTTTGAAGTATGTTTTACAAAATGCCTTCATTTTCAATTTTATTAAGTTTTAGCTCTTCTCGCTTTCTGATTTACTCCTATATTCACAATTGGTGCTTTCTACAGCATTACATTTAAAGCTGAAGGTCCCTCTGGGGAAATATCTTCACTGATTACAGAAGTCTTAAATATTATGTAAATTATGTTTCTATCAATATTCAATTGCCCTAAAAAAATGAATATTTGGAGCTACTGAAATTTTGAGAATTACATCTGACTTTAACAAGTAAGAGAAAAACAGTTTAACAGAAAGCATAGTTGTTGTTTAAATCAATATGGTGTACCAACAACACAAAGTCAAAAAAATAAACTTTCTTAAAAAATGATGAAAACAAAATATAATGTGAGCAAGATGAAAAGGAAGAATTTTTTGCCATTAAAATATTTTCTTCCATGGGCAATGGAGAGCCATGGAGCCTTGCTGAGAAAAGGGGTAACACTGTCATAGCTATTATTTAGCAATACAATTAGAAGGAAGTTGTAGCAGGATGAGAACTGGGGAGAGGCAGAAATATTGGGAGCTTATAAGTGATTTGATAAAGACAAAGAACTCAACAGATTAAAAATATATATACCATGGCCTCAGTTTGCTTAGCTTCTTGAATCAAGACTTGTGTATATTTCACTAAATTTTGGTAAATGTTCTACCATTGTTCTTTCAACTATTATTTTTAAACCCTGTTCTTTATCCTATTCTGGGGTGCCAATTACACACGTATTAGACCTTTGATATGATATTACTGAATATGTTCTGAGTCTAAATTTCCTTCCTTTTAAAACTTTTTCTTTTGCTCTTTTCTCTGTTTCTGGTTCAAATGAAATGATTTCTATTTATATGTCTTCAAGCTCATTGATTTTTCCTTTGTCATATTTATTATGTTATTAGTCTCATCCATTAAAAATTTTATTATAGATACAATAGTTTTTTAACTGTAGAACTTTCATTTTAATTTTGATATTTTCCATTTATTTGCCACAATTTCCTTTTTTTCCCCATACAATGACAGCATAATTTCCTTTACCCTACTGAGCATGGTTATTTTAGCTGCTTTTTTTTTTCTTTTTTTCTTTATTTCTGAGAGAGAGAGACAGTGTGAGCAGGGGAGGGTCAGAGAGAGAGAGAGAGAGGTAGAAGAGATAGAATCTGAAGTAGGCTCCAGGCTCTGAGCTAGCTGTCAGCACAGAGCCTAATGCCAGACTCAAATCCACGAATCATGAGATCATGACCTGAGCCTAAGTCAGATGCTTAACTGACTGAGCCACCCAGGTGCCCTATTTTAGCTGCTTTAACATACTTGCTGCTAGGGCACCTGAGTGGCTCAGTCAGTTAAGAGTCTGACTCTTGATTTCGGCTCGGGTCATGATCTCAGGGTTTATTAAGTTCAAGTCCAGCATCAGGCTCTATGCTGACAGGGCAAAGCCTGCTTGGGATTGTCTCTCTCCATCTCTCCCTCTCCCCATTGTGTGCTCTCTCTATACTCCCTCTCAAAATAAATAAATAAACTTTATAAATATATTTGCTGCTAATTCCAACACCTAGGTCACCTCAGGGTCACGATTTCTTTCTTCTTCATTTGCATAGTAACTTGGATTATAACTTGTACAATGTGGAAGTTACATAGTAGAGATTCTTGATTCTATCATATTCTACATGTTTGATCTCTTGTTGTGTGTTTAAACACAGTGAAGTGTTTAAACTCAAATTACAAACTCTCACTTGAGTATCTGCTCAAAGTTTCATTTGTTATTTTTATTCTTTTTTCTAATTACAAATGGTTTTAATGTTTCTTTTTGACAGGCAGAAAGACAGAGTGTGAGTGGCAGAGAGGCAGAGAGAGAGAGATACAGAATCTGAAGCATGCTTCAGGTTCTGTGCTGTCAGCACATAGCCTGACACAGGGCTTGAACCCAGGAACCATGACATCAAGACCTGAGCTGAAGCTGGATGCTCAACCGACTGAGCCACCTAGGCATCCCTCATTATTTTTATTCTTTTCTAGACTATAATTTGCTGTCCCATGCATACTTAGTATGAGAGTTAGAGTGACTTTCCCTTTTGGGACTTCTCTCTCACTTTCTGGCCACTTTTGATGGTCTAAGTTCTATTTTTTGGGTCTTCAGTCCTAAAAGACTGTAGTTTTTCCACTAGGAAGGTAGAGCCCTGTGCATTTCTGACTATGGTTTGCCCTAAGTATAAGAACCAGAAAAATAGGAAAATTTCTTGTCTCATTCCTCCTCTAAATTGACTCCCTTTAAATATCCCTGCTTTAATTCACCATGTATGCCTTTAGAAAATATTCTGGGCTGTTTTGTTGTTGTTGTTGTTGTTTTTGTATTTGTCCAGGGAAAGTGTGGGATTTTTTACAATTTTATTTGGTTGTCTTGTTGATCTATAGTGACTTTAGCACATATGTGTACCTGTTACGATTTAGGTGACTACCATTACCTCAAGCTTGTAGAATTCCTCCACCAAGTGTGTGTTTTCCCAGCAACAGCACTAACTGCAGCCAAACATACTGTATGTTTGCTGCTTGGCTACCAAAATCATGCTGACATTATGTATCCCTTACATTGCATAAACAACCAGAAATAATCCTGATTCCTTTGGTAAGTAACAAAAGGTAATATAAACAATGTAGCTTTTGTTCTTTAACACACTTGGGTTGGAAACCTGACTTTTTCCCCAGTTACACAGGTTTTAACGTCTTTGTTCTCATAATTATAAAATAGGAACAGTTATACTTTTCTGATTAAAAAACATATAATGCATGTACAGCAGTACTGAATATATGAACTACTCTCTCCTTAACTATACACATAATGAAATAATTTCTGTGAAATGAGGTTAATGCACAGGTCACTTGCTAGGTCAAAACCAGGTTTAGTATCCTAATCTCCTGATCCCATATCTGATGCTATTCAGAGTTTCATGTTATTTTTTAAATTATTAGATACTTATTGAACTTTGAAAGAGCTGACACCTTGATTTTTAAGCTTTTACATACTATCATTATTTGTAACTTTAAAAAAATCTGTGACTCTTGGCGTGCCTGTGTGGCTCAGTTGGTTACATCCATCCGCCTTTGGCTCAGGTCATGATCTCACAGCGTGATTTCAAGCCCTGCATCAGGCTCTGTGCTGACAGCTCAGAGCCTGGAGCCTACTTCAGATTCTGTGTCTCCCTCTCTCTCTGCCCTGCCCCAGCTTGTGCTCTTTCTCTTGCTCTCTCAAAAATAAATAAACATTAAAAAACAAAAAACTTCTGTGACTCTCAATGACAGTATTAGTAAAGTCAAATCATGCCTCAGTGTTGTAGGAATAGAAATTAAAGTTTAATATATATAAAGTATCTGGATCATTATTGGTACATAACAATATTGGTTTACTTGATTGAATTTCTGCATAGGTCTTTATAAATATTTGCAAAGTGTTTATCATTGCACTGTCCCTAACTGGATACTTACATTAACTGTGTTGTGATTAATATCATGTGATTCTCCAACCAAGGATATATCACATACCATATTCTATTTGCCAGTAAGTCCCAAATATTTTCCAGTCCTATGAGTGATAGAGTTCTGCAGCGAATAGGTGATCAATATCTAAGGATTTTTTTTCTCACACAGAAATTCTCTTCTCTTTCCTCCACTTAATGCATGTAATAGTGCTACTACAGTGAACTCCAATTTCACCCAACCCTGCTTAAAACCAGCATATACAAATATGCCCTCCTTCTGGCAGAGTGACATCTGTTAAAAGCAGACACAAGAATGGCTGAGGCATACGGCGTTTCATGTTTCATAAACAGCAGACAGGTATGGCTTTCAAAGGTTTTAAATATATTCCCCAGGACAATCTTCTTCTAGGTAAAAGTTGTGTTTTCTTAACTCCTCAAAAGTTTTCTCATTTGACATCACGATCTAAAAAACAATTTACACTGAGGTCAAGCTGATGCTACAAGACAAGTCATAGCACCATCTGAGATTTTCATTTCAGGTTGCCTCTCCAATTTAAACTCTAAGTGCGAGAGTTGGAGCGTTAGGTATAGCCTACTGCTTTTTATCTAAGAGTGTCCTTTGAAACAAAAGAAACATACAAAGACTTTATATTTCTTTTCCTTATTTTAAAAGAAGAAAATCTCAATTATACAGGATAACTCTCACAAGCAGAAATCCTTCACATTTAAAATATCAATTTGGGGCGCCTGGTGGCTGAGTTGGTTAAGCGCCGGACTTTGGCTCAGGTCATGGGTTCAACCCATCAGTCATGGGTCCCATATTTCATGGATTCGAGCCCTGCGTTGGGTTCTGTGCTGACAGCTCATAGACTGGAGCCTGCTTCAGATTCTGTGTCTCCTTCTCTGTCCCTCCTCTGCTCATGTTCTCTGTCTCTCTCAACAAATAAACATTAAAATAAAATATCAATTTAAAAAGAACAGTTTTCTATATTCTATTAAATTTAAAATTTTCAATGAATTTATCCCCAGACATAGTTGGGCCACTTCTAAACACTGTTATGACATGACTTTGAATATGCCACAGATAAAATCAATCAATCAAACTGAGTGATGGTGAGTAGTGGTGATGATGTTAGTGGATATAATGCAGAATGACTTTTCTAATAACTGTTGAGACCACAGAGAACCCGAGAAAAAAAACAAACAAAAATATTTTTCCCAAGGAACCAAATTTCAGATATACATACAGACAGTTATAAAGTATATAAAATAAAATAATTTACTTAATACAGATAAAGTCTAAAGACAGAATAGATCACTTCATAAAGCAGAGAGCATACAAAGAAATGGAGAAAGCAGGGCTGTGTAAATAGTAACGGTTGTGTTCAAAAGGATCCCTACCCATATACTGCATTTTGCACACTTAAGTAAGAAGATGCATTTCTCTTAGGGTCATTTGGTTCAAAAGAAAAAAGGCAAAAAATATTAATGGTAATTCATTTTTTTTTTAGTAAACAAGGAAATACCAACTGAAACAACAATGAAATATCATCCCATAAATAATGTTTTTGGAAAAGTTAAGAATCTGATCAGTTCCAATTATTGCTGAGGATTTTAATTAAAGGGAATTTTCCTGCATTGCTGGTTGGAAATTAAGCTGTTATAATCACTTTTATGTACAGAGTTTCATTACCTAGTAAATTAAAGATATTCACACTTTTTTAAAAAATATGTTTAACATTTTTATTGCTGAGAGACAGAGCATGAGCATGAGCAGGGGTGGGGTAGAGAGAGGGGGAGACACGGAATATGAAGCAGGCTCCAGGATCTCAGCTGTCAGCACAGAGCCCAATACAGGGCTCTAATTCACTAACCGTGAGAACCTGAGCTTAGCCAAAGCCAGACCCTTAACTGACTGAGCCACCCAGACACCCCTTCACACTTTTAATAAAGCCATTTCAGTTAACAACAATATACCCCAGAGAAACCCAAACATACAAACTCTTGCATATATCTCCTATGTTTTACTCTTACCCAGGCTTAACATGATATTTATGTAAAATTATTATTTTAATATTTTAAATATGTTATACATTACATATATATGATAAATTTATATTTTTAAACGTATGATGTAGTGTTATATATATTTTATTATTTCCAAATATTAGGGGAAATAATAAATTCTGACATAAAAAATAACAATAATAAGATACATTTCATTGCTAAACTCTATGCAAATAAATTTTAAAATCTGGGTTAAAAAGAATAATTTACTCTAAAAAGGTAATTACAAAAACTGCCTCCAGAAAAGCTGAAAACCTATACAAATTACTTAGAATAATGAAAGAAGCTAACTGCTCCAAAGGAAGCACCAGGCCCAAATTAGTTCTTTTAGGAATGGTGGAACTTTTTCATCTTGGAAAGTCTGCTGGTATCATTCTCCATATCAGTAAATCAGAGGAGAAATTAAGATGACCAGCTACCTAAATAACTCTCAAAATCCATTTGGTAAAATAAGAAAGCGATTCTTGGGGAGGACCAAGAAAAAATAGGTGGCTATTTCCTTCCACAAAAAAAACACAGACATTAACCCATAGTTAAAAAGGAAAAAGAATATTCACCAGAAATATTTACATTATTGCTTTTTTTAAAGAAGGAAAGAAAAGATACTCATTAAACAATATTTTTTTCAGGGCACCTGGGTGGCTTAGTGGGTTAAACATCCAAGTCTTAATTTTGGTTCAGGTTATGATCTCATGGTCTGTGAGACTGAGCCCCACACTGGGCTACATCTGCTTGGGATTCTCTCTTTCTCTCTCTCTCTGCTCCTCCCCACTGTGCACATATGTCTATGCACACTCTCTCTCAAAAATAAATAGACATTTGTAAAAAGTATATTTTTCATTGTGTCTGGAATTATTAGTTGATACACATAACAAGAAAAAATAAGATAAATATAAATACGCACAAAGGAAAGAAACTATTTTTTCTTTGGCAAAGTATATGATTGTATACATAGGACTATATTATTGTATAACATAAACCTCTAGCATAAAGATTGCTCTAGAATCTTCTAAAAATTGTTAGTAACATGCTAACTCAGTGAGATACAGAAATTAATACTTCATAATATAAATCAGAACTGGTTAGAATTTATAAACTAATAAAAAAGTCCATATATAATAGTCTGTAGAATTAAATACAATAAAAGTAAAAACACAGGAATAAAATAACAAAGATACCAGATATCTGTGAAAAATAAATAAGCAGTTAATGTTACTGAGAGTACCAAAAAGCACTGAGCAGAAAGTTTTACCACATTCTTGTATTGGAAGAAACAACCCCATAAATATTTAAAATCTATCCAAGTTAATTAATAAATCTACTTGGCCCAAAATAAATATCAAAGAGACTTTTCTGGGAGGATTAGATAAGTAGTTTCTACAGTTAAAATGGCAGTATTAACATGTAATAAAAATCAGAATATTTCAGAAAGAGAACAGTAATAATGAGGAAATGTGTATAATAGATATTTAAATGCTATTATAAAGTATAAAGTTAAAATAGTTAAAATAGTTATGTTAATATATGGATAAACAAATCAATACAACAGAATGGAAAGTTCAGATACAGGCTGGAATATTTGATAGAACTAGCATATGACAAACATACCACATAATTTGGAAAATCCACATTATTTCAAAAACCATTTATACAACTTGGAAACTGTCTTTAAAAAGAGTAAAAATGGGGTGAAAAATTTAAAACTTTGTAAAAATAAACTCATATTTGAATACATATTGAAACTTAGTACAGAATACATAAGAGTGCTAGAAAAAAATGATATAGAGTAACTGAGTGATCTCAAGCTGAGGATGGTCTATTTAATGTGGTATTAATCTCAAAATAATACATTAGAAAATTAGGTTTGTAAACTGAATTCATAATAATAAAAATATACATGATAAAAAGCAACTTAAATCAAAACATAAACATGGGAAACATGCAAATCCTTACATGACAAAGGAGAGATATATACACCTATGTGAGGGAATATCTAATAAAACATCCATATAGAAATGGAATAATAGGAAAACAGGAAAAATGTATGAAGATGATAATCAGCAGAAAAAAAGGATGTAAAGGGCCTTTAATAACTGGAAAGACAATCAATCTTTCTCAGTAAAAGAAATCCAAATTTTAAACGCTTCAACATTCCTTTTTTTTTTTTTTTTTTTACCTTACCTGATTGTTAATGATCAAACAGTTGTTAAAATATTACAAGGGTGATTGTGTTAGGGAAAGTAACTCTCATGCATTTCTCATGGGTATATAAATTAGAATAACATCTATCTATGAAGGGCAATTTGACAGGATTTATAAATTAAAAATGCATTCACTCTTTAAACTGCCAATTCCAATTATAGATATGTGTCCTTCAGTGGTAATCATGCATGTGAAATGGCAGTAGCACATTGCTGTAAAATAAAAAATTGGGAAACAACCAAAATGTCCATCAATAACAAGGTGCTTACATAATTCATGGTCTCATCACAATGTGGTACTGTACAGCTGTAAAAACAAGTGGAGAAGCCCATATGGGACAACCTTCAAAATGTACCTTACATGAATTATAAGTGAATAAACAAAAGTGCAGAATGGTGAATATAACACGCAATAGGGTTTTTTTTTGGAAAAAGTTATATACATATAGTGTGTGGGGGGGGTGCAGAGAGAGAGAATATGTGAGAAATAACTTTTGTAAGAATATATTAAGAACTACAAACTTGATGCAAAGAGGAAAACTGAGTGGCTGGATGCAACAGAGGGAGGGAGAGTTTTCACAAGCATATTCTCTCATGTTTTCTGAATACTTTTAGGCAACTGAGTGTTTTATCTATTAAATAAATAAATGGTGTGTTTATTAAATGCACAAATATAATTTAGAAGACAAAAGAAGGCATGAAGGAGAGAAGAAAAGGAAGAGGGAAAGGAGGGAGGACGGCTATTAGTTCACAACCTCTAGACTTCTAGAGTGAATTTGAAAATTGGCCCATTCCTTAAAGGGAAGGCAAGGAGAGACCCAAGAAAGAAGCAGGCCACTCCAGCTTGGTACGCTGGCAGGTGTAATAAGCAAGGGAGCTGACTTAGAGGGTTGTCTGGGCACCTGCAAGACAAGTAGGTCCTGGCATCTCCCCACTCAGAATCTTAAAAGTTTACAGAGAAGCCTTAACAGGGTTGAGAAATGAAATAACAGAAAAATAGGAGAAATATATGAAGATGAGAGTTAACAGGAAAGAAGGGATTTAAATGGCCCTTACATAATTGGAAAGATGATCAGTCTTTCTCATAATAAAAGAAATCTCCACACCTACCCACTCAGAATCTTAGAAGTTTATATAGAGGCCTTGACAGGGTTGAGGAACGTATATTGTCCAGACGGTTGCAGCAACACATTGCTCAAGGCTGCATCAAGTGGCTCCATTGCTGAACAGTAAGTGGAGCACACATTGCAAGCACAGGGAAGGGCTGAGGGGCCTCTGATTGTTAAGGATAAGCTCAAGGGTCAACCTGCAGTTGCATCCTCTCAATGACTGCCTTCAACAGAAGGAAAAGAAGGAGGAAAAAAGGCTTGCATTTATACCTTCAATCCTCTATGAGATAAAGGGGCTGCTGAAGCTGAATGTTTACTCAGGTTATTATGACTTTGAACTGTCAAATTCAGATGCATATAAATAACGGCAGGCTTAGAGAATTCCATCTTGCATTCGTAAAGCCAAATCCCAACCATGTTTTGTAAGCAGCTTTTTGGTCTAGAAAACATTTGCAGACATGCTTATCTTTCTTAGGTAGGTGCCACTTTTTTCCCATTTTTAAGATGATTAACTAGAACCTCAGAAATGTCAAGTGACACAACATGAAGTACAGTTTTTAATTCAAAATGTTCTGAACTTGGCAGAGAAGGACAAATATCACATGTTTGCACGTATAAGAGGATTAGGAGGAACTTAACTGAGGACCATGGGGGAGAAGAAGGGGGGAAATGGTGGGGGAAAGGGAGAGAGGCAAACCATGAGAGACTCTTGAATGCTGAGAAACAAACTGAGGGCTGATGGATGTGGGGGGGAGGGGGGAGATGGGCATAGAGGAGGGCACTTGTGGGGATGAGCACTGAGTGTTATATGGAAACCAATTTGACAATAAACTATTTGTAAAAAAAAAAAGTCTGAATGTAAAAAAAAATGTTCTGAACTTACATCCCGTGCTCATTACAAACTACCCCATTTTCATAAATATGGAAAACCTTGCTTTATCTTCCCCCAGGCCCTGTACTATAATAATTTGAGGCAAATCTTAGGTATTATAGGTGAGTAAGGAAGGAAATAAGGAAATGATGCATGAATGAATGAACAACTGTTGATTCAAGGGGGATTTCGAGAAAGAGAAATTAAAAATTGAAATATGCTGCATGTAGGAACAACTTTAAACTTAAAACTAAGTCTGTTGAGTTATATAATCTTTCTGGAGGTCAATTAAACCACTACAAAACTCTTAAAATGAATGAACATGCTCATCTAGCAATTTTACTTCCAGAAATTATTCCTAAGAAAATAATAAAACAAATGGACAAGATACATGTATATGCTACTTACAAAATGGATGGAAAGATTATTTTAAATGGATGGAAAGATTATTTTCACAGAACAGATTAAGATTCACTACCAAAAGAAAATGTCTAAAGAATACTTTTGGGGTTTTTTTTGGCTTTACTTCTTTCTTTTAACTGAAACTTTCTTTCACACTCATTAAAATACTCAAGTTTTCCACCAAGTATATCTTCGCTTGGACTCCTTCAAAGTGGCCAAAAGCTCAACACCAGGTATCTATTTAGTCTTAGAGTCCCTCAAAGTTTAATGCATTTGAGCATCAGTGTTTATTTAGAGCCAGATGCAATGCTCCCTTGATAGCCCAAAGATTTAATTGGAATCAGTCACTGTATTTGAGAGAATCATGACTCTCTCTTTTGAGCCTTTTTTAAGATCAAAGTGTCACTGGCCTTGCTTTCAAGCTCAATGCCTAAAGACCTCACTATCAATTAAAGGATTCTCACTCCAAACCCACTAAAGCCCTGCATTCTGTTCCTGAAGCATACATCTAAGGAGATTCCTAAGACTTACAGATTTAGTGTTCTAAAATAGCCACTCTTTCTGGCTAAATCCTTTTGCCTCTCTCTCCACCAGCAAATTGGAAAAAAAATCCTCCTGATACTCAGTTATCAGAAACCTTAACAACAAAAATCAACATTTTTGTGCTGGATAGAGTATCCTGTAATTGTGATTCAAGCCTTTATCTTTCTAAGATCATGGTCATCGTGGTCTGTGTCTCTCACTCCCCCTCTCTATCTTTTGTTCATAAATACAACTTTTTTAAGGTCAAATTTCACATACTCTGTGGGGTCAGCACCAGTAAAGAAAACTACTGCTAGAGAATAAATACAGAAGCAAGTTAATAGTGCTTACTCCGAAAGCAAGAACAAGAATCAAGTATCAAATTCATGGTTGCAATTCACATGGATTTGTAGATTTTTTTAAATGCCCCATAAAATCTGTATTAAAATAAAGTTAAGTGATAGTTTGGTCTTTGTCATGTGGTGACCGAATCTGGGGTTCTTTCATGGCTATGTCACGTGGGCCCTTCAGATATAATAACAAACCCAAAAGATTGTTAATTGAGGACTCAGTTCAATAATTAGAAGGAGCAGCAAAGTGTATAGAAAATAAAAAAGCAGATTCTGTCCTTGGGAATTGTGAAATGACTGAGCTCATTTTCTTCTATCGTTAAACTACAGTGTCTTACCTTGACAAATTAAGCTGGGACTAACAGACACTCTGTGATCAATGGGATCGAAATGAGTGACATTCAGTCACATCATGCATTATTATATGCACATTTTAATAAGATGAAGGATGGCCTTGCAGCACAGGCAACACACAAGAAATTTTTTTTTTTTTTTTTTTTTTTTTTTACAAATTGTCGATTTCTTGAAAAGAGAGCATACTAAGGAGCTGAAGTACCAACTCTTTGCTCCGCTTTGCTTACATAAAAGAGCCAGTCCTCCTAGTCTGTGATACTGACTGGTAGCTTTAACCTTAGACACGTTGAGTCCCACTGACAGAAGGCAAATTATCTAACAGTGAACATGAACATTTCAGAAACCTGACCCAACGCAGAAATTATTTGACTTTTTACATACATATGATTATTGAGTGTTTTTGCCTCCAAAAACCTGTAGAGCGACCTCTCATTTGTAAGTATATAAAGCTAAAGATAGTATTCACCATATTTTTTTTGGAAATAATTAAAAATATTCATAAATCATACTTTCTATTGTATATTTCTTCTATCAATTAGTAGATATTTGAACTAAAAGACTAGATCAGAATTTCAACTAGTAAATGCTGCTTTGATTTTCTTTCTCTTTGCTTTCTCAAAGCAGATACACATCGATAGCCAAAATACCGTTGACACACTGACAATGTGTCAGTGGTATAATGTTTCAGTCTGCTAAATTTTATGATGAAAGAAACTCATTTTCCTGTGCAAAGAGCATTACAATGGAGTAAACTGAGGTTAAATATTTTATAACTTTTGCCATCTTGTAGTGACAAAAATTCTCAATACACATTCCCAGTTATTTAAGAATCCTAGTATTAAAGTCGCATATTTTACCTATAAGGAATCAGTCTCTTTCCCTAATTGCTTTGTTGGGATTTTAAAACTAGGTTTAACCAATAAACATAGAAAAGTATGAAATAAAATTCCATTAATTAGAAGGAAATCAGTATGAAAAGTCTGGAATTTACAGATGGTTAAGACGCCTGACTGAATTCACAAGCAATGCAAATTGGCTGCAGATGGTGAGGAAACTGGTCCAGAACTTAGAGTTCACACCATTTTTGTTTTTATTTTTATGTTTTAAAGTCCATTTCCCAAATTATTATTTTGACAGGTAAAGTCGTCTCATATGAACTAGATGTTAGGACTTTTGTATTTTGTGATTTCATAAAATTCATTTTTTTTATCCACAGAAAGATTACACTGGACATTATTGTCATCTGGTGATTTGATGCTGTTTTAGGCTTCTTCAAAAAATGTATTTTGTAGCCATTGTTTACTTCTGAAATCAGGAGTTTCTAATTCAACATGGCTTTGAACTAATCCATTAAGATTTGACAATAAATATGCTTTGGAAGAATACTAGTATCACTAAGAATAATGAAGAGGAAAATAGCTGATCCAAAACATCAGGATTAAAAATATTAAATACGATTGGCATAATATTTAAACAAAAATATTAATATCAAATAATAACCTAGGATATAGAAAATTTCCATGGACTAAAACAGCCTTTATCTGAGCCTGACCCCAGAGGAAGCTACTGAAAAGTTCCTAAATTTGTCAAGTTTCTACTAATCTGTACATCTGAATGAAAACATTTATTCAGTTAAGAGTCTCAAAACTACATTATCAACATTAAAGTTAGTATAAACTTTAACAGAAGAAATACAGTATTTGGTTTAAAATGTGGACTCTCGACTTGAGTCCTTGGGTTCATATCCTGGTTTTACAGCTTACTATATATACATGAACTTGAGAATATTTTCTGAATGCATTGTGGCCTGGTCTCCTCAATTTTAAAATGGTTTTATTGGTCAAAATCTTAGTTGCACATAACACAACCCACATTAGCTATCTAAACCAGAATGGTATTTACTGAAACAGGGTACTTAAGAAAGCAGGTATTTATTAAGGCAAACTTTTTTTCTCTTTGAGCCATGGATAAATATTTTAGACCTTGTGGCTAGATAGTCTCTGTTGAAAACACTCAAGCCTGACACATTAGCAAAAGCAGCCACAGAAAATGTATGAAGAGGCATGACTCTGTTCCAATCTTTATTTACAAAAATAGAATTACCAACCCCTGTCTTCAAAAGATATGATGCATCGCATAGACTCTTAAAGATTTCAGAGGTACACATGTGGAACCAGAAGTATGAAACCAGCTTCTTTGGCAAAAACCACTGAGCAACTATGTTCACACACAAAATCACACCATCACTGCCTTCAGAAAGCACAGTATTAGACAGTGAATACACACAAGACACTATTACTAGGACCTTAACACTGTTTTATAATACTTTCATTGTCCTCTATCTCTTTGCCAGAAAAATGGAGTCAACTGAACACCTCCTACTTTAAACTACCCTCTCCTATGAGTGCATTTAGTTGCAGAAAAGTAGGTCACAGGATGTAAAGAAGGCTAGGAAAGCAAATTTTGACCTTCTACCTTGGGATATTATGATTCATGATGGGAATATTACCAAAATATAGGGAAAATACTTAACATATACTACAGCCAAAAAAATAACAAAGATACATCATATAGACAGATTTGAAAAGAATATACCTTACGGTATTGTTGTGATAATTAAACATAATACATATATGTCATTCCAAACAATGCTTGGCATCATTTTATTTCAAATTGGAGAACTTCTTTAGCGTTCCTTGTAAGGCAGGCCTAATGGTAATGAACTCTCTAAGCTTTTGTTTATCTGTTAAAATTTGTATCTCTCCTTCATTTTTGAAGGACAGTTTTTCTAGCTATACTATTCTTGGTTAGGAATTTTTCTGTTTTTTTTTTCAGAACTTTGAATATATCATCCACAATTTTCTGGGATGCATAATTTCTGCTGAAAAATTCAAAAATAATTTTATAGGTGTTTGCTTGTATGTGATAATTCATTTTTCTCTCTTTTTTTCTTTCTTTTTAGAAAGAGAAAGAGTGCAAACCAGGGAAAGGGGGCGAGAGAGAGAGAGAGAGGGAGGGAGGGACGGACAGAGGGAGAATCTTAAGCAGGATCCATGCACAGTACATAACCCCATGTGGGTCTCAAGCCCATAACCCTGAGCCAACATCAAGAGTCAGCCACACAGCTAACTGAGCCACATAGGTGCCTGATAATTCATTTTTCTGTTGTTACTTTCAAAATTATATCTTTGACTTTTGATAATTCAATTACAATATGTCTCCATGTGGATTTCTTTGAGTTCATTATATATTATTTTGAAACTCATTGGTAAAGGTAAACATGTAGATAAAACACAGAACATTGTATTACTATGATAGTAGTGAGTAGATCGCTTTATTCTAGTATAGAAGTTAAAAGACAAAAGTACTAAAAATAGCTATAACTGAAAATATGTTAAAAGATATACAATCTGAATAGATAAAATCATGGCAACAGTAACAGACTATGCATAGAAGGAAGAAGTTAGAGTTGTTAGTTACTATTTTGTTCATTTATTTTATTTTAGAGAGAGAGCATCTGTGCAGGCAAGCAGGGACGTGGGAGAGGGAGAGAGAATCTCAAGCAGGCTCCATGGCCGGCACAGAGCCAAGCGCAGAGATTATCTCAAAAATGATGACCTGAGCCAAAATCAAGGGTCAGATGCTTCCTGACTGAGCCATCTGGGCATCCATAGAGTTGTTATGGGTAATTCCCATTTAATGTAATTTCCAAGGTAACTACAGACACAAAAATATGCACACACAAGTTACACACAAACACAAAGAGAACCAAAGCATATTAATACAAAAAAAATTGATGAATTGCAAAAGAAGACCTAAAAGAAAAAACAAATAAAAGAACTACAAGACTAACAGGAAACAACATAAGGGCAGCAGTAAATCCTTCTCTATTAATAATTACTTGAAAATGGTTTAAACTTCCCATTCAAAAGACATAAGAGTGCCATTCATGACAATACAGATGGACCTAGAGGGTATTATGCTATGTGAAATAAGTTAGAGAAAGAGAAATACCACATGATTTCATTTATATGCAGAGATTATAAAAATAAATAAACTTAAAAAATTTATATGTAGAATCTAAAAAGTAAATAAACAAGCAAGCACACAATAACAACAGCAGAAACAGACTCATAAATACAGAGTATAAACCAGTGTTTGCTAGAGGAGAGGAAGTGGGAAGATGAGTGAAATAAGTGTAGGTGATTAGAGGTATGAACTTTCTGTTATAATATAAAGAAATCATACAGATGGAAAGTACAACACAGACAAATATAGTCAATAATATTATAATAACTTTTGTATAGTGACAGACAGTAGCTACACGTGAGCATTTCACAATATAAATAATCACCAAATCACTATGTTGTATAACTAAAACTAATATAATATTGTATGTCAACTGTACTTTAAAAAATGTGCTATATTTTAAAAAGTAATTACTAAATAGAGGCATCTGGATGGCTAAGTCAGTTGAATGTCTGACTTGATTTTGGCTGAATTCATGATCCTAGGTTCATGGGACCAAGCCCTGCAGCAGGCTCTGTGCTAAGTATGGATCCTGCTTGAGATTTTATCTCTTCTGCACCCCTCTCCTCAACTCATGCTCTCTCTCTCTCTCAAAAATCAATCAATCAATCAATCAATCAATAAAAATTTTAAAACATTTCTAAATAAATGTATATAATTCTAAACCATAGCACAATAAAAAAAATGAAATAAAAGGAATTGAGTAGAGTTGCATACACTGACGTAAGATCCTCATGATTTATTACTATGTGAAAAAAATTGGATAAAATATGTATACTATGAAAAAAACACAGTGTGACTGAACAGATTTTTTTAAAGACACAATTTTCTACTTTCTATAAAACCTCACTTTAAGTTTAAGGACATTCATAGGCTGGAAGTGAAGGAATGGTAAAAGATATTACATACAAATGGTAACCAAAAGAGAGCAGGGGTGGTTTTACTGATAATACATAAAATGAACTTATATCAAAAACTGCTATAACAGATTAAAAAAACATTATATAATGATAAAAGGGTCAATCCACCACAAAGACATAATTTAAAAATATATATGCAGCCAAAATCAGAGCAACTAAATATATGAAGCAAAAATTAATATAACAACATTAACAGAACTAAAAATACACTAATAAAACTGAACTTATTTCCTTTTTAATAGAAATAGATAGCAATACAATAATGGTAGGGTATTTCAATACCCAGCTTTCAACAATGAATAGAACATCAGCCAGAAAATCAATAAGGAAGTAGAAGACTTAAACAACACCATAGACAAAATGGACCTAAAGGCATATACAGAACATTCCACCCAACAGCAGCAGAATATAAATTCTTTTAAAGTTAACACAGATATTTCCTCAGGATAAATCATATGTTATGTCACAAAATAAGTCTTAATAAGTTCAAGAAGACTGATGTCATACCAACTATCTTTTCCAGGATCAGAGTCAAGATGGCAGAGAAGTAGAGGTACCAGAATTCTCCTGGTCCCACAAACTCAGCAGTATTGAGGTCAGAACACTTGGAATTCTGGGAATGCAGGCGACAGAGGGACAGAAACCTCTCTGGGGGGCATACACCGACAGCTTGGTAGAACAGAGATGCATGTTTGCATCTCCCTTTCAGTGGAGAAACAAAAGGAGAAAGAGGGGCTGTGGAAGTGTGGGATCATTTTTGGAAAAGAGGAAAACCTCTCTGGACTACGGTCCAGGGAATAAAGAATAGGATGAGAATCAGTTTATACATTGCAAACAGCCTTAGGAGTAAAGATCAGAGATTTCAGAGTTGACAACTATCTCCAGAGCTGCTGCTGCTATGTGCCTGACAGGAAGTAGAGCTAACTACAGGCTTGGTAGCCATCTCAGAGAATCGCTGGGAGAAAGTAGTCCCTTCCCTTGAGCACTGCTGCCCTTCCAATGACAAAAGACTCTACAGGTGCCAGCCAGAGGCCCTTTGTCAACTGGGAGGAGAGGTGCTGTTCCAAAATTGGGTCCCTGTGGAGCAGGATCCTTTAAGACATTGGGTTTTGAATCCCAGTGAGTGCCTAGGAAGTATGGGAGACTGTGGGGCAGCGCACACCCGCTGTCCACGTTGCTCTGGGGAGGGTGCCTGAACAGCGTGGTTTGGGACACTCGGTCTAAAGAGGAGAGACTGGGGTGTCGCCATTTTCTTCTCCATCACCAGCGTGGTGGGGCTTCAGGGAAAAGGGCAATGGCCGCCAGTGGAGATGGGACCCGCTTACGCGAAACCCTGCCCCTCCATGCGTGGTAACTAGTTATCTACTAAAGCTGAACTGACAATGACCTAACAAGACAGCCTCTCCTCCAGACCAGCACAGCCACAGACAACTGTCCTGTGGTTTTCCTTAGATTTGCTGATTTGATTTTTGGTCAATTCTTATTATACACATATTTTTTTCTTTTTGTTTTTCTCTGTTCTGGTTGTTTGTTTAATCAGGCATTTTCACTCTTTTCTTTTTACACCTTTTCTGTATCTCCTTCTTCTATATTTTCCTCTCTCTCTTTATAGACTAAGCTCTATGGTTTCTTTGGTTCTCTGCCTGGTCTTCTTTTCCACCCCTCTCATTTCTGTCTTTGTTTGGGATGAGGTTTCTTCACCACCCCCTTCTCCTTTTTGCCAGGGTTACTTCCATGAACAAATCAAAGCACACCTGGTGGACATTCCAACCTACCACTAAAGTAATGAGATAAAGCAGCCAAAGACAACAAAAACAGAGTCCATGTAACACATTCGGAAAACACTTCCTGAAGTGCCAGGCCCCGGACTGTGTATGACCCCTTTTTAATACAGTAGTACTTGCAGGTACAGGACACATAAGAAGTTATTAAAATATGTAAAGGACAGAAAACTAGCCAAAATGATGAAATAGAAGAATTTTCCTCAAAAGAAATTCCAGGAAGAAATGACAGCCAGAGAATTGCTCAAAACAGATATGAAAAATATATCTGATCAAGAATTTAAATAATAGTCACAAGGCTAATATCTGGCCTCGATAAAAGCATAGAAGACAAGAGAGAATCTATTGCTGCAGAGATCAAGAGCCTAAGAAATAGTCACAATGAATTAAGAAATGCTGTAAATGAGATGCAAAATAAACTATATGCAATGACAGCAAGAATGGGAGAAGCAGAGGAGAAAAACGGTGAAACAGAAAATAAAATTATGGAAAATGATGAAGCTGAAAATAAGAGGGAAAAGGAGAATTACAGTCATAAGTAATTCAGTGAAATGCAATAAAATCTGTATCATAGGAGTTCTAGAAGAAGAGAGAGAAAGGGGCAGCAGGTTTATTTGAAGAAATTATAACGGAGAACTTATAACATCCAGGAGGTACACAGAACCCCCTTCAAAATCAACAAAAACAGGTCAACACCATGACATATCATAGTGAAACTGGTAAAATAAAAAGACAGAGACAGAATTCTGAAAGCAGTCAGGGACAAAGGGCCCTTAACCTACAAACGTAGACACATAAGCGTTGTAGCAGAACTGTCCACTGAAACTTGGCAGGCCAGAAGCGAGTGGCAGTAAATATTCAATGTGCTGAATAGGAAAAATATGTAAGCAAGAATCCTTTATCCAGCAAGTCCGTCATTTAGAATAGAAGAAGAGATAAAGGGTTTCCCAGATGAACAAAAACTAAAGGAGTTCAAAACCATGAAACGAGCCCTGCAGGAGATCCTAAGGCAGACTCTGTGAGTGGAAAGCAGCAAAGACTCCAAAGGACCAGACACATCAACACAAGCACAAATCCTACAGAGAACACAATGACATTAAATCCATATTTTTCTATAATAACTCTGAATGTAAATGGACTAAATGCCCCAATCAAAAGAGATAGGTATCAGAATGAATAAAAAACCAGGATCCATCTATATGCTGCCTACAAGACACCCATTTGAGATCTGAGGACACCTGCCAATTGAAAGTGAAGGGATGGAGAACCATCTATCATACTATGGGATATCAAAAGAAAGCCATAGTAGCCATACTTGGATCAGACAAACTAGATTTTAAAACAAAAGCAATAACAAGAGATGAAGTACAGGGGCGCCTGGGTGGCTCAGTTGGTTGTGTGCCCAACTTTGGCTCCGGTCATGATCTCATGATTCGTGGGTTTGAGCCCTGCATCATGCTCTGTGCTGACAGCTAGCTCAGAGCCTGTAACCTGTTTCAGATTCTGTATCTCCCTCTCTCTCTCTCTGACCCTCCCCTGCTAATGCTGTCTCTCTCTCTCTCTCTCTCTCAGAAATAAAATATTTTTTATAGGGGACTTTAATACTTTAATACTTTGTTTACAGCAAAGGACAGATCATTTAGACTGAAAATAAGTAAGGAAACAACAGCTCTGAATGACACATTGGACCAGATGGACTTAACTGATATATTCTGATCTTTTCATCCAAAAACAGCAGAATACACATTCTTCTCAAGTACACATGGAACATTCTCCAAAATATATCACATACTGGGTCACAAAACAGCCCTCAATGAATATAAAATGATTGGGAACAAACCATGTATATTTGCAGATTGCAACGCTATGAAACTTTGAAATCAACCACAAGAAAAAAATTGGAAAGCCCCCAAATATATGGAGGTTAAAGAACATCCTACTAAAGAATGAATGGGCCAACCAGGAAATTAAAGAAGAAATTAGAAAATTTATGGAAGCAAATGACAATGAAAATATGACAGTCTGAACCTCTTGGGATGAAGCAAAGGCAGTCCTAAGAGGAAAATATATCACAATCCAGCTCTATTTCAGGAAGCAAGAAAAATCCCAACTACAGAAGCTAATATCACACCTAAAGGAACTAGAAACAGAGTGGCAAAGAAACCCCAAAGCCAGTAGAAGAAAAGAAATAATAAAGATTAGAGTAGAAATAAACAATACAGATTCCTTTTTTTGGGATTCAGTAGAACAGATCAATAAATCTAAGAGCTGGTTTTTTGAAAGAATAGCTAAAATTGACAACACCCTAGTCAGACTTCTCAAAAAGAAAAGAGAGAGGAACCAAACAGATAAAATCATGAATGAAAGAGGAGAGATCATAACCAACACCACAGAAATACAAACAATTATTAGAGAATACTATGAAAAATTATATGCCAACAAACTGGACAATCTGGAAAAACTGGACAAATTCCTAGATACCCACACACTACCAAACCCCAAACAGAAAGAAATAGAAAATTTAAACAAACCCATAATCAGTGAAGAAATTTAATCGGTTATCAAAAATCTCCCAACAAATAAGAGCCCTGAGCCAGATGGCTTCCCAGGGGAATTCTACCAGACATTTAATGAAGAGTTAATACCCATCCTTCTCAAGCTATTCCAAAAAATAGAAATGGAAGGAAGGCTTCTACACTCATTCTGTGAAGCCAGAATTACCTTGATTCCCAAACCAGACAAAGACCCCACTACAAAGGAGAATTGCAGGCCAATATCCCTGATGAACACGGGTATGAAAATTTTCAACAAGATACTAGCAAATCAAATTCAACAGTATATTAAAAGAATTATTCATTTGATCAAGTGGGATTCATTACTGGGCTACGGGGCCGTTTCAATATTCACAAATCAATCAGTGTGATATATCACGTTAGTAGAAGAAAGGAGAGGAACCATATGATCCTGTCAATACATGCAGAAAAAAATCATTTGACAAAATACAGCATCCTTTCTTTTTTTTTTTTTTTTTTTTAATGTTTTATTTATTTCTAGGAGAGAGAGAGAGACAGCATGAGCAGGGGAGGGTCAGAGAGAGAGGGAGTCACAGACTGAAACAGGCTCCAGGCTCTGAGCTGGCAGTCAGCACAGAGCCCGACGCGGGGCTCGAACCCACGAACCGCGAGATCATGACCCAAGCGAAAGTCGGACGCTTAACCGACTAAGCCACCCAGGCGCCCCCAGCATCCTTTCTTAATAGAAACCATCAAGGAAGTTGGGGTAGAAGGAATATACCCTAACATCATAAGAGCCATATATGAAAGGCCCCCAGTTAATATCATCCTCAATGAAGAAAAACAGAGCTTTCCCCTTGAGATCAGGAACACAACAGGGATGTTGACTCTCATTTCTGTTGTTTAACACAGTGTTGAAGTCCTAGCCTAAGCAATTAGAGAACAAAATGAAATCAAAGGCAGCCAAATTGTCAAAGGAGTCAAACTTTCACTTTTCTCAAATGATACCTTACATGGGAAACCCAAAACAGTCCACCAAAAAGCTGCTAGAACTGCTACGTGAATTCAGCAAAATCACAGGATATAAAATTAAAGTACAGAAATTGGTTGCATTTCTATACATCAATAATAAAGCAACAGAAAGAAGCACCAAAGAACTGATCCCATTTACAAATGTACCAAGACCCATAAAATACCTAGGAATAAGCCTAACCAAAGAGGTAAAAAGATCTGTATGCTGGAAACTATAGAAAGCTTATCAAAGAAGTTGAAGAAGACATAAAGAGGCAGAAAAACATTCCATGCTCATGGAACGGAAGAAGAAATATTGTTAAAATGTCAATACTACCCAAAGCAATCTACATAGTCGATGCAATTCCAATCAGAATAACAGCAGCTATTTTCTATTTATCTATTCTTCACAGAGTTAGAACAAACAATCCTAAAATTCGTATGAAACCATAAAAGGTCCTGAATAGCCAAAGTAATGTTGAAAAAGAAAACCAAAGCTGGAAGCATCACAATCCCAGACTTCAGCCTGCTCTACAAAACTATAATCATCAAGGCAGTATGGTATTGGCACAAAAATAGATACAGACCAATGGAAGAGACTAGAGAACCCAGAATTGGACCCACAAATGTATGGCCTACTAATATTAACAAAGCAGGAAAGAATGTCTAATGGAAAAAAGTCTCTTTAGCAAATGGTGCTGGGAGAACTGGACAGCAACATGCAGAAGAATGAAACTGGATTAATAGCACAGAGCCTACTTCAGATTCTTTCTCTTTCTCTCTGCCCCTCCCCTACTCATGCTTTTTTTCCCCCCTCTCCCTCACTCTCTCTCAAAATAAATAAATAAACTTTTAAAAAAGTAAACAAAATAGAAAGGAAGAGCTCAAATGAACAATCTATCTTCTTATCCCCAGGAGCTAACAAAGAACTAAGCAGAAAGAAGAAAATAACAAAGATTAGAATAGAAATGGATAGAAAACAGAGAGACAATAGGAAAACTTAGTTTGATTTTTGAAAAGATAAAATTGATAAGCCATTAAAGTAAGAAAGAAGACTCAAAAATATCAGATCTGTAGGAAGAGACACTACAACTGGTAGTACAGAGGAAAAAAGTATAAAACACTACATTAAACACTATACACCAGCAAACTACATAGCCCAGAAGAAATGGGTATGTTCCAGGAAATATATAAGCTACTAAGACTAAATTGAGAAGAAATAGAAAGTCCAAACAGACCCTTAACTACTATAGAGATTGAATCTTCAATCAAAAGTTTTCCTACAAAGAAAAGATCTGGATTAGATGGCTTCACTGGTGAATTCTACCAAATATTTAAAGAAGAATTAATACCAATCCTTCCCAAATGCTTCCAAAAAAATCAAAGAGGAGGAAACACTTCCAAATTCATTAGGGCACCCTTACCCTGATACAAAAGCAAAAACAACACGAGAAAAGAGAAAGTGACAAGCCAATAACCTGATTTATATATGCAAAAATGATCCACAAATTAGCAAACTGATTCCAATAGCACATTAAAAGGACCCTCTCTCTCTGCCCTTCCTCTACTCATGCACGCTCTCCCTCTCTCTCAAAATAAATATTAAAAAAAAAATAATAAATATAAAAATTAGTAAAACCCAACCAATATCTCATAGCATCATTTCTTTTTTATAGAAGTAAAATCAACTGCATCTTCAAGATGAATGCAGCCTGGACCAAATGTAATATGTTCTGAGAAAATAACTACTCTCCATATCCACTCTTCCCCCAGATTCACATACAGTTTTCTCTAGGCCATGTACCTGCTATAAAGATAGATGAAAACACTGGATATTTTAAAATGGTACCTATTATCTTTCAAAGATTTGAAGACAATTGAGAATCATGAAAATATTTATTAATTAAAAAGAATCCACAAACGAACAACTAGTGGAGATCCTGTTGGGAGAGCTGGTCCTCTGTGTATTCCAACCCTTATCTTGGTATAAATGTTTTCCACATTTTCTCCCTGCCTTATGTTGCACCCCCTTTTGTTTATTTTGGATTGTTAGTGGATTTCATCAGTCTTACTCTACCTTCTTGACTTTTTCTTCTTGTGTTATTCCTCCGCTCGCTATCCTTCAAAGAATTTTTACACCCCACTCAAAGTAAACGACAAAGCCCTTGTAATGACCAACAGGGCCTTACGTGGTATTCTGGGAAGATCGCCTCTCGGTGGCCACCTGCTACTGCTCCTGTTGGACCATTCCACTGTAACCACACTGGCCACTTCACCGTTCTCCAGCATCCAAGGCATTTCTGCCTCAGGGTCCCTTGCACTCCAGCTTCTTTACATGCCATGTTCTGCCCACATCACTCCCACATTTCCTTCAGAGATTTAACTGAATGTCACTTTACTTTTTTATATTTCTCATAGTTTCATCCTCTTTACCTTTTTTTAACTCCTTAACACTAACCATCACTATCATTTCTTTCCCCTCTCCCTAATCAAAATGAAACCCTTACAAAAGTAGGGATTTTTGCTTAGTTCATTTCCCCTTGAGTCTCCTAGAAATGTGCCTGACACACAGTAGATCCTCAAGAAGCATTCACTGAGCACATTAAGAACTATACGAGTGCTTATCTTTCCGCTGCTGAACTTAACTCATTTTCTTGAGGACTGATGCTTTGCTTTCTCTTTAGCCTCTGAGTGCTCTTTAATTTAGCCTACTTTAATATAAGTCTCTGACCTATCACTTTTATTAACTTTTCCTCTCTTTACTCCCAGTAGTTGGTTAGACCTCTGGTGATATATGATTTGCTCCTAAAACACCAAAATGGTATTTAATCTGAGGATCCATGGATATACAGACTTGTTCCCGTCTCTTTATCATCATCCCTAACAATTTTCCACTTCATTAGAGACATTTTTCTGTTCTTCAGGAGATTCTAGATCTGAGAAGATGCAGTAACGAAGAGGAATATATGGATTCAAATGCACAATGATTATATATGTTATATCTCATGTAATTGAAGATGCAATATTAAACAGTGATTTGAAAGGGTGCCTGGGTGGCTCAGTTGGTTAAGCGTCAGACTTCAGCTCAGGTCATGATCTCGTGGTTCATAAGCTCAAGCCTCGCATCGGGCTCTGTGCTGAGAGCTCAGAGCCAGAGCCTGTTTCAGATTCTGTGTCTCCTGTTCTCTCTTCCCCGTCCCCGCTCATGCTCTGTCTCTCGGTCTCTCAAAAATGATTAAACATTTTTTAAAAATATTAAGTGATTTCATGAGGAAACTGAAGCTCAAGACTTTAACTTGCTGATTTCCATACATCAAATTATGCAGCAGAGATCATCCATGCTCTTTCCTACCACACTGCCACTCCTACAATAGAAAGCAGACCCAAATCAATCACAAATATTCACAAGTGCACAGACCATAGAGTTAAAATGTGATGGCATCTGGTTTTGCATCAGTCAGTGGAAACTGAGCAAAATCATTACAGTACTGCGTTGTCCATTTTATTTTCGAGCCATTTTAAATTAATAGGCAAAAGGTGAAACAAGCAAGAGAGATGGCCTTCCTAGCATAAGAATCTGCACATTACACATGGGTAAAATTAAATTCCTTAGAAACGTCAGCCCAAGGTTGTTTTCCAAAGTGCTGCCATTCGGTCCCATCAACTTGCACATTTGTCATAAAACACTTGAGGTTAATATTTGAAATGTATTGATGGACTGCCTCAAATCAACCTCCTCAAATTCTCACAGATGAGTCTGCAGACAAGAAGAAAATGTTTTCCTTTCAATTAAAAAAATGTGACAATATTCCCTGAATGTGTTCATTTGTTCCCACCTCCTTCGAAGAGAACGTAGGTGCTTTCAGCATCCTAGGAAGAGATTCTTTAGGAAAGGACATATTGGGAGAGAGGGACTGGAAGGTTGCAACCAAGCGTGTCTGCAGAGAGAAAAAGAAAACAAAAAAGCAGCAAGAGCAAAGGGGGCTTGCTGATCACAGCTCTCAACAGCTTCATTCCAAAACCATTAGGGGAAGACTGGGGACAGATTTCTTAACACGTGGGGGACCCAACAGGACTACACAGCAAATGGAAACATCATGATATTTTTACTTCTTTTGGCCTTTATTTTTGGGAAAGCCATTTTCTCCCAACTGTAATTTTCAATTTGAAAACCTTTGAAAGTGCCACAGCACTTCTTTTGACATAAATGACATAATCAGGAGATACCCAGCAATTTCCACCACACAGTAGCCTCTGTGATTCACAGCGATCTGATTTTTCCCTAAGCAGTGAATTTAAACTTTTTTAAAATTTAAGTCGTGTTTGAAAGAAATAAAATGACTTAAAACTTTATTTTAATCCTTTCTAAAACAACCTCAAATTTCTGTACCCCAAAATGGCAGACAGCCAACTTAGATTTCTCACGATATATATTCAGATATAACTGCGACCAAGGCTATATGGAGCCCAGAGTGGCAATTAAAACAAGAAAGGATAGTCATACCTTGATCCTAATTTCCTGGTAAACTGAAGGGTCTGCTCCCCCCCCCGCCCCCCCCCCACAGCATTATATTATGGCTGTAACCACTGGCTTTAGATGGCTCCTTTAGTTTGTCTACAGCATTTGTTCACACCCCATTCCTTTAGGCATCACACTCATGAGCTCTGAGTTCTCTGAAGCTCTGGTGAAAGTTCCTACAATTTTTTACTTTTTTAAAGAATTTTTAAAAATGTTTATTCATTTATTTTGAAAGAGAGAGAGATAGAAAGAGAGAGAGAACGTACCCATGTGAGCCAGGGGCAGGGAGGAGGAGCAGAGACAGAGGGAGAAAGAATCCCAAGCAGACTCTGAACTGTCAGCTCAGAGCCCCACATGGAGCTCAATCTCATGAACTGTGAGATCATGACCTGAGCAAAAACCAAGAGTCAGACGCTTAACCAACTGAGCCACCCAGGCGCCCCACTTCTATCTCCTAAGTTCTTCCTCTGGCACTCTGCCAAAGCCCATGAGTACTGTATCCAGAGGAGCTTTATGTTCTAATTCATCCCCAATTTTCTAAACTCTTAAATATTTTTGCTGACTAATCCTCTCCCTATGACAATATAGGCCTTTCCCTGTCTTCCACAACTGTTACTTTATACACACTCTCTAAAATGAAAATCCATGTTTTTATGGAAATACACTTATTACAGAATTGGATGAAACAGAAGGACACTGAACACAAAACTAGAAAACTTGTGTTCTTTCCCATTCACTGAATGCTGGACCTAATTATCTAATCTCTTTGAATTCCATCCTACCCATCCTACCTGGGAATGAGACTGTCCTACCCTAGTGACAAGGGATCAATGGTATCAAATGAGAAGTATGTGGTAGTGCTAGTGGATACTGGAGGAACATACTGGGGGAGAATACCCTTTTCTTTCATCTTAGGAAATGAAAACACTGAAATGCTTAATTATTTTGCATGTATATTTGTAAATACCAGAATTAAAATTAGACATATATACACACACATCTATCTCTCTGTCATATCTCTGTATTTTTTAAGAGAGAATAATAAGTAGCCAGTATTTTTCCAGATGGCACAATTAATCAACATGTCTACATTTGTCTTATTCCCACAACTGCAAGTCTGATTAGTCAAGACTTGATGGAGTGGAAGCCAAAGCAGTCACCCAAGTGGATGTCTTACAAGTCGGCTGTGCCTCAGATAAGAGTTTTGACCCTGAAATCCTGGGTCTAGGAGCACCTGGAATATGACATAAAATTTTCTTAAGCCATACATGTCCATTTTTTTTTTGTATAAATTAAATCTAATAATAAATCTGTCAGTTGTATTTCCAACCTCCAAAAAAAAAAACTTTTCAAAATAAATCTATGGCATAATGCTTTTACTGGTGGGGACAAGTAACTCGTTTACTACTGTAGCCAAAATGGCAAGTGAGGGTAATATACAATACTTAAAAATAAATATGGTGGCCTTATAGAAAAGATATTTATACTTAATAATTTGGCCAGAAAAAAAAGAGCTTGAGAAGATTAGTGGGTTTGTTTGTTTTAACGTTTCTGTGTTTTGTCCCTGCAGGCCATTGAGGTGCTTAGTCTGTCTGGTTTTTTTTTTTCCTGCAGCTTTTTGTCTTTTCTAAAGTTTGTACTAACACTGTATGACTTTATCCAAATGTTGTCACCATGAGAACATTGGGTCTAGTACACAGAGATATAACAAGGCTTCCATAGGAGGGGGAAATGGGAAAATATAGTCATATATTAAGAGTTAAATTATGGGGCGCCTGGGTGGCTTAGTTGGTTAAGCGTCCGACTTTCGCTTAGGTCATGATCTCACGGTTCGTGGGTTCGAGTCCCACGTCGGGCTCTGTGCTGACTGCCAGCTCGGAGCCTGGAGCCTGCTTCAGAGTCTGTGACTCCCTCTCTCTCTGACCCTCCCCTGCTCACGCTGTCTCTCTCTCTCTCTCCTAGAAATAAATAAAACATTAAAAAAAAAAAAAAGAGTTAAATTATAAGGGGCACCTGGGTGGCTCAGTGGGTTGAGTGTCAGGCTTCAGCTCAGGTCATGATCTCGTGGTTCATGAGTTCAAGCCCCACATCAGGCTTACTGCTGTCAGCAAAGAGACCACTTCTGATCCTCTTCCCCACTTCTTTAATCCCTCCCCTGCTTGTGCTGTCTCAAAAATAAATATTTAAAAAATAGAGTTAGACTATAAAACCCAACGCTGAACAGCTCACAGCAGATGTGCAAGAGGACCTTCAGGAGTCAGAATGTTTCATGGGCATGAAAAGATTGCCTAGCATACATATTAACACAAATTTAACAAAAACAACATGTAACTTAAGAAGATTATTGGTCAGCTCTGGAAAAAATAAAAGGGGAGGCATGGTGACAAATATTGGCATGGTCCACGCCTACACACAATTGGTATCTAGGAAAGAAGTCACCTTAGTTAAGTCTAACTATGATGATCCAATCATATTCACTGTGCGACGGAACACGTAATAAGTACACACTTGGTACCGGTTAGACATTGTTCTAAATATTTCATATGCTGCATTATTTAGTATGAAGTAAGTTACTATCACCACCTCCATTTTACTAATGAACCCATTAAGGTTTAGAGGAGTTAAATAATTTCTCTCAGGCTTCACAGCTAGTAATTGTTCAGGCTGAGATTTGATAGCTTAATCAGAGAGCCTCTGCACTATACTATACTATTTAAATTTTGCCCAATGTCACTTAACTTTCATCTAGTCTTCTAGTTCTCATTCTATGTTCATCAATAATTTTATAGCTAATTTTTGGCTTGGAATGTCTTTATTTTCAACATAAATAGTCCAGCTTTTGTTACGGTTACAAATGTAGGGTATATTAATGGAACTGACACTCTGGTGTCACATACCAATCACAGGAGCTTGGTTACTGAGAGGCTCTAGGGACAGATGGGTTCCTCTTAGGAGATAACATAACTTGGTGCTTAGGGCTGCATGTTTACCAATGATCTAATAATTTAATTAAGTCAAGCAATTTTCCAAGAGAGGAAAACCAGATATAAGAAATAAACCAAGGGGTGCTTGGGTGGCTCAGTCAGTTAAGCACCCAACTTCGGCTCAGGTAATGATCTCACCACTGAGTTCCAGTTAGGCTCTGCGCTGACAACTCAGAGCCTGGAGCCTGCTTCAGAGTCTGTGTCCCGCCTCCCTGCCCCCCCACCCTTGTCCTGCTTATAGTCTGTCTCTCTCTCAAAAATGAATAAACATTAACATCAAAAAAAGAAATAAACCAAGAAATGAGTTAATTGTTCAGATTTGAGTCAGAATGGAAGGCTCAAAGGGAATAGAGAGGTCTAACTAGACAGAGATTGTTAGAAAAGCTGATCTAGAGGCTTAAGGTTACCCAAGTTAGGTCTTCTGCGAGAAATGCTCACTTTAAATTCTTATTTTGCTCAAGCTGTAACACGGCCGGCCGTGCACGACCTGGTGCGCTCCGTCTTTCTGTGTGGCAAGGTCCGGTTTAACAGCTACCTGCCAGGGCGCGGCAGCCTGTCCGACCTTTCCCGGCTCTATGCTCCCAGCTGGCCTGCAGCATTTTCCCGCACGCCTCCAGTGCCCCTGGGCCTGGTCCAGAAGGCCAATGGCTCCACGTGGTGCTCAAGGAGGTGCACTTTTTCAAGCTGCAGGTGCCGATACTGGCTGCTCAGCAACCGCTAGCTCAATCCGCGCGGTGTGCCTCGTGTTGCAGCCTGTGGGCCGAGCTGCGCGTGCGCAAACCGCAGCTCAAGGCGCCGGCGCGTGACACGGCATTTGTGTTGGGCACCAGTGGCACGTGTGTGGAGGCCCACCCGCGCCTGCCTGCTGCAGCCACGTGAGCATCGCCAAGGCTGCTGCGTGCGAGGCGCTGTCTTGGATGTGCCCTGACCGGAAACATCATACCTACAGAAACAAACATATTAACAACAACAACAACAACAACAAAAACCCATAAAGGAGTAACATATTATAAAGGAGAATGTTTTGGTTGGATCTCACTGAAATAATTGGCTCTACCCCTAAAATATAAGTACATTAGTATAAAATATGAGACGGGTAGCTAGTCAAGCCTTAAAGGTAACCCTGCAGACTCACGGTAGAGCAAAATTAATTGTGAAGCACAGTTTTAATTCCTGGGATGTTTGATGGGAGAGACAAGAAGAGAATTCTGAGAAGATGGATTGAAGAGTCTTTCTAATAGTTCTCAGCCAAGAGAGACATTCAGTTTTTCTGCCTTCAGCCATGAATGGCTACACAGAACAGCAAGCCATTGCAGGCTTTGCCCAATATATTCATAGGAATTCTCAAGCATTTATTTTTCATTTCTTGCATTTTATGCGTTGGTAGATTAACAATTAGAAATATCAGGAAGAGTAGTGTGAACAATAAAAATAAACTCTATGAGTAACAAACACTTGAAACACGGTGTCTGATCACTTTTAGGATTGAACATTGGACAGTTGCAGGGAGCCCATGAAATTCTAGAGATGGCTAGATTTGGTTGTATCCCAGGAAAGAAAGGGAACGTTCATTCTCCACTGGATGAAAATAAGATACACTGGGCAATGAAATCAAAATAAACACAAAAATATGCTCTATTTTACATATTACATAACCTCCATTATTTATCATGAGGATCAGGTTATGATGGGTTGGTAGAGCAGACAAGGAGGGATAACTTCCTTATACTACCTTGTGAAGTGTGGGTCTGTTGGCAGGGGCCTACAGATGAGAGCTGATTTGTGTTAATTGCTTGGGATATCACATCAGCTACACAAATGGCACACGGTAAATGAGGTACCACAAAATGAAACAAATATGTAATGGTGGGGTGGGTCAAAAAATACTTTTAGTTCCAATTCTGCTACTAACATGACATATGGCTTTATATAAGTAACCCATCGTGGCGCATCCACACAGGAATGTTATACATAATAACAATGTATAAGAACAAAAGAGACAAAGGTCTCTATCAGAAGCTATTAAGTTGGTTGCTGTAGGACACTCCAAAAGAGAAAGACCAAGAAAACAAGCCAACAAAAATAGTGTTAATTCTAGAAATGCACAATTATGAAAACTCAGCTAGTAGATATTTAGGAGGGAAGATAAATGTGTGTTTATGTGTGTATATCTGTATATGAGTATGGAGCTTAAAGCAGAGCATTTGGCATGGATAATGGGAAAGACGAAGGATAAAAAATGTAGATATCACATGAGAAGGTTTTCTCCGATTTTATTCATTTTACAACAGGTTCAATAGTGGTTTTTTAAATTTTCTTATTTATTGTTATGATTATATACAGTAGTAGCATTATTATTTTCAAGGAAGTAGATTGAGCAATTAATTTAGAATGCAACTGTATTCATTTTCAAAAGGCAGAGCACGTCTGGCTTTTACAGAGAACAGATGACCCAAAGCCTCATTTTTAATAGTATGTTCATACTTGTCTTTTCCACATGCATTAGGTTAGGCCCTATTATAAGTCCAATGCCAAACTGTGAAGTATATATCATAAAATTTCAAGATGTAATAGGCATTGTGATATAGTTTTCACTTTCAAATTTGTTCTTTTGGAAAGTAAAGCAATAAACAACCTTGTTGTCTTAAAGTGTAATTTACATGAGTTAAGAAAATGGCTAGAGCCCACTGTTTTATTAACTTCCACTAGATATCTTTAAACATGATGAAAGGCTCTTACATATGAGTTCAAGTATCAGGCAGCTTTGTATTGAGAGAGTAATTTATTTTTCATTATTCACTTACTAAAACAAATGCATCTGAAACAGAGGAGATACGGATCAGCTCTGCTACAGTAGCCAGTGAGATGGATATTTCCCAGACATTCCAATCAAAAAAGAAAAAAAAGCCTACATTTCTTTGTTCTAAGCATGATAATGGAAAGTTGATGCCAATTTTCCAAGCTGAAATCTGCAAATAGCAGCTTAGATTAGAAACTAGCAAGTGACTTTTCAAATTCAGTACTGAAGCAGACAGCAAAGAGCCCTATAACCCAAACAGCGGTTTATCATAAGATATATTTTGCATTTATCCTAGCATATGCTTTCTGCCAGACTCTGACTCTAATGACCAGGAACATTGGATATCTGAAAATACATGTGGAAATCAGTCTTTTAAATGATTACCATGTTTTCTAAGAGTGTTAAAGTTTCAGAGAAACAGGCCAGGTATATGGAAGTTTCCAGCCTGGACAAGCAGGTCTTACTCAGTGGGATTGGTGGAGAAATTTATAATGCTACTGACTGTTACCTGGAGAAGTGCCCTACCTCTCCACTTTAACTTCCATATTTACATTACATCTTCTCCTTTTATTATTAAGGCAACCTCTTATAGAAAGGACCCATAAAAGTGAATATTGCTATATCAGCCCTATTTTATCTTGCTATTTGACACTCTAGGCTTGTTTCTTAGTGTTCCACATCTCTGAATTTTCACATTAAGGCTCTGTCTCAAGTTGGTTGAGAGAATCAGACGATCAGATGCAGATAAATAATCTAGAACAATGTGGCAGAGAGCAGGTAGTCATTGAATATTGGCCTCTGCCATCCACTTGCACCCTCCTGCTTTAAAATTTCCAGAAGGTTGCACAGTTTTTCTTCTGTGGTCTTTCTAGAGGGAAACGTGGTTCCTTGCCTTATGTATTCAACCCTTACGAGACCTATTCTTTTCTGTTATATCCATGTGGCAACATGCAAGTGAGCCGCAATAAAGCATCCTCTATGAAAGCATACTGAATACATTTAAATAGCACTTTGGATCCACTTCTAAAGTGTTATTCCAGCAGAGTTTCAAAAGGTAAGTGACAAACATACTCCATTGAGTCACAGGCTTTCAGAGGAAGAAAGACTGTAGGACTAGGACCAGTAGACAAGAACACTTGTAGTCTAGCACCTGCACCCGAATAGACAAAAAACGGGGGTAATGTTAAATAAAACTGTTCTTAACGATGTTTGACATCTACTCTTCATGTCTTAAAAATCTACATAAACGAGAGTAGAATGGTGGTTGTCAGGAACTGAGGATGAGAGAAATGGGGAGATGTTGGTCAAAGGGGACAAACTTTCAGTTGTAAAATGAAAAACGTTCTTGGGATCTAAATACACAACATGGTGACTCTAGTGAACAATACTCTAGCACACAATTGAAAGTTACTAAGAAGGTACATTTTAAGTATTTTTACAACACACTCAAGGAATGGTAATTATGTGATGGGATGGAGGTATAAGCTGACCTGATTTGGTGATTATTCCCCTGATATATATATGTATCAAAGTATCAAACCATCACCTTCTACACTTTAAGCTTACACTGTTATACCCAGATCGCAGTATCCTCACCGACCAGAGACCACCGGGGAGACCGAGTCACGCATGCAAAGGCAAAGGGCTTTATTACGGGCTCAAGCTCGGGCTCACAGACTTTACCAGCGCAGTGGATCCGTGCTGTGAGCCCCGAACAAAGGCAGAGTAGAGTTTTTATGGGGTTTGTGATGGGGGAGTTACAGAAATTGTGGCATGGAAACAGTGATCCAATCATAATTATACAACATTATTGACAGCGGGTTTAACCATACATGTTATCCAGAGTATCTGTTACTTTTGGCAGGATCCAATTACAACATTCAGGGTACCCTTAAATTCAACCAACCATAGAGCAAGCCTAGAGTCTTGTTCGGTGACTAATGGGTTAACTTTTACATTAGGCAGCTGAGATTTATCTATAGTTGCTGGCCTTTCTTGATTGGGCGTTGCCAAGGTAGTGTGGTGGAGTGAAGTGTTGGGCAGTTTCTTCGGCCTTGGGCAATGTGTTTCAGGGAAACTGAAACTTAGGCCTTCTAGTTTAGAGGGGAAACTTAAGGCCTGTCATGGATTTTGTATGGTTGAGACTTGTGTCCTTACAACACAAGGTGATATGTAATTATTTCTCAATAAAGCCATTAAGAAAAAGAATTCACAGCTGGATTAGTATTTATTATTATCCAAATTAAAGATACTTAGACATTCTATCAATGAGATGTATAGGCATTTTTCAAGAAGCAAAACTTACTAAAACTCTTTAAAAATATCTGCCTGCAATATTGCTTTACCAAAATAAATTCCTAGTTGATAGGGCAAAGAACCTGGACACAGTGTGTGAAGATAGGACAAACAATCAACAATCTTAATACCTAACACATATGGAGTTGAAGAGAAACAATTGTACTTTCTCACAATATTACCATATACATCTTAGTTTTCATAGTCCCAGTACAAGGAACTATTTTACTCCCATTTAATGGATAAGGCTCTTGAGACTCAGATAATTTCAGTATTTTTCCACCTTTATTGAGAAATAATTGACATACATCAGTGTATGTGTTTAAGGTACACAACATGATGGTACATGATTTACTTATATTGTGAAATGGTTACCACAGTAAGTTCACTTAACATGCATTATCCCCTAGGGATACAGTAAAAAGAAAAGAAAAATTATTTTTGTTATGAGAACTCCTAGAATCAACTCTCTTGACAATTTCCCTATATATCATACACCAATGTTAACTATAATCATAGTGTTGTACGTTTTATCCCTAACTACTTATTTACCTTATAACTAGATGGTTGTACCTTTTGACCACCTCCCTCCAAATTTTGGTATTTTTATCAGGCCACATAAATAGAGAAGACTGGAATTAAAATAATGTTTGTATAATTTACTGTTCTTTGAACTTACTCTATAAACAAAAGGCTATTTTTTTTTTATTTAACTTTATCACTCAGTGTCCTTTGTAATAGCCTCAGTATCAACTTCGTGTTCACAAAAATCCTACAAGGCCTCATGACTGAGAGGAGGAGGAGACTAAAGCCATGCTCTGGGGTCTAACTCTAGCTGGGTCATGGCAGACAGATGTGGTCTGGATTTTTACACAATGTATAAGAGAAAAGTTAAATAGCTCCCCCTGTTGAAAGCTTTAGTCATAAGGCTTTGCATTCCTTCTGTCCAAGGCTGTACCCACACAACTGCCTCATACTTTAGTGCCTACACATGGTTCTTTTCTTCTGCTATATTTAGCTTCTTCCATGTTCTGTTACAGGAAGTCTAGCCATCCTCCAGTAGTCACTAGAGCATCATCTGGAGTTTCCCTCTTCCTTCTAGACTGTTATTAAGAAAAAAATCCTGCTTCTTTACATTAGAATTTTATCCCATCTTTATCATAGAACTTTGTACATTGTAATCCAGTTGCTTATGGATTTATATGTCTGCTTCCCTACTCGATTCAAATCAACCTGAGAAATAACTTTGCAACACATAATATTACTTCAAGATATGGGAAAACAATCATGATATATGAAGCATACATAATTCAAATTGGAAGCAGCTCAGAGAAAACACAGCAAATATTTACAATTACAACCACTGGATAGTGGGATTGGGGTGACACCTTTTTGCTTATCTGTTTTTCTAATTTTTCAACACTAATTATATTATTTGCATACTAAAAGTGAGAGGTAGTTGAGATATTTACATTATTTTAGTCACTGATCAAATTCTGTATGAAAAACCATATTCTACTTTAATTCATTAACTCAAATAATAAGGAATAAAGAGAAACTTTGATACAATGTAACATAATGGAAGAATGGAAACTAATAACTACATAAGAAAAGATTAGGCTTTGCAAAACGGCCAAAGACTAACTGAGATTTCGAATAACTAAGATTATTCAACCAGAGAGAAATTGCTATTGACTAATTATATAAAAGATAAAGATACATGGGGCACCTGGGTGGCTTAGTCGGTTAAGCGTCCGACCTTCGCTTAGGTCATGATCTCGCGGTTCGTGGGTTAGAACCCTGTGTTGGGCTCTGTGCTGACTACCAGCTCAGAGCCTGGAGCCTGTTTCAGAGTCTGTGATTCCCTCTCTCTCTGACCCTCCCTTGCTCACGCTGTCTCTCTCTCTCCCTCTCCTAGAAATAAATAAAACATTAAAAAATAAAAATATAAAGATATATAATTTATGATCACTAACTGTTGTTCATCTCTATGGACTTCTAAATATTTTTAAAAAATAAGGAAAAGAAGGAAAGGGAAGGGAGGGGAAGAGGGAGGGAAGGAACTGAGGGAGGGAGGGAGGGAGGGAAGGAGAGAGAGAGAGAGAGAGAGAGAGAGAAAGAAAGAAAGAAAGAAAGAAAGAAAGAAAGAAAGAAAGAAAGAAAGAAAGAAAGAAAGACTGGAACTCAAGCAGAAGGGAATTAAACAACATATAAGGCAGACTTTTCTGACAGTGAAAACTGTTAAGCACTGTACCAGATTACTAATGGAATAAGGAAATATTTATTAAGGCCTTATAAAACCAGCCTGGAATAATTTCCAAATTGGCATGTGTGTAGACAGGGGGATGCTTAAGTTGACTTTTAAAGGTCCTTTGCAGTGCTTTGCTTTTATAGTATGATGGATTTTATAGGAATAACACTTAGTTCTCATATGATACTAAGTGATTCATTCAAGACTTTCCAGAAGCCAAAAAGCCCTATCCCCCATCCTCTACTGGCACGTAGTTTTTATTTTCTAAATCTCCATGGTGGAAAATAGATTTTTTAAATGTAGGTACTGGGATTTTAACAATCTCTTAAAGCTCTTACATTTTGAATTCCCAACTCAGATCAAATTCATTTTATGCTCTACTAAATGCATGTCATCTCTGAAAAGCAATTTTTCCTCTTTACAATCTAACCTTTCCTCTTCCTTTCTTCCACTTTGACTCCCCTACTGGCAAGATCAGTTTTAGTATAAGACATATTTTTGATGCTGGTTTCTTATTAATTTAGACTATGACAGAAAATGCACTGTCATTTACAGAAAAGGAAATTGAGAAGATTAGTAATTAGATATTAAGAAGATCTCAAATGTATTTCACACTATCTAAATTGTTATTCTTCGTGAAGATTAAGTAATATCCAAAACTGAATTGTTGATACTATGTTTCCAGTTTAATTAGCATTGCCTTGATTGACTAATGCACAATATTATTTTTTCTCATAATATGATTTCCTCTTGAAGAAAACATCTTTCAAAAGGCTTAACAGACCTTACCCTTCCATTGCTCAATAATAATAATACCCTTTTGTTAGCTGCCTTTGTTGTTTCAGGATCCCTGGAATGTAAAATACATGGGGAAGTTTAATTTTTAAAATGTGTAAACGCCGTAACATTTTTTAAAGAAAAAACATGTTTTAACTCTCTTATCTCCATCTGCTTAAACTTAGAGTAGATACAGTACTATCTTTATCCCCTCAGTAGCTGAGATTATTAAAAAAGAAAAGGTGCTTTGTCATTTATTCTTTCAAGGTGAAATAGGAATAGAAATTAGAGACACTATTTTTCTAAAAGTTAATTCAGAAATCATAATATTAATGGAAACCATTTTTCATTCATAATCTTTCTTCTAAGAACCAATATAGCAAGTATTAGATATGCCATTGTATCTTTATCATATCTAATTATTTTCCATATTTACAAACCTTATGCAGAAAATCATTTGAACATACTGACAATAGAGTCCTGATTATTTCTTGAGTAAAAAGGATTAGGCACTGTGCTTAAAAATGAGGATACACCATGGGGCGCCTGGGTGGCTTAGTCGGGTAAGTGTCTGACTTTCGCTTAGGTCATGATCTTGCGGTTCGTGGGTTCGAGCCCCGCGTCGGGCTCTGTGCGGACTGCCAGCTCAGAGCCTGGAGCCTATTTCAGAGTCTGTATCTCCCTCTCTCTCTGACCCTCCCCTGCTTCCGCTGTCTCTCTCTCCTAGCAATAAATAAAAATGAGGATACACCAGTGAAAACAAAGCCAAGGAGGTATGAAAAAGAAATATAGACAAGAAAATAGGAAACTACAATTGACCCTTAAACAACATGGATTTGGACTGTGAGGATCCACTTACATATGGATTTTTTATACTACTATAAATGTATTTTCTCTTCCTTATAATTTTCTTTTTTTTTTTTTACTGAAGTATAGTTTACACACAATGTTACATTAGTTTCACGTGTGCAACATAGTGATTCAAAAAATCTATACATTATGCCATGTTCCCACAAGTGTAGTTATTATCTGTTCCCATTTAATATTAACACTATTAAAATATCATTGACTGTATTCCCTATCCTTCATCCCCATGACATATTCATTCCATAACTGGAAGTCTGTATCTCCCACTCCCCTTCACCCATTTTACCCATCTCCCCACCAACCTTCCTTCTGACAACAATCATCAGATTGTTCTCTGTATTAATGGGTCTGTTTCTGCTTTGTGTTTGTTTGTTTCATTTTTTAGATTCCATATATAAGTGAAATCATATGTATTGGTCTTTCTCTGTTTGACTTATTTCATTTAGCATAACACCCTGTAAATTCATCTTTCTTATGATTTTCTTAATAACATTTTCTGTTCTCTAGCTTACTTTATTGTAAGGATATAGTATATAATACATACACGAAATATATGTTAGTCAACTATGTTCTCAGTAAGGCTCTTGGTCGATAGTAGGTTATGAGTAATTAAGTTTTTAAGGAGTCAAAAGTTACACGTCAATTTTCCACTGCATGGGAGTCAGCATTCCTAAGACCCTATTGTTCAAGGACCAAACATATAACATAATGTAATAAGGTCAGGGTACAGTATAGCTCTATGAAACACCCAAGAGCCTATATTTGAGATATGTTCTCACAGGAAATGAAAGTATACTGAGACCCAAAAATAAGTAAGAGCCAATAATGCACAAAAGGCAAGGGGCAGCAGAAAGTAGGAGAGTGAAACTCCACTAACACAGCAAGAGTGGAGGGAAGACTACAGGTGGTTGTGTGTGAATTCCCAAAACCACCCCCAGACCCGCAAGCACTGATATCACCTGGGAACAGTGCATTAGATATGCAAACTCTGCAGCCCCATCCCAGATCAAATGAATTAGAAACTCGCTGTTTGGAGCCCATCGATCTGTATTTTTTTTTTTTTTTTTTGGATAGTTGAACTTTGTTTTATTAGAAAGTCTGAAAATCTTTGCCTTTAATTGGAACATTTGGTCCATTGACATTTATTTTTTTATTTATTTATTTTTTACAAATAGTTTATTGTCAAATTAGTTTCCACATAACACTCAGTGCTCATCCCCACAAGTGCCCTCCTCCTTGCCCATCCCTCCTCCCCCCCACATCCATCAGTCCTCAGTTTTTGTCAGCATTCAAGAGTCTCTCATGGTTTGCCTCTCTCCCTTTCCCCCACCATTTCCGCCCTTCTTCTCCCCCTTGTTCCTCCGTCAAGTTCCTCCTAATCCTCCTATACGTGCAAACATATGATATTTGTCCTTCTCTGCCTGACTTATTTCGCTCAGCATAACACCCTCAAGGTCCATCCATGTTGCTACACATGGCCAGATTTCATTCTTTCTCATTGCCATGGAGTATTCCATGGTATAGATAAACCACATCTTCTTGATCCATTCATCTGTTGATGGACACTTAGGCTCTTTCCATGTTTTAGCTATTGTGGAGAGTGCTGCTATGAACATTGGGGTACATGTACTCCTATGCCTCATCAATCTGTATTTTAATGGCAACTCCATGTCATTCTAATGCCAGGTAAAGGGTGAAAACCACTGAGTAAGAGGAACTGAAATTCAAATGGCAAGATTATATGGAAGCAAAAGTGGAATAAGATTAGCCTTACAAACTGAGAGACAAGAACCATAAAAATCATGGCCATATTTATCACACCAGGACAATGATGATGCACAGCCATTCATTCCCACCATTCCCTTCAAGGAGCTCTCCCTGACTACCTTATCTAGAGCAGCCCATTGGATACTTTTCCTCACAAAACAAGTTATATATTTGTGTCACAGGACTTATCATTACCTTATACTTTTTATTTCTTTACTTTTGTATGTTTGGGCCTGTCTTCATTCACTGAGATGTAAGATCCATGGGGGCAGAGCCTTTGTCTGTCTTGTTGTATATTGAATTTCAAATGCTTTAGAACATTGCTTGCTATGTAGTAGATACTCAATAAATGTTGAATGAATGGATCAATGTATAAGTCACTAGGGATGTAGAGATGAGAAAGAAAGACCCAGGACTTGATCTCATGGAGCTTATTTTCTGGTTCACATGACTACATTTGCATTTAGATAGCATTTAGATTGCTATAGGAAAACCAGGGCAAAACCAGAGAAAGCAAAACTGATTCAGATGCTGTTGCTGCCGTCAATGTCAGAGGTAATGGCAACCTCTAATAGAGAAATGCCAAGGGGGGGGAGGGGTGGAGAAATAGATAAAGTTATAACACATTAAGGAGGTGGGATCAGGAGTCTTCTGTGATTGATAAAATGTCAAAAGGAGTCAAGGCATGAAGGGGTGAATTCTGGCTTAAGCCACTGGAAGACCTCTGTCGAGAAAAGGAAGAGAAGAAAAGGCAAGCAGGGTTGTAAATATTGTATGGGGCATACTGTTAGTAAAAAATTATTCTTTATTCAAATTCAACTAGATGTCCTGTATTTTCATTTGAAAATAAAGTACAGCACTCAATTAAATAAGAGCTTGGTGAAATTACATGTACTAATGAACACAAATTCCTTGTTAAACAAATCTAAATGATAAACTGAACACTGAAAACATTAAATTCAGGTTACTCAATGATTTCATTCACTAACAAACAGAAATTAGGTTGCCTCAAATTCTTAAGAATTGTGTACCTGTATACCTTTTAAATAGGAAACTAGTGATTCCTAAGGAATTAATTTTGTTACTTAATATTTTAAAACAATTACTTCTTTGTACATAGAAGGTAGATGAAGAGGATTGAAAGAGTTTGCAAAACATCCTATTGTCTAAATGTAGATAGTGCTACACTCGATTCCACAGTTTGAAAATCCTCCCTCACCAAATGGGTTTTTGTTACAGTGAAGTCCTTAGGAGGAAGACCATCTAGGCAGAGGAAGTAGAGTGATGCTATTGTGATTATAATAATATATACCTTTATATTCATTTAATACTAATACTTTACAATTTTGAAAGTATTTTCCCATGCATTTGACCATATTTAAGGATCCCAGTAACTCAGGAGGTCATTGGGATTTATCTCCATTTGAACAGATGAGGGACCTGAGATTCTTTGAGATGTGATGGTTTTTCCAGAGATCACATCTCTAAAAAGTAGAAGAGAAGACACACAGTGCTTCCTGCAATAAGTTCAGAATTCAATTTCAAGGCAAGGTTAAAGGGAGAAAAGTAACATAAAAGTAACAATATGTGTACCCATGGAGACATGCTGTTCCCAGTGCAATCATATGTTTACATGCAACCAAAGATTTGTGTGGCAAGGTAGCTATGATGAAATGGTTTCACAGAATTGCTTCTAAGATCCTGCAGAGGTGATTCTCAGGGTGCAAGCATTGTTTCTTTACCAGTTGCTGAGTGATGGTGGTTCACCATTAACCTACCAGACTAGTTAACTAGTAGTAACTGTTAACTTGAACATCTGAAGCAAGAAGTTAATGCCAGTAGAAGCTGGCATTGCTGAAAGCTGACAAGGACAGGACAGTGGCTGGAGATGATCATTCAAGGAGTTATTATGAGCTGGAAAAGCTGAAGTAAACTGTTGGAAAACCCCATCTGGGCAGATGGTACCAAAAGGGGCAGATGGAGTTGCAGGCAAAGGAAGCCTAATTTTTTACCATCACTGCCTATTGATCATTCTGGTGACAGTGTCAGTTTTGAGGGAAAAAAAAATCATCCTTTCTGTTTACCAAAGTGAAAGTGGACATCAGTCTACTGTGATGTCCCTCATTAAGGAGTAAGAGTAAAAATGACCCACTCTGTGATGAGGTAATTTTGAGGACCCGTATTTCTAGCAGAGGGATCATGACCCAGGTCTACAGGAAGCCGGGACAGAGCCCACCATCTGTGGGCCCTTACAATAAACCTCTGCAGACCCTGAGACCTTAGAGTCTCTTTCTCCCAGTAATAAATGAACTAGTAGGTTGGATCAGGTTGTTTTTAAATATTTTGAAAGGGCTTAAAGATTTATAAGTGCCCCAACTGTCAGTTTCCAGGCACAAGTTGAGGCAAGTGCATAGGAGTCCAGGTAGGCCCTTTCTTAATTTAGATCAGCTCTTCCATATCCACATAGGGATTTGGCATATGAATTTGTTTGAAGTTTATTTCCTGTGGCTATAAAATTTGAAAATACCTAGCCTATGTCACCTCCAACTTTTCTTCTACCTTGAGAATCTGTATTCACCAGCAGGAAAGATATTCTGGTCTATTTCCAAAACTCTCCAAGTTTAGAATGCCAGTACATTCTGCAGTGCTTCATCCTCCTCCCCCTTCACTGCCTCCCCTACTCTCCACTCTCTCTCTCTCTTTCTTCCTTTCTTTCTCCTCATCCCCTGCTCCAAGATTTTCCCAGGGACTGTGACTTCTATCATTATTTCTTGACTGCGCATTTGCTTGGCATTTGTCTGCCATTCCCAAATCGACCTCAGGTTTGTAGGAAAGGCTCCAGCTGGAAAAATAAGCTTCCTGTTCAGGTCCATCCTGTTTCTAATCTGCTGCTGTTGTAAGACATTCCTTTCAGGGATTTCTTTACTTCCTATTGCTTTGCCTTTTCTGCTATAAACCACACAAATATTAATCTCTCCTGGTCCCCGGTTTCCCTTACCACCTTTTTTTTTTTCCATCTAAAATGCCTGCCAGTACTTTTCACACTTCATCATGTCTCCAGGAATACTGGCCCTAGGTCAGAGCCAGAGGCTGCAACTTGACAAACTGTGTTGCAAGGTGGTTTTCCCTCCACACTGTCTACAGCTGTCATCTTCTCTCAAGTCCCCAAACTGCAAATTAGCCAGCATTGGCAGGGGATCATGGGATTTTGTAATTCATAGTCATTAAACAAAGAAAAAGAAGGTTGTAGCTTCTTCCCCCTCACCCCCATCCCCCCCCACACACACCATTTCTAGGAAAATAATTAACCCATAAATCTACATTCTTTACTGTTTTCTCTTGATGAGATTTTGATTCGTCGAATCAGAAATCACAATAAGGAGCTGAGAAGACTATTTCTCAAAAGAATTATTTACAAATAACTCTGACTATAAGAATTATATATTGCTCTTTCACAGAAAACATACCTGCTACAACAATATGGTTTAATATTTAAATTTTCCTTTGGGTGATTGTCATAATTGTGGTGATTCCAGGGCCGGGAGAAGTGTGGGATTTCTTTATTTAAAGGAAAACCATCTAAAATTTCTCTAGCATATTGTCAAGCTAAAAAAAATTAAAAGCACAATTTTCTGTATTCTAGACATTTAAAATCTAAGGCTGAGACCACTGATATTTAGGGATGGCACTTCTTTGTTTTAAAGTTTCTTTATTTTGAGAGGGGAGAGTTAGAGAGAGAGAGGGAGAGAAAGAATCCCAAGCAGGCTCCATGCCATTAGCACAGAGCCGGATGAGGCTCAAACTCACAAACAGTGAGATCATGACCAAAGTCGAAATCAAGAGTGGGACATTCAACCAACTGAGCCACCCAGGAGTCCTTGCACTTTGTTTTACACACTCATGTGGAATAATATGTAGAAATTGCTGAAATTAGAATATGATTGGCATTCCCTATTGTTTTTAAGTAAAACTGGAAATGTTATTTCTTTCAAAGTCTGTAACAGCCAGTCCTTAAGTAGTTATTCTAAGTGTTCTGTTTCCTAGAATTTTTGCCATAATCAGTCACTCTTAAAATAAGTTTGCCACAAATTTTCACAATAAGACTTTTATATATTCTCATCTCATATAAATACTGAAAATTTATAAAATATATATTGAGTTACTACCATGTGCTAAGAAATGTTCTAGGTACTTGGGATGCAATAGAGAACAATACTGACATCATTGTACACTCATGAATTATTAAGATATTACATGAGTAATTACAAAAATGTCCTCTAAGTTAATTTGTCTGAATTTTATAACTTTTCTGTCTAGTGTTCGGGAAAGAAAAAATTGAATAAACTTGTGTTTATTACATTTTATCCATGAGTATGGAAAGGTAAATACATCTACATTTTGAATGATGATCTACACCATATCTAAAACTGAAAAAATATCTAAATCTTCAAATCCTAAAAATTATATATAAAATCTAGAATGATAAGTCATATATAAAGCATAAACAGTTAAACAGTTTCTTATATATTATTTTTGCTTTTATCTGGCTATAATTTAGGTTGAGACAAATCTTTTAAAAATAAAACATCAGTTGGGGTGCCTGGGTGGCTCAGTCAGTTGAGCGTCTGACTTCAGCTCAGGTCATGATCTCATGGTCTATGGTTTCGAGCCCCATGTGGAGTTCTGTGCTGACAGCTCAGAGCCTGAAGCCTGCTTTGGATTCTGTGTCGCCCTCTCTCTCTCCGCTCCCAGCCGCCTGCCCTGCTAACACTGTTTCTCTCCCTCTCAAAAATAAATAAGCATTTAAAACATAAAATTATTTAAAACATAAAATTAAAATAAAACATCAGTCAAAAATTGCATACTGCTCCCCATTACCACTGATGCTTGAAGAAAATGTGTGTAACCTTGAGTGAAAGCCAAGGGAAAGCCAATGGAAAATGGAAAATTTGAACACAGAAATGGAAAGATAGATAGATAGATAGGTAAAATGCTAATGGACAAAAGAAAATACACTCAGGATGCTTCCATACCAAAGATGCAATGTAGCTGTATAATTAAGACTCTAAAATTAGAATTTGACTGCTTGGCTCTGTTTTATAAACTGAGTGATGGTAAATCTATTAGCATCAGTTGGCTTAAATTTTCTCATCAGCAAAATGGAGATAGTATTGATATCTACTTCATAATGTTATAAAGATTAAGTACGAATGTATATATGAGAGGATTGTTTAAACTATAAACTGTAGTAGTTTTTTTTGGTACTTTTCCTTCATCACATAATCAAATTGCCACCAGAATTCTGTGACTTGAAAATCATCCAGCTAGCAATGAGGCTGTTACAAGGCCACAGCAAATGGACAAGAACTTTATGTTACCATACTTCATCTTTCACAACGTTCACCAAGGTAAGTGATTATCACCTCCATCGACCACTATTTTTTAAGGACAAGTGACATATCTTTTTGGCACACTGTAGCAAACTCATAAAGTTCATGCTTGCAAAAACTGTAAGCAGTAAAACAAATGCATGATGAATGAGTGAATGATGTGTGTCTATGTCTACCCACCACTTCGAAGGACTTTGATTAGACAAAACTGATTGGTTCTTAAGGTTAGACCCTTTTTAGGGACAGAGAAGAGAAAGTTGTTTTATAAAACTGTCCAAAGTGTTCTAAGTAAAAAGCAGAGTGGCTTGGAAATTGAAATAAAGGCTGAAACAGTATCAGTTTAACCCACTGTGTCTAAGCTTGTCCAGGACACTGCTGAGATCACACCTGGTTGTGAGATTTCATCTAAAAAAATTATATATATATATATATATATATACACACACACACACACACACACAGAGAGGAGAGCATCTCGTTTCATAGTCTGAAAAGAGGAGAGATTTATGAAGACAGATATATATATATATGTATATGTATATATTACATTTATGATATCATATTTGGGAAGACTGGATTTCATCATATGTCTAACCCAATACTTTTACTTTCCTGGGCTCCACAGAGCATGATTAAGCATTGGACCCTTACCAAGTTTTGTTACCACTCTACAACTTTTGAAGTTCATTTGATCTGTGTCACATTACAATAGCTAATATTTTATATGTCTAGAATACTGGCATGAGCGTGATATTTTCAGACTTATAAAATGGGAAGTTCAACAGGCCGAACACTGAACTGTTAGAGAGTCTGCCTAGGTCTGACATCAGGAACACCTTCCAGGAAAGCAATGAAGCCTGGTATAGGCAATGTAACCTTGTGACACAAACTGAGATTTGTTGATGTATGCTTTATAGTATCCTTTCTTCTTGTCACAATTCTCAGGTTAACTATATGCCAGCTATGGGGTAATGCAGAATAAGATATAAGTATTTTTCTTAAAATATTTCCTCTTATATAATGGAGGTTAAGTCTGTGGGTATAATGCTAACATTAGGGCATAAATGATTATTGAGCAACAAATGTCAGGAGGTACATGAACAACAAATGTCAGGAGGTACATGAACAACAAATGCCAGGAGGTACATGAACTGCAACGTACCTGCATCGATATACATGTGGATAAGTCACACAAATAGTTTGAATGAAGCAGCAAGGGTGCCTGGCAGTTAAATGTCCAGCTCTTGATTTCCGCTCAGAATCTCATGGTTCTGTTCACGGGATTGAGCCCCACATGGGGCTCTGTGCTGCTAACACAGAGAATCCTGCTTGGGATTCTCTCTCTCCGTCTCTCCTGGACACACCTGGCTTGTGCACACAAATGCATTCTCTCTCACATACACACAAAATAAACTTAAAAAAAATAATAATGCAGCAATAAAGAGTGAACTATGAAAAGGCTAATAAAGAATATTAAATTAAGAAAGGCATGGAAAGGAAAATGTGTTGCTATAACTACGGAAGATTTCAAGTAAAAAAAAAAATTCCAAAGGATAAAATTCCAGAATGTATAAAAATAAACATGGTAAGATGATTTTAATATCTAAAGTTAATTCAGCAATTAGGTGTGAGGGTCTGACATCAGAAGAAAGAAGAAATCAGACATCTTATTAAAACTAAGCTGCCTTGGGGCACCTGGATGGCTCAGACAGCTAAGTATCTCACTTGAAATTTTGGCTCAGGCCATGATCTTATGGTTTGTGTGTTCCAGCCCTCCATCGGGCTCCACACTGGCAGTGTAGAACCTGGTTGGGATTTTCTCTCTCCCTTACCATACCCCTCCTCAGCTTGCTCTCTCTCTCTCTCTCAAAGTAAATAAATAAACTTAAAAACAAAATAAAAGTTTTCTTCTATGGGTTAAATCAACTTACTCAATTATATATTTATTGAGCATTTACTTTGTCTGAATATGGTTGCACAAGACAAAACAGTAAATAGAGCTAAAGTTCTATAACAATAAAGAGAGCACTAAACAAGTAAGCAATTAAATATTTTTTTCAAAAAATTAGATAACAATACTTTGAAATAAAATAAAAGGGGATTCTGTGATAGAGCAACTGGGCTGGGAGTTGGAAACGTATTAAAGGGAACAGAAAAGGTCCTTCATGAGGACCTGAGACCTGAATGACCAGAAGGAAGGAGAAGTGAAACTATCTGGGAGAGGTAAAGGTAACGGCAAGCTTAAAGACGCTGAAGTAAAATAAGTGGACATGTTTGAGGAAGACCAAAATGACCAATGCTGATTAAGTACAGAGAGCAAGTGAGTGGTCCAAGGTGACACTGAAGAGGTAGGGAGAAACTAGACCTCTCAGGATCTGAGAAGACTTATAAGAGGTTTTAGTTTCAATTCTACCCAGCAAAAAAACCCATTAGACAGGTTTAGGCCTGTCTAATATCTAGCATGATCTACTAGATATTTTAAATAAAATCGTTTTATCCCACTGGTCTATAGAGGAGGGAGACTCATTAGGAGGCCAGTAGATCAAGAGACTAACTAGTAATCTGGATGGAGATATCAATGATATGAATAAGGGTAGTATGATACAGACAGAAGAAGTAAATGAAAAACATATTTTGGAGATAGAGTTGCCAGGCCAGCTCCTGAGGGGAGGGAGGTTGGAGAAAAGAGAAATTAAGGATAATTTCCTGGTTTGGGTTGAACACCTGGGTGGATGGTTGTGGAGTTTGCTGATGTAAGGAATAGGTGGAGGGAAAGACGGGCAGTAAAATGTCCTGTCTGGGATATGTGAACCAAAGGACTATCTGTCTCAAAATAAGTGTTAAGAAAATAAATGAGAAAATAAATCTTAAAAGAAATATTTATGAAGAAAGAACAGGGGCTCACTCATCATATCTCTTTGGAAAAATGAGGTAATTCTCCATATAATATTCATTTGAAACAAATTTCTGTTTAGATGCTTATATTCGTCTAGAATCTACATGGATGGGGGAATTCTCTATGTTAAATTTAGCTTTCATAAAAATAAAATGAGCTATTTCTAAGCCATCTTCTACTACTACATCTTCTACTTCTACTCTGACAATCAGGCAATTTAAAATGATATAATATATTTGCAGAATCAAGTACAATACTTTACTTTTTTGAGAATGGCAATAGGCATATTTTTAGAGCTTAGATGCATGTTTGGTATGCAAATAATTTCTCATCGATGGCAATCTAAGTATATATTTTACATTTAGGAATAGGAAGATTTCCTAAAATACAAACTCTTCTTGGCATGAGGTTTCCTTATTTGATATGTTGAGCTAAGTTTTATGAAGAACAGTTCATAAATATTTTAAAATGACTTCTGCCTATTTGCACTGATACTTTTCATAATATTTCCACATTCAATGATTCAACTTTAATAACACACTTAATGATAAATAATTACATGACAATGATGCACTTTAACATAACTTCTCATTCTACATGCTTGATTTTGTCAAGTGTATTTTCCCTTTATTAAAGTATATTCCCTTCTGATTATATCCTCATGGGAAAATGCAAAAGAAATGTCTTTCTATTAATTAGGTAATTTTGTGCTTTTGTATCTGAAATCAGGATTGTGTTCAACTCTTCTTTCAACCTGAAAATACATATGGCTAAATCCCACTCAGCACACAATGACACATAGTTTCACCTGCATACAAAGGTCCCTAAAAGTTATGTAATCAGGAGTGACAATGATAACTTGATTCTTCCACTGATATCAATATACTTCCATAAGTGTAATAGAAAGCCCATGCCCAGTGGTCCCTCAACTGGACCCTTATGAAAAAAATACAAAGTAGCTATTTTGTATATGAAAGGCCATCTGGCTGAATGATTACAAAATGGTGTCATATCTGAACACACCTGACTCACACTGCGTATCTTCACTTTCCAACCATAAGTTCAAGAAACAAATTATTGACCTCCTGAATAAGCAGTTGTATTGTAAAATTACATATAATGATATTTCATTTAGAGTTATTTTCAATTCTGTTTTACTTTGAGTCCATCTTGGGGAGGTGAATAATGATGTGAATGAAATGGTACTCTGTATATTTGAATATTTCCTCACTTTAGGAACAGTAAATAGTTTTACAAGATCCAGAAAATAATAAATTTTATTGTAACCTCTGCAAAGTTGGCTAATTTGTTCTGTCTCATAGAGATTTTTAAATGTAGCTGTCAGTATTCATTTTTGTTTCCTGATGCAGAGACCTACTGTATGCATATGTATGTGTACCACTATATGTAGATTGTTATGTATTTAATAACAAACTAAAATTTCAGGCACACTGCAAGTTAGAAAGTAAGAAAAGGTTCAAGAAGCAATCAGTATTACTCTTTTAACTTCACTCCCTTCTGGTCTTTTCCTAGACACAAGAGTTCTACCCTGCTTTTGCTTCATGTAGCTCTTAACCAAATTCACAATTTTACAGACCACAGCAACTATATAATGAGTCCTAAGAACCTATATTCACTAAATTTCAAGTATAATAGCAAATAATCATTAGTAATCAAATAAAAAAGTAATTATTATATTAGCTTTAGAAATATTTTCTCATTATCAGTTTAAATCACATTAAACACTGAAAATTTTTCAAAATAAGCAAAGATTATAGAAAATTTAGGTATTCATAGCATACAGAGATAATCATTATTAATCTTGTGTTGCATTACTCTTTAATCAAAATTAGATCAAATTATAAATTCTGTTTGTAACATATTTGAACTTGAAACAATTACTATAAATAGATGTGTATGTCATTAAACATTAATCTATAATAAGTTGATTGGTTATATTCTATTCCACTTTATGGAAGGATAAACCTTTAAGCATAAATAAATTAAATAATTTAAATAATACTCTAAAGTTAGATATATAGATTGTTTCTATTTTTCAATTTTTACACTTTTCTGCAATGAATAGCCTTGTCTATAACCTTGCCCATACTCATTACTATTTCTCATGATTAATCTTAAAAGGTAGCCATGGGTTGTCAAATACTTAAGACTTTTGAAACATATTGTCAAACTACTCTCTGTAAAGTTTGTACCAATTTACAGTCCTGTCAGCAATATATAAAAGTGTCTATCTTTATGGCATTGCATTTAATAAATTACAAACACTCAGGCAAACTAGAAAATAGACTAAAATTCAGTCAAAATGCATCAGGTTCTTTTTTTTCAAATTGGCATAAATTTGTACCTTCATGGTATGCAGCTCATCATTTTCTCTTGTGTTTATGAAATTAAACTGTGACCCTTGAAAAATGAACACATATACAAAGAGTACTTTTTACTTAATTCCTTGAATTTATTAGCCTATGGGTACAGTTTTGTGTTGGATACCATGTTCTTAGTTTTGTATTGCAGTAGGAGATATCAGACATAGTCCTTAGTTTGGGGAAGTCAATTTCTATTCTCTAGGGAATAATACTCTATAATACTGTACATTTGTGGTCATTCTTGTTTTTGTTAGATATTCTGATTCTGTTTCTTAAAGATTCACAGTAGGAAAGCTTGCCAAGTTTGGCAATATACTGGCTTTCAGGCTAGAGTATAATGCAACGTCAATATAAAATCAACTACCTATGATTTAACAATTTCCAGGTAATTTCAGTCTTCATGTTGAGAAAGCTTAGAATTTAGCAATTAGAGAACTAAAGTTTCCTTTCCTTCATGGATTTGGTGGCTAGGATAATTTATATTTAATAAAACACTGAAGTTGGAAATAATTATCTGATTCATCTGCTCCAGCTCTGAACGAATGAAGGTATCTTTCCAACAGATAGTCATTGGTTTTTGTTTTATAGTTTTCAGAGTACAGGTCTTTTACCTTCTTGGCTAACTTAATTCATAGAATATGTTATTAATTTGAGGCAATTATAAATGGGATTGTGTTTTTAGTTTTTCTTTCTGCTACTTTGTTATTAATGTATAGAAATGCAATGGATTTCTGCACATTGATTTTGTACCCTACAACCTTACTGAATTCATTTATCAGCTCTAGTAGTTTTTTTGGCAGAATCTTTAGGGTCTTCTAAAATCGAAATTTCTAAAATCTAAAGATTATTTTCTATTTGCATTATGTCATATGTAAATAGTGAACATTTGTTTTGCTTCTTCCTTACCTACTCATATGCCTTTTATTTCTTTTTTCTTTCCTGATTGCTGTGGCTAGGACTTCCAGTCTGTGTGGAATAAAAGTGGTGAGACTGGATCTCCTTGTTTTGTTCCTGATCTCAGAGGAAAAGCTGTCAGTTTTTTTCCATTAGGTATGATATTGGGTGTGAGTTTTTCATATATGGCCTTTATAATGTTGAGGTATGTTCCCTCTAAACCTATTTTGTTGAGGGTATTTATCATAAATGGATGTTGTACTTTGTCAAATTACTTTTCTGTGAACTTGTTTCCTTTTAGCATCCATCACATCATATTATTTTCTCTTTCACATGACAGAATTTCAGATATTTGAAAGTACCTATATTGTATCCTCTTCACTATTTTTTCCCAGACATATTATCTTCATTTCTTTCTGTACCTTCTCACATGATATGTTTCCTCAGTTCTTTTACTAGATCACCTTCTAGTGGAAACCTTATATTAGCTCACTAAGTCTTCATTAATAGAGGAATGGAGATGAGATAATAGGAGATCTGGCCCCATTGTGCTTTATGTTGATCGAGAGTGTCCATAGTGTTGTCTTCCAGCCTCAACATGGCAATTCAAACTAGAATGTATCCAGTGGAGAGGTGTCTGCACTAATTCTGTGTAAATAATCTGGATTCTCTTCATTGCCAATTAATCAATATGGTCCCTTGTAGGCAAGATGGGTCTCTGTATTTCACATACAGAAATAAATAGTAAACACAATACTTGGAGTATATGTCAGTATAATTTAGAAATATTTGTCTCATGTTAAAGTGTTGCTCTACAAAATAAGGCAGATGGCTGGATCTGATCAGTAATATTTCAGCAATCAATTCTTTTTATTAAGTCTTCACATTTTATCAGCACTAAGGTGGGGAGGTAGATAATTAATACATTAGAAGCTCTAACCTGTGAACTTAAAACATCTTAACATGTATTGTTCTTGTAAAAGAAGGGTAGTTTCATCAGGACAGACCTTTCTTCTTCCATCTACCCTGTAACCTTGATGCCAGACACTACTTCATAAAACGCTTCTCCAACTATTACATTTATCCTCTAAAGGTTATAAAGGTCAATGGGTCACCATTTAGTACTGGATACAATTTGAATTATCTCATTTTGATGCAAATTAAGATAGCTGATTTAATTAAGATTGTTATCTGATCTGAAAATAATAAGATTATCCTGGATAGCGTTAGTGAGTTAACTGTAATCGTGAGGATTCTTAAATAAGTATCCAGCCAGAGGGAGATATGGCTACTCCAGGAAATCAGAGAGAAAACATTGCTGGCTGGGAAGGTGGAGAAAGAAACTACCAGCCATGGAATGTGACTGCACTCCAGAAACTGGGAAAGATCTAGAAGTGGATCTCCTCTAGAGCCTCAGTGAGGGAGGCAGCAATGCAGATACTTTAATTTTATCCCACCAACACCTATGTCAGTCTCCTAACCTACATAACTGAAGGGTGATAAATATTTTTTGCTTTCAGCCACCAAGTTTGTGGTAATTTGTTAAGGTAGCCGTATAAATCTAAAACACAGAAGAAAACTGATTGTTTTGGTCACTAGATAAACTGGAAAGCTTTTTACTTCTAATAACTTCTTATATATCATACAGATTTTATCAAAATGCCTTATACATATTTATATATATTTGTATGCATGTGTGTGTGTGTGTGTGTGTACACATATACTTATACACACACACAACCATGGCCTCTAGGTACTCACATGTTGTCTCACACACCTATGAAAGCACAAAAATATGTTGTTAAGCTTTCCTGAAGCTCCTGGAGGTGAGATTAAGTGGAAGTGACATCTAAGTAATATAGAAGCTCAGCAAAGAGAACACGGAAGAGTGCTCTCAGAAAGAAAAAAAAGAACAAAGCGATAGAGGCACAAACTAGCAATATTATGGATAGAAGAACCACCAAAACATACAGTGTATGGCATCAAATATCCAGAGACCAACCTTGGAGAAAACTGAGGCTGAATGGTATAAGATCTGTATCATACTACACTTTATTCTATAGGCCATTAACTTCCTTATTCGGGCTTAGAAATTTTGATGTCCTTATTGCTATTCAAAGAGATGCAAACTCCCTACCATAGATTGCAAGTTATGGGTGATGTGACTATTTTCTTTCCCCGATCTTGACTGTCATCACTCTAGCCCTTATTCACTGTGTCCTGGTCTTTGTGGCAAAGTTTTGTTCCTTGACCATGCCAAACTCTTTTCCTCCAGGGGTCTTTGCAAATGCCGTTCCCTTTGTTTGGAATGTTCTCACCACCACAACCAGTCCCCATCTCATACACACACACACACACATGCATTTCCCATGGCTAGATTATTTTTATGTGTTAACATAGGTTTATACACCTTCCCTGTGAAAGCTATTTCTTGAACACATCTGGGCTAAATTTCCATGCCTTTCTGTTATTTTCAGTCTAAGCATATTATTTATCTCCTTTGCGTACAACATTTATCAACATTGGTAATTTTATTGTGTATTTGCCTATTTAATTAGGATATATACATTCCTCTCCATCACTTCCCCATAATAAAAATTCGATGAGGGTAGGGTAATTATATTTTTCTTTTTTGGTACTGTTACAATAGCAACACCCTCAACAGTGTCTGGTACATACTAGTTAACTAATAAATATGTATTGAATTAATTGATTATTCAGTTTTGGGCAATTTGATCAGATATTTGTTTAAGGTAAATGTAATGGTCAAGGAAAGAAGATTTTACCTTTTTCTGGGCTAAAAGTAAAGGAGGACTCAAGTAGGCCCTTGATGATAGGAAAACAAAGGGGCAGATCTTAGAAAGAATGAAGACTACTATGATCGATAGTCATGAGGAGGTGGCATCCAGAAAGAGTGCTTCTATGAATGAGAGGATTATACAGCACAAAGTAAATATGATGTGTGGCAGCACAGTAATATGTTGGAACAAAGGTAATGTAAAGGTAATTAAAATGCATATAGTTATCTAAGGAGAGTCAAACATATATTTAGATTTATACATTTGAAATTCAGAGAGGTCCTGGGTACATAGTAATTTGGAATTTTTCACCTGCAAATGATTATTAAAATCATAAAAGTGATTAAGGCCTTCCAGAAAGGAAATGTAAGCGGAAAGATCAGAGAGGAAGGGGTTGTACTTAGGGGCAGATGAAAGGAGAAGACCTTAAAATAGAAAAATGAGAAATTATGATTAGCAAAATACTGTTCTAAAGGTCAAAGGTTTAAACAGTGAGGCAGTAGTTAATTGTTAAATAAAAGCCAGTTAACTGAAAAGTTATCTGATGTACCCCTCCACCCCTTATTGATATGATAAAATAAAAAACTAAAGCAACCACATATTTTGTCTCAAACTACCCTAGGTTTAGAAATAATCTGATATTTGGTAACCTCCTTTCTCTTCCTTCCTTCCTTCCTTCTTTCCTTTCCTTCCTTCCTTCCTTCCTCTTCCTTCCTTCCTTTCTCTTCCTTCCTTCCTTCCTCTTCCTTCCTTCCTTCCTTCCTTCCTTCCTTCCTTCCTTCTTCATTCCTTCCTTCCTCCCTCCCTCCCTCCCTCTCTCCCTCTCTTCCTTCCTTCCTTCCTTCCTTCCTTCCTTCCTTCCTTCCTTCCTTCCTTCCTTCCTTTCTTTCTCATTGTAGGAACTGGTTAGATGCTGGGGCACAAAGGCCAGGCCAAATGGAAGAATGGGGAAGGGCACTACAATGCTTGTTTTATCTCCTGACCCTTACAAGGTTAGCAGTCTCAACTTGTAAGTAATCTAATCATGACAGCTTTATGATAGGGATATGATAGGATTATCTTATTATAAAAATGTTTTCATAGCGCATAATTCTGATGATTGTATTTAGAGATGAGGGCCCTGCACATTTCCAACCCTGTAATTTCATGCAAATCTTATGATCACTAAAGAATAGCCTTACCATGTGTTTTGCTCTCTTGTCACCTCTTACTTGACCCAGACACTTGACCTCTGGCATTTTCTGTTTGATCTCTTATCTATTTATACGCTTAGAAGTCAGCAGCTTCTCTCTAGCACACAGTTTTGGTCTTACTGAGGTAAATCATTCAGATCCAACAATGAAATTATCATCTCTACCTAAAGATTTCTAAGTCAAGGGAAAACATGTCAAAACAAAAAAAGCAAAACAAAGCAAACCTACTAAACTGTATAACCAAAAACAGAGGGGGGGGGGAGTCTTCACTATTTCCTCTTAATTGCCTAATCCTATTATATAGCTTTTGAGACAGGACCCACGAGAAATTCTGAAGCACTTAATACCATTTTAGCGTGAATGCTTAAAATAGACAAGTGTATTAAAAGTCAAACAGGGAACATTTTCTTTAAAATTCAATTGCCAGACCCCAATTTCAGATTTCATGATAACCCCAGGAATATTCTGATTGGCATTAATTACTCATACAGGGCAGTGGGTGAGTGGTATCCACTGGGTTCAAACCTTTGAGCTGCACAGTCCAATCTGTTATCAGTGATAACAGATAGGGACTTTCAAAGAACACACTGACCCATGGCCTATGGATATCTTGTGGCCTGTCTCAGTCCTCACAGATTCATGTTGCTGGAGTCATTATGAATGACATATCACAGTCCAGGTCAAGAGGCTTTTGTTAAATAACTCTCTTGGAAATGACTTAGGATTTCTAATACTCCCAGTTCACATATAAAGAGTTCATTTACTGTGATTATGTCAGAGCTTTCAGCTCACTTTACTCAGTTGGTGATGACCATTATGTTTAACCTTAATAAGTATTTTAAATAACAAGGGGATCTCATGTTCTTTTAAAAAGTCTTGCAGAGTTTCTCTCTCCTCTACTTTTGTCCCACTGCAGCACATCATGGATTATAACCTGGATTTCTCTTGTCGATGCTGCCATTGCTCAAGCACGGGGTTGGATTATTACTTGGAATATTCTCCTCTGCACTGGCATCATTCCAGCGCAGATGTGGGTCATTACCAATGCATCCTCACTAACTTTTAGGATTCTAGATCTCTTCCTCAGTCCATCCTGCCATTTCTGTTCACCCCCTTAAGGTACAGATTCCATGGTAGCACTCCCTTACTGAATTCCCACAGTCCCTAGCATTGTGACTCAAACAAAGTAGATACTCAAGTCTCTTAGGTTCTATTACTAATGATTAGTAAATCATTAGTAATTTATTAAAGATTTAAATATATTTTAATATCTAAATATACTATATCATTGAATTAGTCCAAGTCTTTATAATGCTGAATTCAGGATACTACAGATCCACTTTGACTATTTCAAGTCATAGACCCTCTCTACAAGGATATTGAATATTATCCAATGTCCCACCAAAGTACACATTTTTTTCATCATCTCACCGTCAAATGTTTGACCAGTGTCAAGGAAAAACAGAACCACATGGATAACTCAAACTTTCACTGACGCCGTCTTCCCCCAAACTAGGAAATTTGCATTTCTTGTACATTTTCTGTTGCTCAACACCCTGTTAAATGTTTTCTTCAGAATTTGGAAATGTAGCCAAATAATTATTGCAAACAGCCAAATTGCTAATATCTACCAAAGGAAAATACTTTCACTTTTACAAGTTCATTGTAGGAAAACAAAGACTTAAAATCATGCATTGCTTCCTGCTTTGTAGAAAACTAAAGAGCAGTTCTTCGTCTGTATGAAAAATAAATTTTGTGATAGAGATACAGCATAAGATCTTATTTATAGACACATAAACATGAAATAATAAATGTGACTTTGATGAATAATTTTCTTCTGCTCTAGGATATTACCAAATATATTTTATATTAATATTTTAAAAAATCAAGATAGGTACTACTCCCCTACACTCCTTGAACATCTTCTAGTTAGTGATACTATGCAGTACCACCTTAAATCATGCTCTGTGAGCTATAAATAAGGAAGATATAGAATTGAGTAGTTCCTACATGTCTGACTAAGTGCTTTACATGATTTGATATTTTAATTCTTATGAAAACCTTCAGATATGAGATACTATTACTATCATCCACATGTTACCTATAAGTAAAGAGAACCATTAGCAAGTTTGGTAAATTGCTATGGTTACACAGCTAATAAGTGAGGGAGCTAGGAAGGAGATGTGAGAAGTTATAATCAAGGGTCTAGATTCTATGCTTTATTAATTAATTAGTCAGCTACTTATTTGACCCTAAGGAATCAGTCCTGGTTAGCTAAATATATCTAATAGAAAAGGACATCACATGTGCTGCTTTGAATAAAGGGAGAGGAATATTAATTTGCTTTGGACATCTTGACTTCAAGATTTCAATGTGTCTCAACTTAGTTTTTTGCCAATTTAACAAATACAAATACATGACATCAGTTTATTCTGAATTTCCAATAAACAGTGAGTAATTTTTTAGCATACATATGCCCTATGCAATATTTGTTACATTCTTATATATTTAAAAATTATTAACTGGGTGTCCTATAGTTTGCCTGGCAACTCAACACCAAAATTAATGTATCTGATGAATAATTGGATATGAGCTCCAATAGCCTGGGAAGAATTAGAACTGCAAATATAAAGTTGGGAGTCACCAATGGTCATGAAGTTTTAAACATTTTATAGGGGTCTCATGCTATAGAAAGGTAATAGGTCCAAGCAATGACTAGATGAAATCATGAATCAAAACATATAATCAAAGAAAGGAAGCAGTCAGAGAAACACTGATTTTTTGGAAAACATTTTTAAGGGTGAGACATGGCCAGAGTCAGAAGAAGAAGGAAAGACACAAGTTTCAAGGCATAACCAAAATTGATGCTATATAAAATCTAGAGAGCATGTTGGTAAAAGCCAAATGCTTTGTAATATTGAGAATGAAGTCCAAGAAGTAATTACAGTTGGAGTTTATGCACTATGGTAAACTATAACCAAAATATTTCAACAACACTGAGTACTTAGTTTTTCTGTCCATAAATAAAGCAACCAATGGATCCTTTATCTGATTGTATAGGTGGAGACCTGCAGAAAGTCAAGGACACAGATCAAGTGATTTAAAAATAATTATCCTAGAAGCAAATAATTAAATTGAGATTTGCTTCCTCTGTTTGATTTTAATGTAGAAAGACAGACATTAATTATAACCACTAAAAGTTAAAGAATGCATAATGACTATGCAGAAATCTAAAATTTATTGGTAACTGTGTTCTGCTGCTGCATTGCAAATTACTACAAAAGAATAAGCTTTAAACAATTCCTATTTATTACCTCATAGTTCCTGTAGGTCATAAGTTCTGTATGGCTCAACTGATCTCTCTGCTCAGGGTCTCACACTGAAGGAGTCTGTCACCAGAGTCTTTTCTGGGAGATGTGGGGACAATTCCAATTCTGAGCTCATTCAGGTTGTTGGCTTACTTTGGTCTCTTGAGGTTATAGGACTGGAGCCCTGCTCACCTGACTGTTAACCAGGAGCTGTTCTTATCTCCAGCAGGCCACAAGCTATTCCTTGCCAAGGGTCTTTTCAGAAAGTTGTGGCTGACAATGTTGAATTGTCAATTGAATCCACTTCATGCACCAACTCCTTTGACTTCTGCTTCCAAATACAGAGAACTCTGTAAGATCAACTGACTTGGGACTCAAGTCTGCAAAGTCCCTTCACAGCAGTGCCTAGATCAATGTTTGATTGATTAACTAGGCAATGGGATGTAAGGGGACTGAAGAGATCTATAGACTTTGCCTATCACATTATCTGTCCAGTTTTAATTATCCAGAATTAAAAGGCACCCTACAACTGAAAATGAACGACTGTCAAGCACTGTTAGGTACCCAAAAAACTTTACTTTGTGTGATTTTTACAGTATCTTTAAGAGGTATTGATCACTCAGATAACTATTAACACTATTAACTATTAAAAAGCCTGGCTCCAAATGATTACATAATTTACTGGAGTCACTCTGACAACCCAAACTTTTGACAGTTCCATAATATGACACCTCAACAAACATGCCAGTAGTTTTCAATCCACTTTCAAGTTCTAATTCTGAAATCATGAGTAATAATTATATGGGAGGTAAACTATAGTCACACTCGATTTAAAGATCCTTTAATTTTTTATACAATGGTAACACCAGATAATAATAATAATACCGGGTACCTATTATGATAATTGTAACTTTAACTTCTCCATTCCTAAGCAGAACATTAATTCCATGAAGGCAAGGGCTTTCTCTGATAAAACACAGCAGGTTAGACTCAACTGGAAGCCTAAAGTAGATTTAGTATGTTGGGAAAGAGGGAAGAATTTACCTTTTCTTCAGAAAAGCGTTGGTGCTATCATAAAAGATTTAAAAAAGTAAAAAACAGAAACTGTATATTAATGGACCATATATATATTAAGTAAGTTAATTCTAATACTCTCGTGTCCTGAGAATTTCATTTTAAATACAATAGTGGCTGACATGGCTCACCAAGTAATATCAAGTTACACCATACCTGAGACATTCTCCAATCACAAAGAATAGAACAAGATTGCATAAGTGGCTACTTATACATACTCTATCATTTAAATTAGAGAAGGCAGGGAACTGTTGAAAAACTAATCATTACTGTTTTGTGTTATAAATAAAAATAATATAGTCTTGGAACTTAAAGGATAGATTGTCACGTAAGCTCGTATTTTCATAAATATGTTTAATGTTCAGAAGATGGCTTTCCCATTTTAGTAAAACCCACGAAACTCTAAACTGTAATATAGATCAACTAGTTGTTAAACTATTGCAAAGTCATTATTTGTCTCAAGAATAAAGTCTAAAAAAAAGATGCATTAAAAAATCTAACCTCCATGGTATACTAATAAAGGTAATATCATTGTTATCACTAATGTAATAGCTGATAATTATAGATTATGTATGATGTACCCAGACATAAGACTAGAAATGTGTATGTGTGAATGTGCGTCATACAAACCTCATATCCACCACATGAAGTCAATACTTTAGCATTCCCATTTTACAGCCAAAGGAACTGAAGCTAAGAATATTTAAATAACTAGCTTACGTTACACAGCTAGTAAACAGTGGAATTAATTTTAAAGCCACATGGAATTTCTGTTTAAAACAGTGCTTTGGGACACCTGTGTGGCTCAGTCAGTTGAGTGTCCCACTTCAACTCAGGTCATGATGTCACAGCCCCTGAGTTCCAGTCCTACATTGTGCTCACTGCTGTCAGCAAGGAGCCCGCTTGGAATCCTCTGCCCCTCCCCCGGCCCCTCCTCCACTTGCGCTTCCTCGCTCTAGAAAAAAAATATGTTTCCTATATCATTCTTTGCATAGCAGATGGTGCCCTTTCACAATTATTGTTTTTAGCAATTTTTATACCTCAGAAAAGAGAGTTTGAAGAACATACATATATATGTATTCATATTATTCAGGCCTGGGCATATTTCTGCATTTCTCTTTTGCTTACCATACTTATAAGGCATTCTGTACTTATTTTAAGGCATTGAAAGTAGAGTCTGCTTTACAATAATTAGACTACTAGTGACATAAATAAGAATGTTATTCAGTGAATTGGTAAACATAATGTGTAAGCAGTTTTTAATATTTTTCCTAGACTGTTATATGTAACATAATCATAGAATGCTCACTGTTTATAAGGATGAATATGCTGATTCATTGTTTAATTTACTGAGCAAGCATACATTAAGCACTTTCAGTGACATAGGTCCTGTAGAGGTCCTCTAACCTCAGAGTAACTAAGTGTCTAGTAAGAGGTCAGAAAGATTTATAAATTACTTTGCATACTTGGCAAAAGTAAAATAGATCATTGAAGAAGGAGCACTGGGCTCCAATTGTATTTATTGTGAATGTCAGATAATGTCTCAGCTAGGTCTTGAAGAATTTTAACCATTGAAGAAAAACATTCCAGGTAGAGGGGAAAACCCATGCAAAAGCAAAGAAGTGAGTTAAAAACAAATTGTTCATGAATAATAGTTTAGTTTCCTTTTTCTAATATGTGAAAGTCTGAGATGATAAAGCTATAAGAATCAGATGAACCAAAATTGGGGAGAGCCTCCAATATCAGAGTTTGTCTGACACTTATGTATATTCTTCTACTGTATGATGAAAATATAATAAACCTCTTTCCAGTGGGAAAATTAGGTAATCAAGTAAATGTTTCACAAAGTTAAGTCCAGATATTATGTGGAAAACAGACTGAAGAGAAATTGAATGTAAGAAGATTAGGCAGAGGGTATTAAAAAATATCTTTTAGGGACACCTGGATGGCTCAATCGGTTAAGCGTCCATCTCTTGGGTTCAGCACAGGCCATGCTCTCACAGTTCATGGGACAGAGCCCTATCTCCGGCTTTGCACTGACAGCTCAGAGTTTGTGTGAGATCTCTCTTTCTGTCTCTCTCTCTCTGCCCCTTCCCTGTTCATGTGCCCATATACACTCTCTCTCTCTCAAAACAAATAAATAAACTTTAAAAAAATTAAAAGGTCTTTTATTATTCATGTAATCTATACATCTATTAGTTTTCCCATTTGCAGATGAATACATAGAGGATTAAAGAGTTTGAGTGCATATATACCTTAAAAGCCAGGCCCAGTACAAGTAAGCAATAGGGTGTGCCAAATATTTAAGAAAAATACATTGCTGGGGACATTGTTTCAATTAAGAATTTTAAAAAATTATTCTTTGGTGATTATTGAACATGGCCATCATTGATTAGTGTGGCAAAACAATTTAATTCTCTCATAAGAGCTCCTATACCACCAGAATATACCATGGGAGACTGTTGTAATACCTTCCATGTATGTTTTAAATAAAAGGAAAGGAAGAAGTATGTTACCTAAAATTAGCTTCTAAGTTTTTCATATGCCATTTGATCATTTTAATTTCTGAGTTTCTGACATCAACAGCAATTTCCTAAAGATCATTCATGTGTCACTGCATTAGTTAGTTGAGAAAGTAGAAGCATATAACACTTCAGTGGACAGTGGCAAAGAGATATTGACCTGTGAAATCTTATATTAGAGCTATTGCACTCCGTCAAAAATAGCTTAGGCTAAGTGATTCTTAAATGCATTGAAACTTGTTAGCCATTTCCCTTTATATTGCAAAATCCCTCAGCCTACTTGAGTTGCATTCGAGCGGAGTCAAAGGAAAACGAAGTTTTCAACCCAAGAGTCATTGAAATCAGATAAATGCATCTTCTGGTCCATCTTACCCTGCTACTACATCGTCACTAGCTAGACTTATGCACCTCACAGTCATAAGAGTGATTTTGTGACTTCAGCACATGGGGGCATATTCCAAAACTTCAGGGTCCACTTCACCATTTTTTATTACGAACATGTGCCAATATCCCCAAACCAGAAAATATTTCTTCACTAAAACCAAGTAAAAGAATTTCTGATTCCAGAAATTGTCTGATAAGGACACTTAGGAATGAGGGTTTTAAATACAATCATTTCACTATTTCCAGATAGTAATTCTTATACCTAAACTAAGTGTTCTTGTATTTTTCTTAAGAAATAGTGGCTTATTAATTTTACTCATAAGGTACCTGCAAACTTCAGAGGGATGATAATATAGGCTTTAAAGATGCAACTACTTTACAGGTAAGAACACTATAGCGTACAAAGTTGAAAGAACATATTTATGGTGATACTATTGCTTAGTATGGGAACTAAGATAAAATTTAGATTCACTTTCTTTTAAATCAATTTTGATTTTCAAGAATAACTCAGATAGGTCGGTGGTTCTTAAAGTGTGGTCCCTGAACCAGCAGCATCAGTATCACTTGGGAACCTGGAAATGCAATTACACAGGCTCACTCCAGAAACTCTGAAGACAGTATCTGGCAATATGTGATTTAAAATCCCTCCTTCTAAAATGCATATTAAGGTTTCAGAACTACTGAAATAAGTAAAGTATATGCAGATTCTGTGAAAATATGAAGGAAATTATAATATCAGCCAAACGCAAAATATTGATTTTAATAGAAATATTAGTCTGCCTTCTATCACATCCTAATTTAAGCTCTCATGACCTCTCATCTGGACTAGTTTAGAAGTCTCTTAGCAAGTGTTCCTAGCTCTAATCTTTATGCCATCTACACTGACTGTGTATACTTACAGATTTATTTTTTATGCACAAACCTGATGATAATCATCATTCTTACTTAAAATCCTTCCTGCATATCCCAACACTTATTCACCTTAAATAGGCAAATTATTAAGGCCCACATTCAAAACCTTCTACAGTTTTGGCCTTTTCCATCTCCAGCCATACCTCTTGCAACATTATCATGTGGGTTTATCGACTTTAAGAGAATGATTATAACTCAAATATATTTTTCTCTTATACAAAGTCTGCTGAAAAGACAATCACTGGAAACAGTAATGGCTATTGAAAAACAAAAGCCCTGGAGACAGTAATGATTAGGGGAGAAAGTGGCAATGAATCTTGGGTGAGAATGGCCATTCATACCAAGCAGCCTGCTTTTTAGGTGTCAGTTTGCTAATCTTCAATGATCCTCATAAACCCAGCTGCCTGATTCTCCTCTCATCTTACTACTGCATAGAAGCAGTCTACCCAGCTACGGTTCAGCTTTCTGTGGGCTCACCATGCTTGTTTTAGCTGGAAAATTGACAGGAAAAACGTACCCATATATCCTCAACCATTTGCTTTAGAAGGCACAGACCAAGCAGTGGAATATGAGGAACCATACCCAGAAAATGATCTCTAGAAAATAATATTTTGACCAGATGCATATAAATGGATGATATGCAGAGAGAGTTGGCATATCTCTGGATCGCAGAAGGCTAGAACAGTTGCAGGGAAAGTTAAATGAAAGGAAAATAGTCAACTGTTCATGTTAGAGCTGAATGAAAGCAATAGGATTGGAATTAAAGCTTTTCTACTAATATCATGTGCAGATTGAGCAGGAGCAGGCTGATAAACTTGACCAATGAATCAATTAATTAAGGACATTTATGTATCCATTTTCAACTAAAACTTGTTAAGTATCCCTCAAATGTCAGAGGCAGTGGTAGGCAATAAGATAGAGAGGTGATTAAGATCTAGTCCTCTCTCTCAAGACACTCAAATTCCAGGAAGAAAAAAATAGATTACAATTCAATGGGATGTGTGTGAAAGTAGAGAATTGTACAAAATGCTATGAAAGCACAGAGCAGAAGGAAAATTAACTGCATAGAAAGTCAGAAAAGGGTTCAGAGAGAAGGTAGCGTTTAGCTCAGTCCTATATAACTTGGAGTTTAACTTTTATTAAATTAAGTTTGAATATATTCAAAAAACTGAAAAATATGTAAAATAATACACAGTGAAAAGCCTTACTTCTCGACTAATTTTTTCCACTACATTTCTTCCTTGCTTCTTGTGGATAACTATATATATATACGCATACACAATACACATATACACACACACATACATATACATACATATATATGTATACTTCCAGTATTTCTTTATGCCAATATAAAAAAATTACTTGCATATATATTTTATATTTCTCCCTATCCTCCATAACAGGAAAATAATATATAAAGTGCTTTTAGAGGATTTCTTTTAATTAGAAATATATCCTGGAATTCTTCTCCTATATCACTCCTATGTCCTATATTTTACCTTATATGGCAAAAGGTAAAATTTTTCCCTCTATTCCTAGTTGTCTCAGAGTTCTTATCATGAAAGGGTATTAAATTATGTCAATTTCTCTCATGCATCAATTAGCATAATCATGTGGCATTTTCCTTCATCCTATTATTGTGATGCATTCAATGATTTTCTTATGGTGAAGCATTCTTGTATTTCTAGGATAAATCTCACTTTGACATGGTGAGTAATCTTTCTAACATGTTGCTATGTTAAATTTGCTAAATTTTGTTGAGACATTTTGCCTCTGTAGTCACAATTTCTATTGAAATGCATTTCTTCCTTGTAATGTCATTTTCTGGCTTTGATATCAGAATGGCATTAGTCTTAACAGAATGGTATAGGAAATGTTCTCTCAACTTAGTTATTCTGAAAAGTTTGAAATGGGTGCTGTTAATTCTTCTTTAAACATTGAGTAGAATTCCCCAGTGAAGTAATCTTTTCCAGGTCTTTTCTTTGTTGGGAGGTTTTGTTTTGTTTTGTTTACCACTCTTTTAAATCTTTACTTCTTATAACTCTGTTTGTGTAGTCTCTTGGTTTTATCATATTCAGAGTTCTTTAAGCTTCTTGGATTCAGAGATTTATAACTTACCTCAAATTCGGGAAGTTTTTAGCTGCTACATCTTTAAATTTTTTTTTTTTTTTTGCCCTATTGCTGGGACTTCCACAATACATATGTTGATCTGATTAATGGTTCCCTAGATATCTTCAGCTCTGTTCACCTTTCTTCCTATTCTTGAGACTCAACAGTATCAATTGACCTATCTATCTTCAGGTTCACTGATACTTTATTCTGCTTCTGTAGATCTGCTTTTGATTCTTCATACTGTACTTTTCATTTCAGTTATTGTACTTTATGTTCCAGAATTTCTTTTTGGCTTCTCTTTAAATTTTCTGTTGTTATTAATACTGTCATGTATTATTTTGTTCATACATAGCTTTCCTGTCTCTGTTCATGTCTTCCTTTAGGTCTTTAAGTAACTTTAAGACAGTTGTCTTATTTTTTTTATTTTTTGTTTATTTATTTATTTTGAGATAGAAAGAATAGAAGGGAAGGGCAGAGAGAAAGAGAGAGAGAGAGAATCCCAAGCAGGCTCCATGCTGTCAGCAGAATGCCCGATGTGGGACTCAAACTCACAAACCATGAGATCATGACCTGAGCCAAAATTGGACACTTAACTGAGAAATTCTGATGCCCCAAGACAGTTGTTTTGAAGTCTTTGTATTAAATATCTGATGTCTTCTTTCTCAAATATGCTTTATGTCAATTTATTTTGTTTCTTTAATTAGGCCATACTTCCCTGTTGTTGTTGTTTTTTTTCAAATGCCTTGTGATTTTTTTTTCTTATTAAAATTGGACACTTGGATCTTATAGTGTAGTAACTCTAGAAATCAGAATCTTACTTTGCTTAAGGTCTACTGTTCATTGTTCTTGTTGTGGTAGTGTGTCTCTGTGCCTGTAATCAGTCTCAGGTTATAGCTTAAGATCTCAGGTCTTTCCTGACCCTGTCTTTTCCTGGCCATGTGAGGTGGCTTTCTAAATTCCCCTGTATAGATAATTGTTTTAATGTTCCCCCAAATTAAGCGAAGTTCCTTTAAGTCTTGTAGAAGTTGTTTCAGTCAGTGGGGTTGGAACCATAGTGGCCAGGCTGCTTGCAAGCATCTTCACAGAAGCAAAAATCCAGTATCAAACACAGGACCTGCTATCCAGTGGGCAAAGTCATTATTGCTCACCCTCACTAGAGTAACCCATGACAGAAATGTGGCTGCCATCCTGTCAGCTGACTGCCATGAGTCTGAGGGGATAGGAATGGGTAGCTACCATCACACTAATGGGTGAAAGGGACTGAAGTTAATAGCAATTTACCATCAAAGCTTTCGTATGGAGGCTACAAAGGTTCAAACTCCAGAATTCCAAAATGGCCTCTTCAGACAATTTCTGCCAGTACAATTATTGTTCAGATGGAAAGATGTATTCTTGGTTCTTCCTACTCCATCATCCTTGAAATGTGTCCTTTCTTCATATGTATTTTTAATGTGTTTTACTCTGCACTCCATTTTTTTTTCTTTTTTATAAAAATTAAATTTTGAATATTCCTGTGGAAATATCTGAAGCCAGACTATTTTTCATTCTTATATTGTGTCTGCTTGAGTGTGTGTGTACATACCCAAAAGAATCATTATTTATTTTTAAAGTTAATTTTATCAGGAGGTGTCTCAGGGTTGATTTTCATGAGATAATTTATCTTGTAAAACACCATTTCTTTTCGGTTTTTGTCTTCTTTAATCTCATGATTTTCTAAATAACTATATTTTCAAAATTTGTTGTTCCTTTTTTTTGTCTTTTTGTAGTACTCCAATCTTGCATTTATTGGATCTCCAAAACCTATTTTTCTTATCAATTTCTCCTAATCACTTTTTAATCTTCCTTTTAATGATTCTATTTCCCTTTATCTCATATGCAACCTCTACCTCCCTTGCCATAGTTTCCATAGTGTCTATTTTTCCTTGACTTCCTTATAATTTTTATCTCTAAAAGTTTTTTTATTCTTTTTTTTTTTTCCTATGTAAGTTTAATCAGCTCCTGATTTACTTTCTCCTGTAAGCAGGGCACTGCATTCATGATGTCTGCGTATCTCGTCACTTAATTTCTTATATTTATTTTGTGTTCTTTTATAGAGAACATTATTTACATTTATTAACACTGATTTATATTTTTCTCTTTATAGTAACATTTTTGTCACTATTCTAAAGAGCAAAGAAAAATATAAACATATATATTAGGATGGAGGTGGTGTTATTTCACTTATTTTTCTGTTCTTAGGATTTTCTTCTTCAATGTTATAGTCACACACTAATTTTTTAAAATAAGGTTCTTTTGGGTAGCTAGGGCTCCTCTTCCTCTCATAAACTTCAGGGGGACTTCTACCACTAGCCCTGAGTTCTCATACTGATCACCACTACCAGAGTACATATCCACTATTTCCCAAGGTAATCCCACCACCTCAAAAGAGGTGTTTTTATTTCTGCTTTGGACACATTTCAAATTTTCACTCACATACTTTTTTTTTTTTCCTTTACCTGCTCTCTCTCCTCCCATAATTGCACCTAATCTGTCCATAGTCTTATTTATAGAAGTTTTTTCTTTCTTTAGCATCTTGATCTCTTTTATTTCTCCTTTCCATTTGCCAACAAAATCCACTGGCTCCACTACAGAGCAATTATTCTGTGTTCCAAATTAGCTTTCTTATTCTTCGAGGTGTTCAGAAAATCTAAATCTCTGCCACTAACAGAACCCTCTCCTGCTACAAGGTGCCTTGGTGACCATCTGGCATTATTTCAGCATATCTTGTTGAATTCCCAATACCCCTAGTTCCACATACTTAACAAGATGTTGAGCAAGGCTATATTACTTTCTGCAAGAGGAACGCTTTTTGGAGATATTAAGCATTTTACACTTCCTTTATATAATTGTATTTTTATCACAATGTGGTAAAAACAAAGGTATAATTAGAATGGAAAAATTGATGGATTTAATGATGAAGATATTTTAACTTTACAATTTGTCAACAGACCTAAGGAAACAGAGATCTACAGTTAGATATTTAAACATTGGAATTTTTTAAGCATAGGAATTTTAACATAATATTTCCTGTAGTAGTGAAAAATTGAAAACAATCTGAAAATTACAAAGGACTATTTCATGATATAGCAAACAGCTTATGATATATTGTAATGGAAAACAAAACCATGTGTAGAATATGCTTGCAATTTTATTAAATGTTCACTTACCTCCAGTAATACATAAAACTGTTAATAGTGAAAATGATCTAGGATCACAGATGATTTTTTTCTCAAAGTATTTTATAAAAGTTTTACGACACACATGTATTACTCTTAGAAGTGTAAAAAAAAAATAAGTAAAAACAAACCCCTGAAATTATTAGGGATTAATTTTAAAATATGGTCATTATATGCACTACCAAAAATGATTGATTACTTGGGTAGAGTGAGGAAACAAAAGCTATTTACTGTCACTTTTTCATGTATTATTTCACTCAAAAGTACAAGGACCTAGGGGAAAAAACACGAATTTTCATATTTTGTGTATATTGCATGCATAGCAAACATATACATTTCTGTAATGTAGAAATATTTATAGGGATATGGAAATGGTTACATAAAACATGCCTCTTTTATACCTGAGGCAGGTATATAGTTTCCCTTCCTGTCCTTGATATATTTATATTTCCTTCCATTTATACAGTGTCTTAGAATGGAAATATATTGGGAGTTAGTGCTCAAAGTCACATGCATCCTTAGGTGTTGTAAAGAGAGGCGAAGCAGGCACCAGATTGCAGATGCAAAGTGAAGCTATATAAAAGAGCAAAACATGTAATTATGGTGTGCTGTGTAAGACTGAAGAGAAAATTCCATCTGGAGAAGGGTAACTTGAAGACGGTATAGAAAGGGCAATCTCATGAGTTCAGTTGACTGTAAAATCTAAAGCTTTAAAAGGGAAGGTTACACAAGAGTTTAACCAATTTGATTTCAGAATCAAATAAAATGAGGGTGTGTGTTATATTTCTAAAGGGCTTGATATATACTATTTTCTCTTGATATATACTATTTATTATTTTATGTGAGAGAAGATTTCAAACTTCAAGCAGCAGTTTCAGCATGTCTACAGGAGACCATTATACTTAGGAGAAGTGCTAAAGATGCCTGTTAGAAAAACAAATTATAATCAAGGCAAAAAGCTCAATAGAATAGGAAATAAATAAGCCAAAAAATATTTTCCTCAAAGCATCTTTAAGTGTTTTGTGAAGGAAGCAGAGTTTTAGCAGAAATTTATCAGCACAGACACTGAGCAGGCTTTTAATGGCAGTTGCAATACTCAATAATTATCTTAAACATGCTCTGCAGATAAAATGCTCATCCCATAAAAAGTACAAGCCTTCTGGTGCTATAACTTATGATGATATCACACTACAGGTCAACTTCTATGTATAGAGTTCAGTAGCTTGAATATGAATGCTATTGCACTTATAAAAAATGCTATTGCTCTTATAAAGGAATACGTTTTAAACAATACTTTGGATGTTGCCTATAGTGTATTCAGGTCAATTTCCTGCTGGGTTCTAGTTTCAAGGCAATTTCCTGGAGGCTTCAAATTTTTAGCACTTTCCAGATACCATTTCTTTGGCCAAAGAGAGAAATGGAGGAGAAAAATGGTACTTATTACAAGAGTAATCATGAATGCTCAGCTGCAATAGAAAAGCATAGCATGAAACAAGACTATGATTGCATCAAAGTATGGTAAGATTTATGTGTTGTTGAGGTTCTTGGTTAAGTACTGGATGCAATATCATGATATATTTTACTGTCTTGTAAATGATATGATTTACCACATGAGCTTTCTGTCATCACAATTTTTATTTATTGACTACAATGTCAGAAATGTCACATGAGGCAAAAAGTCACCCACTACAAATAATGATTATATTTTTCTAAAATGACACAAACATTAGCTCTTGGTTGAACAGTGATGTTATGTTGTTTCTCACTGCAGTGTCTGTCTTCACTTTTTAAATAGATAAATAAGGTCAATTTCACTCTTCCTTCCCTCTGCTGTAGCAAGTACGATTATTGGTTTTCTCACTCATTCTACTTCCCGGTTGTTCACAAGAGGTTTCTATCTACTTTCAATGCACAATGAATTAGATTATTTTATATCCTTCATATATGGTGTTACCAGCTAGAGAAGCTGGTGTGTTGGCCTCTTACCTTTATAAAACTCAGAAAAGGTAACATTACATTAAAAAAAGGTTCACAGGGTAGTGAACAGTCACTAGCATTTTCTAGCCACTTTGCCAGAATATGCTATGTGACCTTGACAAGTCCCACTGCTAATTTCAAGCCACAGTTTTCTAATGTGTAAACTGAGAGCATTTAATGAAACCATCTCTAAGGTCCCTGAAAGTCCTAGAATCTTTTATTCTAATTTAAATTTATTTGATTCTCTTGCTTATCAATAAAGTAAATGAAGGAATTTAAGTTTTTTACTACATCGGTATTGCAAAAAAAAATTTTTTTTGCCATAAGCAAGCTTTTCTTTCTGAGAAAAGTCAAATGAAAATATCACATCACTATTAGGTATTATTTATGAGGGATAACAAGCAGTAAAAAGAAACACGAATTATTTTAGATATGTAGATTTGGTTTTGAAATATAATTACCTTTTGATCTGTTGACACTACAAATAAGGAGGAAGAGAAGAAATTAAGAAGCTCTTTTACCAGGCTGAATTATTTTTATCTGGGTCACAACACTGTAATGGTTCAAAGGACCTTATTCCTCATTTGACATAAAAATTTTAAAGACACTATAAAACCCCTCTTTTTCCTTTCTTCTTTCTTTATGTATCTGCTTCTATTTATTTAAAAAAATTTTTTTAATGTTTTATTTATTTCTGAGAGAGAGAGAGAGAGAGAAACAGCATGAGCAGGGGAGGGTCAGAAAGAGAGGGAGACACAGAATCTGAAACAGGCTCCAGGCTCTGAGCTGGCTGTCAGCACAGAGCCCGATGCGGGGCTCAAACCCACAAACCATGAGATCATGACCAGAGCTGAAGTCAGACGCTTAACCAACTGAGCCACCCAGGTGCCCCTCTCTGCTTCTATATAAAAAAAAAAAAGTACAGAGAAATAGAACAGGAGCAGGAAGGCTAAAGCAGAGGGTTGACAGGACACAGTAAGAAGGGTCCTGTTAGATCTAATCACCATCATCCTGGAAACTCTGCTCATGGCCCCCACTCTTGGCCCCAGGTGATTTGTATTGACCATCAGACTCATGCTTTTGAGAGTAAAACTTACGAAAATGGAAGGATCACCTGCTTCTTTAACTTATCCCAACTTCAAATTGTCTCCATTCTTTCTGAAAGGGCTGAGTTGCAGTACGTGGCTGTCTTTAAAACAAACATAGTTAGGGCTTGATGTTAACATAATTACAAAATATTGTACAATTGTTACAAAAGATTGGCAATCTTTGGGGAAATGGGCCTATGTTCGTATAGATGAAGTTCTGAGTCTCCTTGGAACTCACCTGATTGGTGCTGCATCACCTTTAGTAGCCTATAAAAGCAATCTTTATCTCTATTTGGAAAAATAAATAAATAAATTTGTTCATTTACTTGTGCCAGAAAACACACACACACACACACACACACACACACACACACGGAAACTCAAGCAAATATTTCGCTTTCAGAAGTTTGTGACTTGCACATCCCAGGCTAGGGCCCAGCCTGCTTTATTGCACTCCCTTATAGCGAAGTTGAAAAAAATAAAACTGCTATGACTCCCTTTGCAATTCCCTTCCCCTCAGTCTGTCTTAAATCCATTTAAATAAAGTGTTAGCTCCTAATCTTACCTCAAACTCTTCCTGTCAAGCTGCCTTTACCAAATACTCAAAAGTCTGTGAAAATAATTTTTCTTAATTGAAATATGTATTATCTTTCCATCCAGTTGCAACCATTTGTACACTGGCAGAAGGAAAGAGAAAGAGCAGCCAATAAATATATGTGTGAAGAGAAACCGTTAACCCACATATAATTTAAAATATTGGTTACTCACAAAACACAGAAAAAAGAACACCACTAGAAAATTTTTGGAAGAGTCCAAAGGCTGTTTTCCTTCAAACTTATGGCTTGTGGAAACTGGAGTTGCCAGTATCTCCATGCCAAATATAAATGAAAGGAAAAAAATCAAGTAGACATTTTCTGTATTACATATGAATCGCACGGTTGCTCTATGTTCTATCACTAGTAATTGCCATCTTAAGAATTAACATACTTGCCTCTTGATAAACTGGATAAGAAGAAAACAAGATAAAGAAGATAGCTTTGTCTTCTCTGATATTTCCAATATAATTATCCACACTCTAAAACAAAGGGAAGTGAATTAGAGAATCATCTGTCATTGGAAGCAAATTAATGCTCTTACAAAAGCAACAAAACCTTTACTTCTTTGAGCCACCACCTTGTCATATATTAAAAAAAAGTTTTAAGTGAAAACAATGCCCAGGCATATGTATACGTATTATATGTATACATTATATATATTTATATATATATATATATACACACACACACACACACTATGTATGTTTAGATATGTATTGGCATAAGAACAGTCATTCAATCGATGAAAAAGAACAGAGATGCCAGAAATAAACCCACACATATATGGTCAGTTTAGTTTTGACAAGGAAGCCAAGAAAATAAAACAGGGAAAGGACTGTCTATACAATAAGTGATATTGGGAAAGCTCGACAGCTAAATGCAAAAGAAACTGGATCTCTATCTTATACAACTCTAAAAATCAACACAAAATAGATTAAAAACTTGAATGTATGACCTAAAACCATAAAAATTCTAGAAGAAAATCCAGGAACTAAACCCCTTGATATTTACTGAAAGGCAACTTACTGATTGGGAGAAAATAATTGCAAATCACATATCTGATAAGGGGCTAATATATAAAATATATAAATAACTTGTACTATTCAATAGCAAAAAAACCAAACAATCCAATTTGAAAATGGTCAGAGAGGGGCTCAGTCAGTTAAGTGGCTGACTTGAGCTCAGGTCATGATCTCACAGTTCGTGGGTTCGAGCCCCATGTTGGGCTCTGTGCTGACAGCTCCGAGCCTGAAGCCTGCTTCAGATTCTGTGTCTCCCTCTCTCTCACTGGCCCTCCCCCACTCACACTCTGTGTGTGTGTGTCTCTCTCTCTCAGAAACTTAAAAAATTTAAAAATGGTCAGGGAAACAATAGACATTTTCCAAAGAAGACATACAAATGGTATCAAGTACCTGAAGGATGATCTATATCATTTATCATCAGGGAAATGCAAATCAAAACCACAGTAAGATGTCATCTCATACCTGTTAAAATGGTTACCATAAAAAGAAAAATTAACAAGTGTTGGCAAGATTGTAGAGAAAAGGAAACTTGTGCACTGTTAATGGAAATGTAAATAGGTTCACCGTCTGTGGAAAACATACTAGACAGTCTTCAAAAAAAGTTTTTCTTTTTAATTAAAGCTAAAACTACCATATGACCCAGAAATTCCAGTTCTCCCTATATACCCAAATGAAATTAGAACAGGATATGAAATCAATATCTGCACTTCCACATTCATTGCATCATTATTCACAATAGCCAGGATATGGAAACAATTTAAATGTCCATCAATAGATGAATGGATAAAAATGATGCGACATAGATGGAATATTATTCAGCCATGAGAAAGAGGGAAATCTTGTCTTTGTGACATAGATGGAACTTGAGGACATTATGCTAAGTGAAATAAGCCAGGTAAAAAAAAAGACAGGTACTGTGGTACCTGGGTGGCTCAGTTGGTTAAATGTCTGACTCTTGATTTTGACTCAGATCATGATCTCCCTGTTTGTGAGATTAAGCTCTGTGTTGCACTCTGCACTGACAGCATAGAGTTTGCTTAGGATCCTCTCTCCCACCATCTTCCCCTGATCATGCTTTCTAAATAAATAAATAAACAAATAAACAAACATTTAATAAAAGACAATTACTACATCGTATGACTTATACGTAGAGTCTAAAAAATAAAAATAAATTAAATAAATGAAAAAGTCAAACTTCTAGAAACAGAATAGAAAAATGTTGCCAAGGTCTGGAATTGGGGTGTGTGAATGGGAGATATTGGTAAAATGGTACAAAATTTCAGCTATATGATGAATAAGGTTTGAGGATATAATGTAAAATATAGTAAGTATTGTTGATAACACTATTAAATAATTGATATATGCTTAGAACTTCTTTCATTAATAAAAGATAAATATGTGAGGTGATGGATATGTTAATTAGCTAGATGGAAAAATCCTTTCATAATGTATGTGTATATCAAATCACCACAATATAAACTTTAAATATCTTAGAATTTTATATATCCATTATACCTTGATGAAGCTGAACTTTTAAAAAAGAATTATTTCATACAATTGTTTACATATTTGCAAAATTTGTTGAGACATAGTGCTTTAACAATACAAATAGATAGCAAGACTGGTTCTATACCAATTAAACTAAATAAACTTTAAAAAACTGACTATCAAATAAATCTACAAGTCCTTATATCATTACCATTTTGCCAAACATTTAAGGAAGAAAGAATACCAATGCTATACAAACTCCTCCAAAAGAGAACAGGAAAGTCCACTTCCCAATTAACTACTTAAAGTCATCATTACCCTGTTACCAGTAATAGACAGATATATGACTAGCTAAGAAAGCTACATGCCAATATGCCTACTCTAGATAAATGTGAAAATTCTCAGGTAAATACAACCTAATTTAGCAATATATAAAATACTTAATATGTCATGACGAAATGGATTGTATCATGGGACTGCAAAGTTGGTTTAACATTTAAAATCAATTATAAGGGTGCTTGGGTGGATCAGTTGGTTAAGCATTAGCCTCTTTTTTCAACTCAGGTCATGATTTCAGGGTCATGAAATTGAGTTCTGGGTCAGGCTCTGGGCTGAACATGGAGCCTGCTTGGGATTCTCTCTCTCCCTCACACTCTGCCCTTTTCCCCTCTCAAAATAAATAAATAAATAGTTAAAATCAATTATGTTTGAATTATGTAATTCATATTGAGAGACTAAAAGATAAAAACAATTTGACTATTTTAATAGATGCAGTAAATACATTCGACAAAATTCAACATCCATTCTTAATAAAATCTCTGTTGAAGGGAACATCCTTAATCTAATAAATGATATGTACAAAAAGGACCCACAAATGGTATCATAATTAATGCTAAAAGACTAAATCTCCCAAAGATTAAAAATAAGGCAAAGATATCTGGCCTTACCAATAGTATAACTGAATGATATTTATATGAGTACAAAAATTATGTAATCATTATGTGTAGACTATTACCAAAGAAAAATTTGTACTTTGAAAACTGTAAAACATTGGCAAAGAAATCAAATACCTAAATAAATAAAGATATATACCATGTTCATAAACTGGAAGTTTGAAAAAATTATTGTCAGTTCCCTTCCTCCAAGCTGATTTGTAGATACAGTTTAATTCCAATAAAAATCACACCAGTGTTTGTTTTGTAGAAGTTGGCAAACTGATACTAATATTTATGAAAGGCAGAGGAAACTAGAAGAGCAAAGCTCGAGAGCACACACTACTTTAAGAGTTTTTATAAAGTTACAGTAGTCAGGCCACTGTTGAGTGGGCGAAACAATATATACAGATGAATGGAATAGAACAGAGTTCAGAAACACACCAAAATATATATGGTCAATTAATCTTCAACAGGATGCAAAAGCAATTCAATGATAAACAGTCATTTCAAAAGAATGTGCTAAAAACCTGGACATGCACATGCTAAAACAATAAGCTTGAATCCTGTGATAGCCAGGATTTTGTTTCATTTATTTCCTTCCTCGTGTTATGCCTGTGAATATGTAACATTACATGAGAAAAAGGAATTGATGTTGTATATGGAATTAAGGTTACTCATCAGCTGACCTTAAAATATGAGAACTATCATGGATTATCTAGATGGGCCCAATATAATTTCATGGGAAATAGAAGCCAGAAGATTTAGTTGAGAAAATGCTAAGATGGAGGAAAATGAAGAAGAAATTCGAAATATGAACAAATGGTCATTGTATAGGGGGGAGAAAAGAAAAACACAACAAAGCATAAGGACAGAAGAACAAAAATGGAAAATATACCCCTCTGCTACCATTCCCCGATCTTCATGTAATAACTTTCACTCTTTGGTAAATATACCTGAACCTGGACTCTACTAACTCAGTTAGGTTCCATTCTGTTCAAATATGTATATAAAACATTATCCGGTGGCAGTTTTTCATTTCGTATTTTAGCTGAAAATTATTAAATATTTATTATAAAATGAGCACCATATATGTTTTTAAAAAGCTTATTTAAAATGTTCCTGTATCATCTTCAGTGCTGACAAAACTATGTTTAAAAGAAAGACATGACCATTTTATGTTTCTGCATTAAAATTCTTGGGCGCCACACTTGAATGAATTCCAATATAAGTTCTTCCCATCTGGTGCCAACTTTTCTCTCTATGTTCTCTTTAAAAAAATCCCTATCTCCTTATCTCAAGTCCTGTGGGAAATGTTTCTGGCTTCCATAACATAACATGGGGTTTGAAGTGATATACTTACTGAAAAAACTCACTTACAGAAATTATTCTTCTGGGAAATTCTTATCCATCCTTCAAGATCCAAATCAAATATCACCTTACTATGTAAACTCAAGGATAATTAAGTCTTGTGTCTGTGTTTTCACAGTGTTCTCTTATGATATATATATCTATGATATATATGATATGTATGATATATATATCTTATCTCAACTGTATGTTTATATATCTCATTTCAGTAATTTATCATGTTTTTCCAAGGCAAAGACCATGATGTATTTCCAGTGCTGTTCATATAGTAAGTACTCACGGAATGTTGAATGAATAATATGGTCAAACTAATATAAAACATCCTTCTAGTATATGATGAAGTCTTGGAAGGTACTTACCTTTTTCACTTATGTTGTATCTTTCTTCTTATTCTGAATCAGTAAGGCTGCCTCTCAATTACCTATAGATCTTTGTGAATATATTCTCTTTGCCAGTAATTTTTTTTAATGTTCATTTATTTTTTTTTAACAAATGGTTTATTGTCAAATTAGTTTCCACATAACACTCAGTGCTCATCCCCACAAGTGCCCTCCTCCATGCCCATCCCCCCTCCCCCCCACATCCATCAGTCCTCAGTTTTTGTCAGCATTCAAGAGTCTCTCATGGTTTGTCTCTCTCCCTTTCCCCTACCATTTCCTCCCTTCTTCTCCCCCTTGTTCCTCCGTCAAGTTCCTCCTAATCCTCCTATACGTGCAAACATAGGATATTTGTCCTTCTCTGCCTGACTTATTTCGCTCACCATAACACCCTCAAGGTCCATCCATGTTGCTACACATTCTCTTTGCCAGTAATTAAATTAAAACATTTTAAAAATCTACTGGAAAAATACCTCACTTCCATTGATGGTTGATTAGTGGAAAAGGCATTAGTGTTAGAAGATTTTTATGAGGCAGTTTCTTCAGTCCAACATATTATTTTCCCTAATAAACCAACTATTTCTGAGAAAGTTATATCATAGTATTCAGGAGGAATACTTATAACAGATAAAGTCTAAGACACTATGTCTATCAGACAACTTCAAAAAAATTAAAATATACTTTTAAAACCTACTTATGTCTTAGGGATGAGAAATGCAGTCTGCAATTCAATTGTGAAGAATTGGATGAAATAGAAAATAAATTTTTAATGAAGAAATTTAGATAGGTGTGTCAATTCATAAAGGTATAACAGCTCATTGAATCTATGAATGATGAAAAATGGAGATTTATTATTGGCTATTAAACAAATACCTTAGCAATGTCATGAATGCATGGCCTTACGTCTCACCCTACCTGAAATGACCATGTGAATTCAGGGATTTATTACTTTTCATGTATAACTTACTTCTGAGCACTTTTTCTTTCTGCTGACACAGTACTATTTATTAGCCACAAAGTTACAATTTTGCAAAACTGCAATTTGATTAGTTCTATTTGACAGATACTGTAATTCACTGGGAGGAAACTATAGTATATAAGGCTAACCATTTGCAAAAGCACAAAGTTATGGAAATCAGATAATCCTTCTGATCAGTAGAAAGCTAAGTGAACTCCTGAAAAGAGCCATAAACATTTATGACTCTGTTTAAGGTGGTAGTTCCCAGACTTTTGTGATCCATGAACTGCTTAAAGACCTTTCTTCAAGACCAACTGAAAAATAGATACTGGCGTCTGACAAATTGAGATAAAAGTAATCACCTTTATTATTAATTAAACTGATAATACTACAGAATATGACTATATTTGTTGGCTAAGTTAACTTGATAACACTTATTCATAAATGAGATAGATTCATTTGTTCAACTGAAGGCAGTGTACATTCACAGGCCTCCCCCTTTGAGAAACTGTGTCTTCAAAATCACACAAAAAAGGAAGTATGTACAATGTGTGTTTCTTGAGGGTAAGTGATCCCCCAAACAGAGGTGAAAAGGCATGCACAGTTTCTTCCCCCAAACTCAAAAAGAAATCACTTCCTTTCCTGGATAGAGGATCCAAGAGAACAGCTGTGTTGCTTTAGGGAAGCTTTTTTCACATAGTAGCCAAAGAAGTGGAAGACACTAACCCTTACTTTTTGTATTTCTGGATAAAGATACAGAAAACAGCAATATACTATTAATATCACTTCATGATAAGGAGAAAAGTTCCTGGCATCTGATTCCTGAGTTCCTGTCAGTCGTTCCCAGAATCTTCAGATTTATACCTTCTTATACCTGGTCATGTACTCACACTAGTGTCTCCTGTTCAGATCTGAACTGTCTCCACTCACCCCAAGTCACCTGGATATCCACAAGACCACAAATCCTAAATCTAATCCAGAACTTCTCAAATTATGTGTGAGGAAGGATGGGTTTTTAATCTCAATTTGTAGCTAATGATTAATTTTGTGAAATGCAATGGGTATGAATTACCAGAAAAATAACCAAATGCTTGAATGTCTGGTCAATTCCAAATTGTTGTAATAGTTTCAAATGTACACTTTAATTTCTATCCTTCATTTGTTCTGTTCCAGCACTCAAACTTTGAGTTTGTTTGATTCTCAAACTTTGGCACGGCCTTGCATACCTGAGATAAATGCCACTTGATTGTGGTATATAGTTCTTTTCATACACTGTTGAATTCAATTTGCTAACATTTTTTTCAGGAATTTTGCGTCTATGGTCATTAGAGATATTAACCTATTGTTTACTTCAAAGTTTTGTCTGGTTTTACTATTAGGGTAATAATGCTGGTTTCATATACTGAGTTGGGAAGCACCCCTTCTGCTTCTATCTTCTGAAAAAATTGTGAAGAATTTGTATAATTTCTTAAATATTTGGTAGAATTCATCAATGAACCCACCTGACCTGGTTGGTATTGTAAGTTATTAATTGTAGATTCAATTTCTTTACTAAATATAGGACTACTAAGATTGTCTACTTGTTTTATAAGTTTTGCCAGATTATGTTGTTCAAGGAATTGGCCCATTTCATGTAGGTTATCAAATTTGTGGTCATAGAGCTGTTCATAACATTTTTTCTTTTATCCTTTTAATGTCCATGAAATCTGTAGTGATCTTCCTCCTTTCATTTCTAATATTAATAATTTGTGTCTTTTCTCTTTATTTCTAAGTTAGCCTGGTTAAAGGCTAATTGATTTTAGTAACCTTTTCAAAGAGCCATCTTTTGATGGTCATCGATTTTCTGTTGATTTTTGTTTGTTTTGATTTCACTGATGTTGCTCTAGTTCATATAATTTTTCTTTTTCTTACTTTGGATTTAACTTACTCTTATTTTCTAGTTTCCTAAGGTGTCACCTTATATTATTGATTTTAGATCTTTCTTCTTTCTAATATACGTATTCAATACATTTCTCTCTAAGCACTGGTTTTGCTATAACCCACAAATTTTGATATTATGTTTTCAGTTTCATTAAATTTGCTTTTAAATTTCTGTTGATATTTTTTCTTTGACCCATGTGATATTTAGGGTTTTATTGTTTAATCATCATACATTTTGGTATTTTCCAGCTATTTTTCTGTTATTGATTTTTAGTTTAATTCCATTGTGGTCTGAAAGTAGATAATATATTATTTTTATTCTTCTAAATTTATTTAAGTGAGTTTTATGGCCCACAGTGTGATCTATCTTGGATAATGTCCCATATAAGATTGAGAAGAATATGCTTCTACTGTTGGTGAATGAAGTAATCTACAGATGTTAATTTTATCCGGTTGATTGATGGTGTTATGAAGGTCAACTATGTCTTTACTAATTTCCTGTCTGTTAGGTTCATGCATTTCTGATACAGGGATGTTGAAATCTCCAATTATAATAGTGAATTCATCTATTTCTCTTACAGTTCTATCAGTTTTTGCCTTACATCTTTTGACATTCTGTTGTTAAGTAAATGCATATTATGAATTGTTATGTCTTCTTGTAGAATTTATCCCTTTATCATTATAAAATGTCCAGGTAAGTTGTGATTCTATATATCTGTCAGTATCTACAATTTTGAGGGCAGTAGTTTGCCTTGTAAGACCTTCTCTTATGGCTCTAAGCGTAGTTGTTAATTTTTCAGTTTGTTCAGTTTTTTACTTGCTGTTAGGATTTCCAGGCCTCTTCTATGCCACTGAAGAGCCAAAAATTAAGTCCTCTGTTAAGAGAAACCTCGTGCTGCACGTAGCCCCAGTCCCAGTCCCAGGAAAAGCCTCAGACTATTCAAGGCTAAAGCCATCCTCAGACCGCCCTCAGTTCAGTTAATCAAAAAGAAAAAAAAAGAAAAGAAAAAGAAACATTCCTATGGTCTGAGTCAAGGCTGGAAACTGCAGATACAAACTAGCCCATTTCTCACCACTTGTCTGAACCCCACGTGGGCCCTTTGAACTCACCTCATAATTGGTCATTTTCAAAGAATTCTCAAAAGTCATGACTGGGTCCCACCAAAAGTAATGAACACCTCACAGATACTGAATAGTTAAAGCTGTAATTGTAATGGGTGCTTACGTGATGATGCTACATGTACTGTAACACCCCCATCCCTTACTCCTTAAAAACCCTGTTCGCTATTGTTCTTTGCTTCACCTTGCTGCCATGACACCAGTAGGCTGGTGAGCCCCTGCTCGAGCTTGTAATAAAGACCCTTTTGTATTTGCATCGGTGCCGGCTCCTTGGAGGTCTCTGGGACTCGCGATTTGGGCACAACACCATAATAAGACATATTTTTATTTTTACAAAGAAATAATAGAAAAAGATGGTTACACAAAGGTTGAAGAAAAAACAATAAAAGAACATTGAGGAAACAAACAACGATTACAGGAGGTAGCTAATAGTCCTAGGCCTGAAGATACAACGAGAAGGGTTTAGTTGGGGCTCTCAGAACCTAGGAATTCAAAGAGATGCTGCACAACTGGATTTGGACTTCTAAAACAAGACAACTGCCCAGCAGTGGCTTGTACCCCTGAGAAAACTCAGTGAATCTGACTCTGAAATTTTCAAAAGAAATGGAAGCTCATCCCAAATGCCAAGTAAACAGCCATTGCTTAGGTGATACTAACAGGAACAACAAAAAAATAAAAATTAAAAAAAAAAAAAAAAAGAAAAGAAAAAGGAATCACTGGGAGCCGCACCGACCTCATTGGATGAAAGTCAGAGCATGGAAATGGCAGTGCTTTCACAGCTCCTACCATGAGAAAGGAAAACTGGTATCTCCTTCTGCTACTACTGGCTCATGTTAGAAATGAACCTGTTGGTATTGACCAGACCTCACAATATTCCAAATCAGACCGATATTCCCATACAGATTGCTCATAAGGAAAAGCATATTCCTGCCTTTTCAAAAGACATTTCAGATGAAAGCACTGTCGATGATTGTCAAAAGGCTCTTCCTATGGGCCTTGCAGATACAAGACTTACATAATAAAGGGGGTTAAGAACACAAGAGTTACAACTGAGCCTGGCCCAGAGACTAAGAGCCTAATTTAGAGTTAAGGACAGATATCCACCCCCGCCCAGTTGTTTCTGCTTGGAGCGTTAGCCCCCCAAGGCATTTGTGAGTGACTTATTTTGGCCTTGAATATGCTGATTGCATCCTGTGAAGAAACCTATTGAGGAATTTCTTCTTTTATAATTATGGGAGCAAAGGTGTTTCCTGAAAGACCTGTTTTTCTTAATACTTCTCCTTAAACAAGCTATTGACTCCTGCTCACAAAAAAGTAACTTCACCCTTTTTATGCTAAAAACATTGTCTTGTATGCCAAAGATACCTTCCTTCCCCATAGGATAAGCATCTAAATCCCCTACCTCAGTCACTATTGATAAAGGTTATGCATGAGTCTTCTACAAATCTATGTTCTGGGAAATTCTTACATATCAGAGAAGTTTGTCATCAGAAATCGTTGTCTAAGGCAAATGTCACTCCTGTGCCATCCCCCAATGATAAAATAAAGTTGAGCCCCAGGCAGAGCGGAGATGCCTGCCTGGTGACCAGAAAGAATCTCGGGCCTCTCTCACCCCTCCCTCGCGGACACCGTCCATCCTTCAGGGATCCCTGGACCCCAGCCGGAGCCGGTCTCCGACAAGGAATCTCTTCTCTCCACTTCCTGTCTAACACTTTGCGTCTAGTGCCTCCCACCCACTGATATCAACTAATGTGAAGCACTTGGTGGAAAAAGAAACCTTATTTACAAAGCTAAGGCCCACAGTTGCATAGGAAAGGGTATAAGAATAATCTGAAGCTGAGAGAAAATTGAAGCAGAGGATCTAGCTTTATTTTGTCCAGACATTTACCCAAAGATTCAATACACTTTACTTAAAAGTCCATTCCCCTCTACACTTTTTTGAAATATAAATTTATCATATACTAAATTTCGATCAAGTATTTGATTCTTTTTCTGAACATATTTTTATATGGTTCCACTTATCTGATTTTTTTAATGTATCAATACCACCACATTGCCTATAAAGGCAATAATTAATTGAGGATTTATAAAGATCTTTTTTCTAATGCAAGTGTTCTCAAAGTTTCTGTTCTTATTAGAGTGCTCTTATTTTATACTCTCCCTTGCTGATTAAAAACATGCCCATGGTTTCAACTACTACTTGTGAACTGGTAACTGGCAAAAATATATCACCAACACAGGTATTTTCTAAAATTTCCATATTAAACTTCCTACTAAACATTTCATCATGGATGTCTCACAAAGTCCCTCAGTCTTTAAGAAGTTAAACTTAAATAAATAACTGAAACAAATAATTATCATCTTTATCTCAACCACTTTGTATTCTACACATATTCTTCCTCTTGATTCATTATCTTACTGAAGGATAAAACTGCTCTACTGGATCAAAAAGAAGCTAGGAATCATACTACTCTTCTCTTCCTTCATTATACCCAGATCAGTTCCAATCATGTTCCACATCCTGTAGATTTACATCTTAAATATCTAGTGCTCTCATATACCTCCATTGCTGCTGATCATACACTGAAATAACATTCCATAGGGGCTCTATGCCTCCAGAGTTGTCTATATATCATCATTCTACAAAGCTTGCAGATTGATCATTTTACCTGGGAAATCTGATCATGCTTGGTTTGCTTCAAATCCATCAATAACCTACCACTACCTTCAGGTTAAGATCCTATCTCCTAGGTGTAACATACAATCTCATTTTCTAGCCTATGCACATATTTCTAATCTAATTACTCATTATTTCCCCCATATGTCTACAATTCACTTGAGCTGGTTTTCTTATACCATGCATTTCCCCCCTTTGCTTATTGCATTACTTTTGTAACACAAATCAGACACAAGTTAATATAAACTTGTCTTCAAGACCATCACATCATCACTGTATTTTCTATGATTTTTATGGTGAAAAAGTATACATAATATTTACCATTTAACCATTTTTAAGTATATAGTTCAGTGGCACTAAGTACATTTACATTGTTGTGCAGCTTTCAACACCACCTATCTACACTGCTTTCTTCATCTTCTCAAACAGAAACTTGATTAAACTCTCATTCTCCCTGCATTCCAGCCCCTAGAAAACACCATTCTACTTTCTGTCTCTATGAATTTGACCATTCTACCTCCCTTGTATCTGTGGACTCATATACTATTAGTCCTTTTTTAATGGGCTTATTACACTTAACATAATGTTCTTAAGATTCATCCATGTTGTAGTAGGTATCAGAATTCCCTCTATAAGGATGAATAACATTCCATTGTATATACCACATTTTGTTTATCCATTCATCTATTAGTGGACACTTGGGTTATTTCCAATTGTGGGTGATTGCAAACAATGCTGCTATAAGCATGGATGTGCAAGTATCTCTTTGAGTCTTTGTTCTAATTTTATGAGTACATACTCAGAGATGGAATTATATATTATTAAATATATTTTTAACTTTTTGAGGAACCTCCATACTGTTTTCTATAGTAGCTGCACTATTATGCTTTCCCACCAACAATGCATGAGAGTTTCCATTTCTCCACATCATTGCCAGCATCTGTCATTTCTGTTTTTGTTTTTGTTGTTGTTTGTTTTGTTTCTGATAACAGCCATTCTAATAGGTGTGAAATGATATTTCACTGTGCATTTCCCTAAAGATAGTGTGCATCTCTCTATGCACAGTTTGGCCATTTGTATATCTTCCTTGGTGAAATTTCTGTTCAAGTATATTGCCTATTTTAAAATATGGTTGTTTTGCTTTGTTTTTGTTTTGTTTTTAGTAGAACTGTAGGAGTTATTTATATATTCTAGATATTAACTATTTAATCAGATATATGATTTGTAAATATATTCTTTAATTCTCTGGGCTACTTTTTCACTATGTTGTTAGTATCCTTTGATGCACAAAAGTTTATAGTCTTTATATAGCCCAATTTTCCCATTTTTTTCTTTTGTGCCTATATTTTTGGTGTCATATCTAAGAAAGACCTTTACTAATTTTCAGGGCACATTCTGAGCTTTGACATGAGCCCGTGGTGAAGGCAAAAGGTTTTTCCTAGGGCTTTTCTAAGCATGTGTCCTTTCTAGGCCTGTGTATGTGCTTTTTGCCAGTACTGTGATATACACAGCTGCTTTTAAATGTCTTAATTTCCTTCATATACTTACCTGTTTTTTCTGGGTGCTTTAGCTATTCTATTGTATTTCCCAATCAATAGTCTCTTACCCCAGGTATCTCTGGGTCTCTAGCCCAACTGCAGTTTTCACAAAGTGTGACCTTAGCAGCCTTAGCCTTCTCCCAACCTGAGATCTCATCTGTGCCACATTTGGCTCTGAGCTATGAAACAGACATCAATCAGGCAGCCCCTACATAGGTAAGAACACTGCAAGTCAGAGCCACTACACTCCGTCAGCTTATGCAAGGGAACTGGGAAACTGCTGCTTCCCTCAACGTACCCTGTGCCCTACAGAGGAAAGGGTGGAGCAAGGGTGAGCACAAATGCCACAGAATCTCCCACCAGTCTGTAGGTAACACTTTCTTGATTGAGTGTTCACTTGTCTGCTGCAGATTCCTGACTGATTTCTTGAGCTTCTGCAAAGTTACAGTAGCCAGTCTCTAGCCGTTTATTTGATATTCCGTGGGGGGAGGAGAGCCCGGGGTTTCCCAGTTTGTCATCTTGCTTCAGGTTCTCCCATCGTTTTTTGTTTTTTGTTTTTTTTACTATCTGCATCCACAATGTCTGGGTCATAGGGAAGAGATTATAAATGATTGTCAAATAAAGGGTAAAGGAGTTAGGAATGTGCAGTACCAAGATTAGAGTAACTGATACAATGGATATTGGCTTCCCAGTAGGTAGCTATAAAGTCCAAGGTCCATAATGAACATTTTCTTTTCAATTTTTAAAAATGTTTTATTTATTTCTCAAAGAGAGAGAGAGAGAGAGAGGCAGCGTGAGCAGGAGAGGGTCAGAGAGAGAGGGAGACACAGAATCCAAAGCAGGCCTCAGGCTCTGAGCTGGCTGTCAGCACAGAGCCCGACACTAGGCTCGAACCCACGAACCATGAGATCATGGCCTGAGCCAAAGTCGACGCCCAACCGACTGAGCCACCCAGGTGCCCTTCCATAATGAACTTTTATTTGCTATAATTTATCATGATTTTATTTGGAATACAATTCAAATGGTGACAAATGATTGCTATTGATGGATGACATCTCCCATAAAGTTTCCAAAGGCTAGAGTCATCAGGGAACATATTTCTTTTGAATGTTTCTACAAAACAGCCTTGGTCATCTAACAGGAAATGCAAGTTTTGTGGCCAAATGGAGAGGTTTTTCAGCCCCCCTCCCCCAATATAAGCAACTGCCTATTTCACTTATGGACAAATCTGTTCATGGAAACTAGAGAGGCAGATGCAGAGATTTGTTTGGATTATAAATGCAAATGAAAGGACAGGTAAGGACACTTTCTTCTATCCCTGCCCTCCCAGAATCAGAGAACATGATGTCATGTGTATAATCAATGATGCCCTTTACTGCCCATAACAGAAAGCTGTGGTCACTAATGGCAGACGTCCATTAACTTGCTGTGACTCACTTGAAAAAATCAATCTGAAAATCGAGGATATAACTCTATATTAAAACGATGCTATTCACAAACCACTTCTATTTGTAAGAGTCATAATCTTCATATTTCCCCACAAGGCTCACAGCTCAATGGTGATTTTTATATTGGCTGAGTGGAGCCAAGAAGAATGATTAGAAAATTAATTGGATATAAGTAAATAGTCAACACTGTTCAAGTCATCCAAAGGAAAAAGGAAAAATAGAATCCCCGTGCCAATTGCTCTTCAAATGCATTGTTATCTACTTTCCTAATATCTACATTATGGACTGGCAATGATGAACTATTATTGATTTTTACATATACATACATACACATACTGAATGTGTATCATGTAGTATATGTTTATGTATGTATGTATGTATATCATGATATCTATATTATATGTGCATATAGATAGGTATAGATATAGCTATAGATAGGTAACTAGAATTCAGAACGAATAGAGGTAATATTCAAAATATTTAGCAATCAGTCAGATAGGCATACAGCAATCAGGATGGATACTGATCATTGCATGAGAAGGGTTATGGAAGATACCTATTGACTCTTACTCTTTCAAATGATAGATCCTTCTTAGGAAGGTTGTGAAGGAAGCAGAAGGACCCATAAGTGACTTGGGGGGAGTAGTATGGACACATTTCAATATTTCAAAAACAAGAATGAGGAGGCAAGATGGCATAGAAGTAGGGAGCTCCATACATTTCACTCACCCCCATCTCAAATGGAGAAGGCCTGAAGCCATAGGAACCCTTGCAGAATCCAGGAGTTTGGGAGGAAAAGGACACAGAGTCCAGTGAGAAAATCTTATAGTGTGAGCGTGAACTGGGGAAGATAAAATTGGGCCATATCAATGGGGTGCTTGGGCTGAGATCTGGAAACGAGGCCTGGCTTGGGATATAGAGCATGGCCCACCTTGGCTACACCCTCAGCATAGGGAGATCACACCCAAAGAGTGAGTTGTGGTGCTTGGTTCGAGAAGGGACTGGGGCGCCGCCACTTTTCTCCCCATAACCACCAAGGCAGGACCCCACGGGATGCATTGGACCAAACCATGCCCATCCCCCCAACTAGAGAGCTGCCCTTTTTTTTTTTTTTTTTTTTTTACTGGTGCAGGGGTAAGAACCACATGGATGCACTGTCCTGATTAATTCTGGTCACTGACTTGCTTAAACAGTCACATTTAATCCATTTTCTAGATATAAATTCTACACCTCCAAAGCTACCATTTTATCTCTCTCTCTCTCTCTCTCTGGTGTAAGTGGACTATATAGTTTCTCTGAGTAGCATTATCGTCATTTCTTTTGCCACCTCTCCAACCATATTCCCCTCTTTCTCTCTCTCTGAATTAAGGGATACAGGAGTGCTGATGCATAGGGGCACATGTACCCCAATGTTCATAGCAGCAGTATCAACAATAGCTAAAACATGGAAAGAGCCTAAGTGTCCATCAACTGATGAATGGATCAAGAAAATGTGATTTAGTCATACAATGGAATACTACATGGCAATGAGAAAGAATGAAATCTAGCCATGTGTAGCAACATGGGTGGTACTTGAGGGTGTTATGCCAAGCAAAATAAGTCAGGCAGAGAAGGACAGATATCATGTTTGCAGTTATAGGAGGATTAGATGGAACTTAACGGAGGACCATGGGGGAGAAAAAGGGGAAAAATAGTTGGGAAGAGGGAGAGAGGCAAACCATGAGAGACTCTTGAATGCTGAGAACAAACCAAGGGCTGATTGGGGTTGGGGGGAGGGGAAGGGGGTGATGGGCATGGTGGATGGCACTTGTGGGGATGAGCATTGGGTGTTATATGGAAACCAACTTGACAATAAACTATTTTTAAAAAATATTTCAAAAGCAAGCACTTTCAAACAGAGTATTGGCTGAATGTGTTGACCTGTATTACAAGCCATTCCTATTGACGCTATCTAAAATAAGGTTGAATACATTCCGTATGTTAAGATAGAGTGCTATATTGCATATTTTATAACAACTTACTAAGTTGGGAAATAGTCTTATGATCCTCATTTTAGAGAATTCAAAGAGTTCAAACTATTTGCTTGAGGTAACTTTTTTTTTTTTTTTTTAGTGCTTTGTATTGTAATGCATGACTACAGTTGTAGGGAGGAGCCTTCCTGTATATGCAATGTGAGAAATTCTGTTAACCTTTCCTTGGTTAATTCTGCCAAGACTTAAAGATGATCTATTTAGCAAAATTATCACTGGACTAGGAATTACAATATCTGACCATAGCTTTCACCTGTGTCCCATATTGCCGGCTTTACTATGATTATGTTATTTGACCTTTTTGAAACTCAATTAGCATTTACTGTCATGATTATATTAGATTTTGTCACAATGAATTCCTTACTATTTGTGGAGGAATCCCAAGACAGGCAAAAGGCAAAGCTTTATCTCCTTCCACAGAAGTCCACTAAGGAGGATAACAACTTTCCCAAAACCCCAGAAGTTAAAATACGGGGGCCAACTGGATGCTCCCTCCCAGATTTTAAAGTTTGAAAACTTCACACACACACAAAAAAGGTATAGCATTCTACAAGAGATTATTTTTAAAGATATCAGTGACACAATTGAACATTCAGCGATGTGGTTCCCTGTGACCAGATTCAACAGTGTCCAGAATCATCGCACCAAATTCCTAGGGTTAAAATCAATAGATAGTTCTGTGGTGGCATCCTAAAGTGAATATTCAAACACCAAAGCTGAGCACCTCATTGGTTTCTGCCTGAACCAATTCTCCAGCTTTCTAATTAATTCCATGTGCAGCTTGATACAATTACACACAACTACTTTTCTTTAAGTTAAAGAGAGATACTTTGCATTATAAGCTACCAAGAATGAGATTAATAAAACCAGTGTCAGTACCAGATTTCAGGGAAATGGTTAAATCTGGGATTGGTCGGCTGGTCCATTTAAGATTAAGACCATAAAAATTCAACTAGCTCTACATGAGTCAGCCCTTAGTAAGCAAAGGCAAAACACCTAACACAATGATCAGTTGTGGACATCAGAATGAAGTATCCAGTAAAGGCAAAGCATTAGAGAATAGTCCTACAAGGGTAGAACTGTGGTGGTGGTGTGTGGGTCTACTTCCAGTGGTATTTAGACAGATTAGAAAGAATATCAAACTCATACTCTTTAATGCACAGCACTGAAAATGGAATCTTATGGACTTTTAACCATTGTACTAATACATCACCTATATCCTAGACTGGCGTGGTTAAGAGAGCTGAAAGGCAAATGCAAAGTTTGACCCTGCATGTGGAGAACTTAAGTTTCAGTTAAAATCACACGGCATTTACAAGGGGAAAAAATGAAACATCTTTTTCAAGAATTGGGATGAAAAGATTAGAAGGAATTTGGAAGACTCTAAATATCTTCAAAGCCTTTAGCACCCTATCACCTGAACTTTCTATACCAGCTGAAACATTCTGCGTTCTGTCTGATAAGGTTATTTTGGCCATTTTGAAGACTCTATGGTCCTCTTTCAGAGAGATTTACTATGTAAAGACTAAATAAATGCCAAGATGAAGGAATTCATCCCAAAAGAAAAAATAAAAATGGTCATGGCCAGAGATCTAATCAAAACTGATATACGTGATCCAGAAATGAAAGCAACGATCATAAAGATAACAGCTGAGCTTGAGAAAATCATGGAAGAAATCAGGAAGACCCTTACACTAAAGATAAAAGAGCTGAAAGCCAATCGAGCCAAAATGAAAAATGCAACAACAAAGATTCAAAAGCAGCTGGATATAATGACCACAAGGATGGATACAGAAGATAGAATTATGTAAAATAATGTAGCTGCACACAGAAAGAGAAAAATTTTGGATCATGAAAGTAGACTTAGGGGACTCTGACTCCATCAAACATAATAACATTTGTATGATAGAAATGCCAGAAGAAAAGTGAGAAAAGGGGGCAGAAGGTTTATTTGAGGGAATTATAGCTGAAAACTGTCCTAATCCGGAGAAGGTAATAGACATCCAAATACAGGAGACACAGAGAACTCCAATTAAAATCGACAACAGCAGGCTAATGCCAAAACATATTGTAGTTAAATTTGCAAAATATAATGATAAAGAAAAAAATTCTGAAAGCAGCTAGACAAAAGAAGTCCATAACTTATAAGGGAAGGCTAATAAGGTTAGCAGCAGATCTCTCTGCAGAAACTTGGCAGGTCAGAAGGGAGTGGCATGATATATTCAATGTGCTGAATGGGAAAAATATGCAGAAGACTCTATCCGGCAAGGCTGTCATTCAGAATAGGAGAGATAAAGTTTCCCAGATAAACAAAAACTAAAGGAGTCTGTGTCTACTAAACTAGCCCTGCAAGAAATATTAGAGGGGACTCTCTGAGTGGGAAGGAAAGACCCAAAATGACAAAGACTAGACAGGGACAGAGAAAATCTCCAGAAACAACAAAACAAGTTATAAAATGGCACTAAATACATATCTATCAATAATTTCTCTGAACGCAAATGGTCTAAATGCTCCAATCAAAAAACACAAGGTGTTGGGGCGCCGGGGTGGCTTAGTCGGTTAAGCGTCCGACTTCGCTTAGGTCATGATCTCGTGGTTCGTGGGTTCGAACCCCGCATCGGGCTCTGTGCTGACTGTCAGCTCAGATCCTGGAGCCTGTTTCAGAGTCCGTGTCTCCCTCTCTCTCTGACCCTCCCCTGCTCACGCTGTCTCTCTCTCTCTCTCTCTCTCTCTCTCTCCTAGAAATAAATAAAAATTTTTAAAAAATTTAAAAAACATAGGGTGTCAAAATGGATAAAAAAAAACAAGACCCAACTATATGCTGCCTATATGAGACTCATTTTAGACCTAAAGACACCTATAGATTGAAAGTGAGGGGATGGAGACAAACTAGATTTTAAAACAAAGACTGTAATGAAACCAATATTCTTTAGGCCCATTTATATATCTTCATTGACCACAGATACATACCTAGCATGGAATTCCAGTAAATCCTAGAGACTAATTATGAAATAAAACCTGGGATTTGAAGATTTACATAACACCACAAAAATTAAGACTTCATTTATTTGTATATCTTAAAAGCTGGGGATTCTCTATGAGAAATGACTTTCATAGTTTTAAACCAATAAGGAAAGAATGTAAATTTAGATTATGCTGAAATTATTGATATGTATGCACTTAAAAAGTTGGTGTGAGCACTTAAGAGGCTGGGCAGCTTTCAATTATTTATTCCTTGGTTGGTTGCCTGAAGCTTGCTTCAAAATTAGTCCATGCAAACTGAATTTGAATGCTGGAAGTCTTTTTATAAGATTTATAGTAAGGGACCCATTCAGTACACATTTATTAAATGCTTACTCTGTAGCCAGCACTCTTCTAGGTGCTGGCCAAACTGCAGTGAACAACAACAAAAAAATCATCTCTCCTCACATGGAGCTTATAATTTTGTAGGCAGACACAAACAATAAACAGACTCAAATAAAAATATATCGAGTAATAATAAGCCCCGCAGGGAAAAGTATAAACTGGAATGGGGTTTAGGGAGTTCTGGTAGAAAGATTAACTTTATCCCATTCCACCTTAGAAAGAGTAATGTGGAAGTCCCTGCTGAAACAGCAAAGAGAAACCAGTGCCTGATATTCAAAGAGATCACAGAAATCATTATTACCAAAGATTCAGGAATATGGATTCATATAAATACTAGGCTTTGATATGTGCAAGAGAATGAAACATCTAGTGTGTCAGGCAATGAATAAAACTTAATCAAGTGGTAATTACAATTATGGCTACTATTCCAGACACTGCCTCTTTTCTGAGTAAATGAAAGTAATCTCTGACACATGCTACACCACTCTTTTGGGGGGCATTTTCTTCTTCTACAATAATGAAGACTGTGTAAGTTGGTTTCCTTGTCAGAGCACCCAGTCCTTCTTGGATTCTTTGCCACAATTTTACCTACAGAGATCTTGACCACTTCACTATTCAGTGAATATCATTGTCTGGAATTACACTGATTTATCATGCATTCCAGAAAGGAAAAAGTAGAATCTAAATGTTTGAGTAAAATTGATGTACCTAGAGGGTAAGAATGAGCTGTTACACATACAACGACTGGTTAAGCATGTGGTTGGGAGTACAAAGTTCTGGGTCAATGGAGTGAAGGCTGCTGGTGACCCATCCAAATCCCTGTTAGCAGTCAGGTGCCCTCATCTCCATGTGCTCTGAGGGTTGGCCACTAACAGCTTGCAGATGGACCCTCCTCCTGAGAATTTCTCTCACTTGTTGGAAGTCTCCTTAGCACAGATAATCATTGACGCAGTTGAGAAATGCTGCTGAGGTTATGCCCAGGGGTAGTCTGTAGACAATGACTGATATGGAGGTACCAAAGGTGAGTCCTTTTACCTCAAAGTGACCTAATTCTGTGGTGCCACTCATGCTCCAATTGGAGGCTAACTCTCAACTGAAGCTGGGACTTTGATGATCCCATTTTCCATACTCTTTCAATAAATCACTGGCATGTAAATACTTAGCTCAGGCTTTGCTTTCAAGGAACCTAAGACGATTATGTTGTGATATCACCTATAAAGTAAACAGCAATTGCTCATTTTCAACTGAAATTTATGTTGACAGTGCTCTATTTACTGATCCATGACTGTGGGTGAGTATATTTTAGAAAAACTTTCTTCAAAATGTCTTAACAGATAAGAAACTTTTAGTTAGAGGTGCCTGGGTGGCTTAGTCGGTTAAGCATCCGACTTTTGCTTAGGTCATGACCTCGCGGTTCGTGGGTTTGAGCCCTGCATCGGGCTCTGTGCTGACTGCCAGCTCAGAGCCTGGAGCCTGTTTCAGTCTGTGACTCCCTCTCTCTCTGACCCTCCCCTGCTCACGCTGTCTCTCTCTCTCTCTCCTAGAAATAAAGAAAACGTTTTTTAAAAATAATAAAATAAATTAAAAAAAGAAACTTTTAGTTAACTCTTTAACACCTACATAATAATATTAATTCATGATTGAAAGCACTTTTACATATCTTACCTCATTTGACCTTCACAACATCCCTGAAAGATTGGGAAGGAAAATGTTACCTACATTTTATGGGTAAAGAAATTAAAAAATGAAGACCCTGAAAGTCTACAAGCTGTCTTGTCTAAGACCACCATAGAGGATCAATGCCAGAATTGTGGGTAAATTATAGGTTTTCAATTTCCTAAGCAATATATTCTTCATTCTATGTCTGTCTTCCAGGTAATAATTTATTATGTGAAATATAATCAGAATGTTTTAGTAAACACTCAAGCACACTGCTGGAGTAGGTCTACTTATTCACACGTGTAACAGGTAGGTGGATGTCTTGACTATATAGCTCATAATGCAAAAACTGCATTAAATCTGCTTTTATAACACTGCCAGCACAATTCATTTTCTGAATCTCTGAAAAAAATTTCATGTTGCTGAAGTTGTAAGCCATCCTTAAAATGCATGTCAATCTTAAAAATCTACCTTGCCAAAGCTCCTCGATTAGGAGTGAAAGTATGTTCATTCCAAACTTCATGATAATATTTTGGTAACAATGATGATAAATTCAAATTTTCACAGTGGTTATGTAATTACCTAGGGTAGAAGGGGTTATCTAATAAATCCTCCCTTGATTTATCTTATACTTCTGGAACTTTTAGGTTTAACTCTTCAATTTTATTTTATTTTTTAAATGTTTGTTTATTTTGAGAAAGAGTGAGAGAGAGACAGAGCTTGTGTGTGTGAGTTGTGTGCATGTGCTCGCGCATGCGCAAGTGGGTAAAGGACAGAGAGAGGAGAGAGAGAATCCCAAGAGAGCATGACCTGAGCCGAAATCCAGAGTCAAATACTTATGGAACTGAACCACTCAGGCGCCCCTTATCTCCTCAACTTCAAATCAATGGAAATGAGAATGCTTCTTATGGAAGATGTGATTCTAAAATGGAAAGATGCATGTGTTCGTTTTCAACTACTAATTGTTGGGGGCTTTCAACGTTTCAAATAGGAATTAAGATATTTGTTATAAAAATTTATCCCTTCTCTTAGTGAAGCAATAATTGGCTTTCCTTTTTATGCACCTAAATAAATTACCATGGCAAAAATTTTCTGAATAAAATGAAACATCCATTCAACTTCCTATGGCCCTATCATCCTTATAGGCTATGGATGATATAGAGTGTTCTGTATTTCCCAGGCTCATATGAATTTGGCAAACACATGAGGATCCAAAGTCAGGGTGCTGAGACATTCTTATTAGACAGCATGGCTTCTCTAAAGCAGATGCCATGTGTCCCCTTCCAACTGGCCATCACTGTAAATTTAATGATGCTTTCCATAGTGCAGCAGTTATTAAAATGGTTGTCAGTTTTTGCTGGTTTCTCTTGACTTACAGGGGTGACAAGCCACATCAACTAAGTAGAAGTTCAATGTTTATTTATAAAGGCCTGAGCTGACACCAATGTTTTCAATCACTTACAGGAGTTGAACTTTTCCTTTAGGTGGTTGAATGTTGAGACTATTCTAACATAAATAATATAAATCCATTGTTCTTTTCAACAATGCTAAGATCCAAAGTACAAAGCCAATAACAGCCACAACCATACCTAGGAAAAGAAAGCCATTCCATTTACTTATTTCTAGATTTCAAGTTCTCAAAGAATCCTTCTATTAGTTACAAACAAAAGACAAAATATACGTGTAAGGAATATTTGAGGTTTATCCACACAATCAGAAAAGCATCCAATGTCACCATATGCATCCATCTGTTTGTTATTAATTAATTGTTTATTGGGGTACCTGGGTGTCTCACTCAGTTAAGCGTTCAACTTCAGCTCAGGTCATGATCTCATGGCTTATGAGTTTGAGGCCCGTGTTGGGCTCTGTGCTGATAGCTTTGTGTCTCCCTTTCTCTCTGCCCCTCCTCTGCTCATGCTTTGTCTCTCTCTCTCTCCCTCTCTCTCTCCCAAAAATAGACATTAAAAACATTTTAATTGTTTATTCATTTGGGGAGGTTTAATTGAAGGTATCAATCATAAATCAAAGCAATTAGTAACTGAATATTGTTTCTACTATATAGTACATATTTTAAATGCAGAGTACAAGCATTACTTTTGGTGAAACACTGATATTTCAGTATCCAATCAGGAATGGAGATCAAATGGTTCCAAACAAGTCAGGAATGTCCAAAATATAGTTTTGTGCCAGCGCTCCTATTGATATTCAAGAAGGACAAGAAGGGATCCATAATGTCTCTCTTGGACTAACCGTTGCCTCCATCATTCTCCTCACCTAAAATGCCACTGGCTCTGGGAAGGAACCATGATAACAGGAATTGATCAAAAGCTCATCATTTGCTATAGAGAAGCCCTTGGCATGGGAGTAAAGAGAATGACCAGGAAAGATTATAGAAGACAGTCACTGACTATGGGGCAACACCCTTCTTTCTCTATTAAAAGTAAGGAATGACCTTGGAAGTGGAAGTAGGGAGGCAGTTCCCACAGGGCTGGAAGTACCCCCTCCGAGCTCTTAGAGACCAGCCTAGCAAAACAGGGAACAACTGTCCACCAGCAGCCTCTCTATACCTAACACTGTACTGCTCACCTGCTGCCAACACCATGTAAGCTGATTTCTCGGCAAATTCTTTGGAGACCCAGAAGTCTCTTTCCACCTTTGCACCTTTCTATAAAGGTGCAATCTCTAAGATTCCCTTTCTATAAAACCAGCCTGAAACTGAGAGACAAGAGAGAATGAGACTCACCTATCCCGAGAATGTCTGGTGAATCTCCATGCTTTGCTGTACTTGCCTTCTAAAATTCTAAAACAGCAAGGCTTATTAATCTAAGATGGAGTCGGAAGAAAATATTTGAAGTTAGCTTATAGTTCAATTTACCAAATTAGCTTAAAATTAGAAATTGTTTTTTCAGCAGCTGAAAAATTTGCCCCAAATATATTCATGTCTCACCTGTGAAACATTCTTTGTTAAGAAGGATTTAATGACAATTTTCCATTTTCAATTCTTTATGATTACTCTCTTTATTTTTGTGTTTAGTATGTTATTCTTTAAAAAAACAGCTTTTTGTTTGTTTTGCCTAACAATTTATTTTAGAATATAACATGCCTGTATTGTTAGAAATTGTTTTTAATGTAATTCTTTGTGTTTATAAGCTATGTATTAAAAATTGACTACATGTTTAAATTTCACTGATTTTAGGAAACTATGAATACTATTTTAAGTGAAGTAATTAGTTATTGGGCATTTTGTAAATATGGCAAATAAATGCTAAAATATTGATATCATCCTTGTGCTATAATACCACAATCTCTTTCTCTTTTTTCTTTTAAGTATAAGATGGGGTTGTAGGGGGTTTAAGAAAAGTGATTCTAGGAATAGATCTAGGTTTCAATTTTAGCACTACCACTTACAAGTGACATGACACTAAAGAAATCAGCAGACTTCTTTAAGCTTTAGCTTTACCATCTGTAAATGTGTATGATAGAACCTGTTTTCACAAGGCATTTGTAAGGCTAAAGCAAGAAACCTTATTTAAAATGCTTAGAGTGCATAAACAATGTCCAATAAAAGCTAGCTATTTTTATTAAATTCTACTAGTGTACAAGGACTCAGAAACTGAACAATTATTGAGAGCATACTAACAAAGACACTTTATATGTTATTTAATTTAATCCTCACAGCAACCCCATGCAATAGATATAATTACTAACACTACTTTATAAATGAGAAAAACTGAGGTCAGAGAGATTAAACAGCTCACCCATTGAGTGTGTCTGACTGGAAACTTGTTCTTTTTACACAATCACACCATGCTGATCCACTTCTTTACACCATCCAGCTTTATGCATAGCACTTAAAAAGATTAAAATGAAATGCATGTGGATTTGTCCATTGTGGAGAATATTTGGATTATATTGACTGCCCAGTATTAACTCCCTTGCTAATAACATTTATTTCTTTTTGAGAAAGCTCACTGTCTCATCATTCTAGAATCATCTTCTCAGTATGGGACAAGAGGAGAGAGATTCCCCTCTCCCAGACACATGAACCAGTGGGCAGACAAACGATCTGAAATCTGATAATGCTGAGACTTCAAATCTTTAACGGGGCTGCAAATTTGGCATTAAATGTTGGTTAATCGTCTCAGTGGCAATGGCTATGAAAAACTTGTTGTACTTCTTGCTTCCTAATTTTTGTCCCTCCAGAGTTCTTCTGCACCCCAATCTTCTGTTCATTGTGTGTTCAGCCTCTCAGAACCTAGACCTTTCTCTTAGCCAGTCTCCTTATCTTGTTTGCAATCAAGATTCCTAAATAATGTACCCCGGCTATCATCAGGATTCCTAACTAATGCACATATACTATTGTCATGTGTCTATTTCTATTCTTAGAATGTCAGTACAGTATGTTTAAGAGCACAAGGGGTACCTGGGTAGCTCAGTTGGTTGAGCATTTGACTTCAGATCTGATCATGATCTCATGGTTCATGAGTTGGAGCTCTGCTTTGGGCTCTGTGCTGACAGCTCAAAGCCTGGACCCTGCATCAGATTTTGTGTCTCCTTCTCTCTCTGCCCCTCCCCTGCTCATGTTCTGTCTCTCTCTCTCTCAAAAATAAATAGATATTTTTTAAAAAGTATAAAATTTTGAGCCAAACTCCATAGGTTCAAATCCTACCTCTGTTGATTACTAGTTTCCTCATTTGTATCTACCTCATTGTGTTGTTATGAGAACGATAGTAGTTATTATTATTTTTTTAAAGTTCATTTGTTTTGAGAGACAGCGTGCATGAGCAGGGGAGGGGCAGAGAGAGAATCCCAAGCAGGGGCCACGCTGAACCTGACATGGGGCTCGATCTCATGAACTGTAAATCGTGACCTGAGTCAAAATTGAGAGTCAGACTGAGCCACCCAGGTGCTCCAAGCAGTTATTATTTGTAAAGTTCTTAGAAGAGTGTCTGGCACATAGTACACTCTATGTATATGCTTCCTATTATAATTCATTTGTGTTGCTCTTGTGAAAAACTTTTTTAACACTTGAAGTTTGAATCCTAAGAAACACATTCATTATCTTTTTATCTCCCATTTGCCCCCTCCCCAAAATCCAGACACTTGTCACTTGGAGAAAAGACAAGTGAAGACTAAGCACCTATCTTGCTGTATGATTTATAGCTGAGCAGTATACCAGTATCACAAATGTGAATTACTTCTTGGCAGTGACCCAGTTCTACTTGCCAATTACATAGCTGGAAAAACATGAATTTGGTATCTCCTCCAACCCCTTGAGAGCAGCATGTACTTTATAGGATCTATTTGGTCACAGCCCTAGGAGCCCTTGCTTTCATGAACTAACCAATCTGAAGTCTGTAATTCCTGCTTTGAGAGCTTCTGGCCGATAATCTCCAACATAGGCAACTGTTCTGTGTAGAAACATTCAGTGGATTCCACAGCTGTGAACAAATTAAGTTTGTACCTTGCTCTCTGCACTGGCTGTCAGGAAAAAGAACAGTCTGCCTTTATCATGACCTCCTTGGATTTTAAAGTTCCCAGACAGAGTTAGTCAGTACTGTATGTGTGACTTCAGCCTTGGGCCTGATATGTCATGCCCTGTGGGGTGGGCATTGTTGTTTTAGGTCAGCAGGCAGCTATAGTATTAACTCCAAGAACAGCAAAGTATGAATCCTATTTTCTTCCTTTTTATGCTCTTTTAACGCTCTTTTATATCTCAGCTTCCACCCACACCTACTCGTTGTAAACAATGATTTCCTTTTGTGTCCAATCTTCTATTTAGCCATGTGTAGAGCTTTGATTGGTTTGCCTTTGGATCAGGCTTTCCCTTCTGTACAATGTTGCTGTTTCATTGTTTATTGTCAGAAACTTTCAGTCCAGAAGAGCTATGTAGGTTAAAATATACAATACCCATAATATTAGGAGAGTAGCTTGTTCTTTTCTTCCTTTTCCAATAATCAGGATCTTTATTTTTTTAAACAAGGCTCTCCTTTAAAACTTCCAAAACATATTTTTCTGGAGTTCTTAGGCTACATATTAAATACCTGCAATCAGGCAAGGGAGATAGAACTGAGAGAGATATACTACTTGATTTCACAGAGCTGAGTTGAGTCATCCGTAAAAGCATACAACAAAGTGAATGGCACACAAAAGTATTTCAGTAAATAATTGTTAAAATATTAATTTCAAGAAGCTTGTTCATTTATTGAACTACGACTTGTGTCTTTTCAGAAACACACCGGAGGGTGGACTTTATAAAGAAGTCACTAAACCATTCTAGTGTTTGTTTTCCTAAATTATATCTTTAAATTTTTATGTTATCATTTCCAGTAATTACAGGTACAAGATGAGATGCTAATTGCATGAAAATAACCATTGAGATTGAACAAAGCAAATGGTAGATGTTTATAATATTTATGAACAACAGTCTCTGCCTTCATGATGGAATTAACATTTAAAAGGAGAGGGAAATTGCAAGGTGAAGTATCATTTGGCTGCAAGGAAGTCATTAATCTTTAGTTAAGAACTTAGACTGTCAAACTCAATAAAAGGACTGGCCCATTGATAGACCTCCAATCACTGATGCATAGCTTCAATATATAACGCCTAATTAGATGTACTTGATTAAATTATTTCTATGTAAAGTGTTTGTGTTTTATAAAATGCACAGTGGAATTTCTGAACTCTCTCTAGACCACTTCAGATTATTCATAGGCCTCTCCTTGCAACCAAAATTTCCAAAGGAAAGACATTAAACATTAAATGCTTGAGCAAAATGAACTTTGCCCTGAGTAAGATGGTGTTATGTATTCTATAAATCTCATAGAGATATTGAATCCAAGAGCTTTTCAGAAGATAACAAAGAAGGAATACCTTGGGAGACAACATTTATTCCTTTTCAAGCAGTGACCTTTATAGTGCATTTTAAGCATGACCATTGCCTTTTAAAACTGTTCAGTGTTGCATACAAATTCTTTCCCCTGCATCATATTCTGAACAGAGAAATGGGAGGAATATACATTGTTGACTCATAAACATGGACCATATTTACGTCTTAATACAATAAAGTAGCAGTGATTAAGGGTATTCTTACTTTAGAAAAGGCTTCTGTATGAATTTTTACATGAATTTGTTAGGTCTCCACAGTGCAAACCCAAGTGTTACATACAAGACTGGTTTATCTTTAGATAACCTGGTTTATATCTTAAATCATGTCCTTTTTATATATGGATACCTACTCTCAAGTCTCAGACAAACTTTGATACTTAACTAGAAGACTGAAGAAAAAAAGACTGTTGAAAAAGAAAGTAACAGAAAAACCCATGCAATTCATTATCATTTACTATATAATATGAATTCAACTTCGTATCATTAAAGCCAATTATTTAAGTCCTGGATATAATCAGGATAAAAGTACTCTTCATGAACCTCATGAGGCTTAGTACTGTCCATCTTTATAAACAAAATCCCATTAAAAGCTAACATAAGTTTTATTATTACATGGATACCATCATTAATATCTAATGACAGTAGGTCATAGCTCAAATACCAGGCATTATTACCAGTCAAGTTCTAAATTCCAACATCAGATTATTTATTTGGTAACATATGACCCAATTTGAAATTCAACTACTGCTGAGGATTTCAGGGGCAAATGATCACTCAGAAAACACAAATTATACATACAGCATTTGATTCACATCTATATCACCTTTCATAAAATATATTATTGATCAAACATATTATAAAGTTTTTATCAGGGTTGTCCAAATATAGTATGGATTTATAAAATGCAATTATAATATTAAATCATTGCAAAGAATTAGATTCTGTATATTATGAAGGGCAAGAAAAATTAGAGTGCAAAAATAATTATGATGCTTTACTATACAAAGCACTAAGTATGGAAGCAAGATGGTGAACTAGAAAAAGCCAAAGTATCTGAATTAAAATCCTGTTGCTACTTATTAGCTTCATTACTGTGGACTGGTCATTTAACCTGAGTCCTAGATCCATACTTTTTAAATCAGGGACATAATACTTCCTACTATAGAGTGTTGTTAGAAGTGAATGAGACAATATATGTGAAATATAGAATCTTTGACATATAGAAAGTTTGCAGCTATTTAATTTCCTTGAATTTCTTTAGAATTTTCCCTCTTATATGAAGTCCACGAGATTGTTTCCATAAGACAGGCTATCCACAGCTTTTATTAGTAGAAATGTAAGGCCTTTTTGTCCTGTATGCCAACCAAATGAGGCTGTCCAAATAAACACCTCAATCCTGTTGGATTAAAAAAAAAAATCTTGTTTTGCCAGGAAGAATATATTATCATAGCTGTGAGCCAGTGAATTTCAGCTCCAGCTAATAAAATTTCAAAGCAGTCTTTTCTTTTACTTGTGAAATGTTTTGCTATATACATATCTTAAACTCAGGCAAATAATAATCTCTGCAAAGTAGAATTCAAAATACTAGCAAGTCATCATAAGAATGTACACAGAGTAAGGGCAATTTGGACAAGATTTCAAGAAAAATCAATGAAGTCTATCTAAACCTAGCCCCTGGAGATAATGCTATAGATATCATACTTAATCATTTTAATATTTCCTTATTGACTCATTGGACTGTGTTTGTTCTTTGCTACATTTCTAGATGAAAGTCCAGATTTTTTCAGACCACCAATAATTAATCTAAAACATTTAAACACAGAGTTCTTGCCTCGTGCTCTATTAACTGAGGCCCTAAAGAATGAAGAAAACTCCCATGCATCCATGCCTCAAAAGCAAAATCTAATATGAACAAATCTCTCTCACTGTCATAGAAATACAACCTGAGTCTCCTATTTCAAGAGGGACTCAGCAAAGCCCTCCCAAGTTGCCATTTATGCCAAGGCCAAACCTGAGGGCTAAAAGTTTTGTTTTACACATGTCTTAAGAAATAGTAAAGAAAAACAGAACCAATTTAAATGAAGTTTCCAAGGAACACCAATTCCACTGATGTCATCGGTATAATTATCGATGAGTTTTGTAGAACTTCATATACACTGTTGCTTACATATGGTCTATTTCCATTATCAATAGATTTTTCAGCTAATATGAGGAGATACAGGAGATATAAAACAGAACCCTTTTATTGTAAGGAATTATAATGTAGTTAGATAATAAACATATTTAGGAAAAATGAAGCCAAAATTAAAAAAAAAGAAAATGGGAAATTGATTTTGCAATTTAATGGTTAATCATATCATGGAGTCATTTATACATTCAACAAATATTTGAATGCCTATACTTTGCATAGGCAGTAAGCACTATTTAAAAAAAAAAGCCGGCAGAATGCTTAACTATAGAGATAGATTTTTGATATAGAGACTGGAAGTAATTTCTTGGCTATAGTCAGATCCAAGAACTACATCTAAATAGGATCTGTACCCTTAAAAAATGTAAAAAGAAAGTGGAAAGTGTTCTGTGAACAAATTCAATTAATGACATGGAAAAGAGATCTATGAATGAAAGGCAATGGTAATTTATACTAGCTTCAGCATATTAAATGACTATATTATTGGCTAATGTCTACTGTATATGTACTATGTCTCAGGCATTGTTCTAGGCACTTTCACATGAATTTATTAATCCATATAATAACCTTTTGTGGTAGATGCTATTTACCCCATTTTAACCACTGAGGAAACAGATATGAACACAGGAAATAAGTCCCCTAGGTTAAACAGCTTATAAATTGCAAAGCTGGGATTTGAATTTAGGGAACCAGTCACCAGAGTTAATAATCATAGCCACTAGGCAGATTGATTTCCTCTCAATAAATACAACGTTTAAGAAAAGGTTCCTATTTCATTGAATTCAATATACTTTTTAAACTGTAAGAAGAGAATACTGCTTCATTTGGTTTATTGTCTAGTATGCTTTGGCGATTAATTCAGTTCATACTCTCTTCCATGTTCCCACACCAGTAACCACAGCACACATCTCAAATTAGATGTAGCATGTAGACCTAAGGCCTGTATTAGTTCAGACCATTTGTCTTCATAAGACATTATGATAGTAAAAGGGGAGGAAATTGAGAGGGATGCAGCTGCTGGAGAACGTAGAGAGGGGGAGGGGAAGAAAAAACACAGAGGAAAGGAGACAAAAACATTTGAGCTGTGAAATGACCAGAGCATAACTAGTGCTGGAATCTTTAAAAAGAGAACAACAAGAGCATATCTCTCTGCTTCTACTTTTTTAAATCAATAATTATGATCTATGAAAATCTATACAAAATATTAAATTATACACACACACACATATACATTTATATCCATTTAACTGTTAATTTAAAAAAAGGTTTTACTACCCATTCCACTTTTTTCTATAGTTGCCTCACATGATCATGTGAAAGACAGCAGGCGTGATAGGGTGTAGACATTACTGTAGAAATAACACACCAAAAGACACCAGGGAAAGAACTACGTCAATATAAATATATAGCATATAGCCAGAGCACTGAGAGGCTTAGGGTTCACTTAATCTGTCAAGATCTTAGATTGTCCTGAGTATGAGTCTGGTCTCTCTTTTAAGCCACATTATCCCAGATTGTGCCAGGGGATTACTACGGGGTACTTTTAGACTTTATCTTTACCAAAAACGTCATGGTAAGCACCGATAAGTATGTATCACAGATAGCCCTGTCTTGTTACAAACAGTGCCTTTGAGTGCTCATCCTTGGCTTCTAAAGGCACTATTTTCCCCCTTCCTTTTTTTCTTCTAGCACTGAATAGGGGTAGGGGGAGACAGAGAGGATGAGTCTTTCCTTTTTTATATATAACAATATGTTTTTCTTTATTTTTTTAAGTTTATTTATTTTGAGAGAGAGAGAGAAAGCATGTGCACAGGTTAGCAGGGAAGAGAGAGGGGGGGGAGGGGGGAGAGAGAGAGAGAGAGAGAGAGAGAGAATCCCAAGCAGATTCTGCACTGTCAGTGTGCGGCCCGATGTGGGCTCAAAGTCATGGACCATGAGATCATGACCTGAGCTGAAACCAAGAGGCTCAGGCCAACTCAACTACCGAACCACATAGGTGCCCCAATACATTTTTCTTAACAGCCGTATCATTTATTGTAACCTAAAATGCATGCTGAAAGAAAATCGATAACTATAACCCACCTACAATTTGCTTAGAAGCCATTTTTAACCAGTGTCTTCAGAGTCAGAAAAGAGTGGTTAATGGAATCTGTGTATGAAGACTTGACACAGTAGTGCTTTGCAGTACTTACAGATGGATGGACATATGTGTGTGGAGGATGAAGCAAAGTTCACAGTAACACCTCAACCACATTTTCACAGAGGCATTGAAAAAGAGAGCAGGCATACTGCAAAATATATTCACCACAAGCATATGTGAGAGGCTAGACAACAGAGAATGAGGGTTTGCTTTTATGACTGACAAACAAGCAACAAGAACTAGGGGGTTCCAATTTCTGACTTGGCAGCATGAGGAACTCCACAGACCCACTCCCAGCCATATTGGCGAAAACTGTTTAAATAATAGCTTTTAAAGTCTTTGGAAAGTCTTTTTAAAGTCTTTGGAAATGGCAGTATGGTTTTTATAGTAAGTGAAGAAATATTCGTTCAAGAAAATCTGCTAAAACTTAGTAAGAACTGCCAGAATCTGTGACATTTGAACCAAGACCCAACCCTTCCTCCTCCTTCCCAGCTAGCAAGACAGAGGCTCCACTTGGACTGGCAAGGCCAAGAACACAGGGTTGGATTCCTCTTCCATAGGATTCTATTTAGAAGGTGATCTTTCCTGGAAGGACAGAAAGCATTCCTCAAGATGTTTGCAGCTACCCGTTACTGAGGCTATGTTCTGGCAGAGTTCTGCTGAGAGGGAGACAGTACTTTCTTCCATCCAGTCCCCACTTGCTAGATGGCTGCTCTGCCTTAGGCATGACTCTGCTGAGGATACTGGTGCCCAATCATACATGTCCCATCTCACAGGGTGAACATTTCAAACCAAGAGAGGCAAGCTGAGGAAGCCAGAGATACTGCCCCTAACATCCATGCAGCCCTCAGCTCCTGAAGAGTGGATGCCACACAGGGAAGAAAATGCCATTGTCCTTATCTTCACCTCCAGAACCACAGCTCAGAGATTTTACTCAAGGAGAGAAGAAGACTGTAGTGCAAACAGCTCGAAATCCTTTCCCAAGAACTAACTTCACTTCCAATCAAGTGGAGAGAAAGTCAAGCAAAAGGGCACCTTCTAAAACAGTGGAAGTTGTGATGAAAAGCAGCAGACAAGAAATTGATAAATTCATTAGAGTAGAGGCTAAATGGTAGGCTGGCTAAATTTCCAGAGAGAAATGGGGAGAGAAGGAAGGGGTAGTGAGAACCCTCCTGGGTGTTGAAATACACTTCAAACACTGACCTCAGGAACTATTCTTTATTTTTTATTTGATTTTAAAAAATTAATTAATTAATTGTTTGTAGGAGGTATCTTTACATTTATTTAAGTGTTCTTTAATTTCCTTTAGCAAGGTTTTATAGTTTTCAGTGTATAATTCTTACTATTTTTTCCTTCCAAATTTCTATTTAAATTCTAATTAGTTAACATGTAGTGTAATATTGGTTTCAGAAATAGAATGTAGCAATTCTACATTTACATATAACACTCATCTGCTCCCATCATAACAAGTGCCTTCCTTAATGCCCATCACCTATGTAACCCATCCCCACCCACCTTCCTCCATCAACCCTCAGTTTGTTCCCTATCATTGATTGACTCTTATGGTTTGCTTCCCTCTCCCTCTTTCTTTTTTTTCCCTTCCTATATGTTCATCTGTTTTGTTTCCTAAATTCCACATGAGTTAAATCATATGGTCTTTCTCTGACTGACTTATTTTGCTTAGCATTACACACTCTAGCTCCAATCATGTTGTTACAAATGGCAAGATTTCATTCTTTTTGATGGCTAAGTAATACTCCATTTTGCATGTGTGTGGAAGTATCCACACAATGTAGAAAACCTAGAAGACAAAAATTTGCCAGAACTAACACATGAAAGTTGCAGGATATAAAAGCAATGTACAGAAATCTATTGCGTTTCTATCAATAATGAAGCAGAAGGAAGAGAACTCAAGGAATCATTCCAATTTACAATTTTACCCAAAACAAAAAGATACCTAGGAATAAACATAACCAAAGAGATAAAATATCTGTACTCTGAAAACTATGGAACACTTATGAAAGAAATTAAAGAGGACACAAAGAAACAAAGAAATAGGAATAAATTCCTTGTTCAGGGAATGGAAGAACAAACATTGTTAAAATATCTATTCTACTTGGTCAAGGGGAGAAGATGGTGGAGTAGCAAGGAAGTTTTTTGTGTCTCTTGTCCCTGAAATGCATCTAGATCAACACCAAACCATCTTGCACACTTAGAAAATTTATCTGAGGAGTAACTCAACACTCTGCATAACTTGAACCACAGAACTCAGCAGGTATGTGGCACAGAGAGGTGAACTGAGGGACAGAGAAGCTGTGGAGGGAAGGAAGCTGTTTCTGATTGCAAAGAGAGGATGGAGATATGGCGGAGAGTACAGGAAAAGCACTCCCCCCGAAAGCAGCTGGAGAGAAAGAGTGGAAAGAGATAAAACTCAGGAGGTGCCATCTGGCAGGTCGACAACTTGGTCGAGGACAGGGTAGAAGTGAGGAGTAGATGGAGGCTTGAGACAAAGCAGGGGTGCTTGATTGCCAGTTGAGGAGAGCACAGAGTTCTGATACTAGAGACTGGGTAGCTGGGTGATGCCTTTTTCACCTCTCCCACTCGTGCACATCACTTGCACGTGTCCTACATCCATCCACCTCCGTAAGCTAAGCAGCGCCACCTAGTGGAGAGCAGAGTTGTTATAGCAAGCCCCATTCAACTAGGCCAACCATGTCCTAGAGAAACACGTCTCTCCACCTGCTTAGTTTATGGACAATAAAGTGCTTCATAGTTTGACTTCTATGGGAAACTGGATGTAATTTCAGTAGTGTTCCATTCTGTTTGCCAGTCCATCTAATCTATTTGTTTTGCTTTTTCTTTTCTTATTCTTAAATACAGAAAGAGAAAAAATTATTTTTGTTTTCATAAAAAAGACTTTAATTTCTTTCTACTATATTTTTTAGTTTTTTGGTAAATGTTTTTGTTCTATTTTACACTCATCATTTCATTTTATTCTATTTTATTGTATTCATTTTTTAATTTTCAAAAATTTTTTCCTTCTCTTTTCTTTCCCTTTTTCCTGTATGCTATCAAGCTTCCTTCAACAACCAGACCAAAACACACCTAGGATCTAGCATCCTTTATTTGATTTTTTTTGTTGTTTTAATTTTGATTTTTTAGATTTTGTTAATTCTTTTTCTTCCTTCAAAATAATGAAATGAAAAGATTCACCCCAAAAGAAAGAATAGGAAAAAATAACGCCAGGGACTTAACACAGATACAAGCAAGATGTCTGAACCAGAACTTATAATCAAGATAATAAGAATACTATGTGGGGTGGAAAAATCATATAATCTCTTTCTGTAGAGATAAAAGAAGTAAAATCTAGTCAGGACAAAATTAACAATGCTATAACTGAGATGTAATCTCGAATGAGTGCCATGGCAACAAGGGTGGATGAGGCAGAGCAGTGAATTACCGATATAGAGGATAAAATTATGAAGAATAATGAAACAGAAAGAAAAGAGAATTTAAGCAAAAGAGCATGAGATAAGAATTAGAGAACTCAGTGACTCACTAAAAAGGAATAATATCAGAATCATAGGGGTCCCAGAAGATGAATAGAAGGACAAAGGTGCAGAAGGTTTATGGAACAAATCATAGTGGAAAACTTTCCTAACCTGGGGAAAGACACAGACATCAAAATCTGGAAAGCACAAAGAACTCCCATTATTTTCAACCAAAACTGATGATCAGCAAGGCATATCATAGTCAAATTCACAAAATACACAGGCAAGGAAAGAATCATGAAGGCAGCAAGGGAAAAAAAGTTCTTAACCTATAAGGGAAGACAGATCAGGTTCACAGTAGACTTATCCACAAAAACTTGGCAGGCCAGAAAGGAGTGGCAGGATATAGTCAAAGTGCTGAATCAGAAAAATATGCAGCCAAGAATTCTTTATCCAACAAGTCTGTCATTCAAAATAGAAGGAGAGATAAAAAGTTTCCCAGACAAACATAAACTAAAGGACTTTGTAACCACTAAACCAGCCCTACAAGAAATTTTAAGGGCGACTCTCTGAGGGGGAGAAAAGACAAAACAAAACAAAAAATACCAAAGCAACAAAGACTAGAAAGGACCAGAGAACACCACCAGAAACTCCAACTCTAAAGGCAACACAAGGATAATAAATTCATACCTTTCAGTACTCACTCTAAACATCAATGGGCTAAATGCTCCAATGAAAAGACATAAGGTAACAGAATAGATAAGAAAACACACTGTTTACAAGAGACACAGTTAGACCTAAAGTCACTTTCAGATTAAAATTAAAGGGATAGAGAACTATCTATCATGCTAATGGTCGACAAAAGAAAGCTCTCTTTCTTTCTCTTTCTATCCCCTTAATTATTAAATGTCCCCATACTGATATCAGACAATCTAGATTTTAAAAGACTGTAACAAGAGATGAAGAAGGGCATTATATTATAATTAAGAGGTCTATCCACCAAGAAGATCTAACAATTGTAAACATCTATGCTCCCAACATAGAACACCCAAATATATAATTCAATTAATCACAAACATACAGAAACTCATTGATAATAATACCATAATAGAAGGGGACCTCAACAGCCTGCTTAAAGCATAGACAGATCATCTAAACAGAAAATCAATAAGGAAACAATGACTTTGAATAACACACTGGACTGGATGGGCCTTAACAGATATTCAGAACATTTCATCCTAAAGCAGCAGAATACACATTATTCTCAAGTGCACATACCACATTCTCCCAAATAGATCACATACTGGGACACAGATCAGTCCTCAACAAGTACAAAAAGATCGAGATAATACTGTGCATATTTTCAGACCACAACACTATGAAACGCAAAATCAACCACAAGAAAAAAGACAACAGATACTTGGAGACTAAAGAACATCCTACTAAAGAATGAATGGGCTAACCAAGAAGTTAAAGAGGAAATTGAAAAATGCGTGAAGCCAATGAAAATGATAACACCACAGTCCAAAACTTCTGGGATATAGCAAAGGCAGTCATAAGACGGAAGTATATAAGAATCCAGGCCTTCCTATAGAAGAAAGAAAGATCTCAGGTACACAACCTAAATTTACACCTTAAAGAGATGGAAAAAAAAAAACAGCAAATAAAGCTCAAAACTAGAAGAAGATGGGAAATAATAAAGATTAGAGCAGAAATCAATGCTATTGGAAACAAACAAACAAACAAAAAACCCACAACAGATCGATGAAACTAGGAGCTTCTTTGAAATAGTTAACAGAATTGATAAACCCCTAGTCAGTTTGATCAAAAGAAAAAGGAAAGGACCCAAATAAATAAAATCAAGAAAGAAGAGAGCACACAATCAACACTGCTGAAATACAAACAATAATAAGAGAATATTATGAGCAATTATATGCAAATAAATTGGGCAATCTGGAAGAAATGGACAAACTACCAAAACTGAAACAAGAGGAAATAGAAAATTTGAACAGACTCATAACCAGTAAAGAAATCTAATTAGTAATCAAAAATCTTCCAAAAATCAAGGGTCCAGGGCTGGATGGCTTTCCAAGGTAATTCTACCAAATATTTAAAGAAGAGTTAACACTGCCTGTCAACATAGCATTGGAAGTCCTAGCCTCAGCAATCAGACAACAAAAGGAATAAAAGGCATCCAAATCAGCAAAGAAGAGGTCAAACTTTCCTCTCAGAAGACTTGATAATCCTTATGGAAAACCCAAAAGATTCCACCAAAAAACTGCTAGAAGAGATCCATGAATTCAGCAAACTCACAGGATATAAAATCAATACACAGAAATTGGTTGCATTTCTATACACCAATAATGAAGCAGCAGAAAGAGAAATCAAGGAATTGATCCCATTTAGAATTGCACTAAAAACCATAAAATACCTAGCAATAAATCTAACCAAAGTGGTGAAAAATCTATACACAAAAAACTATAGAAAGCTTATGAAAGAAATTAAAGAAGACACAAAAAAATGGAAAAATATTCCATGCTCCTGGATGGGAAGAACAAATATTGTTAAAATGTCTACACTACCCAAAGCAATCTATGTATTCAATGCAATCCTTGTCAAAATAACACCAGCTTTCTTCACAGAGCTAGAACAAATGGTCCTAAAATGTGTATGGAGCCAGAAAAGACCCTGAATAGTCAAAGCAATTCTGAAAAGAAAAACAAAGCTGGAGGCATCATAATCCTGGACTTCAAAATGTATTAAAAGCTGTAATCATCAAGACAGTACGGCACTGGCACAGAAAAAGACATTCAGATCAATGGAACAGAATAGAGAACCCAGAAACGGACTCACAAACATATGATCAACTAATCTTTGATAAAGCAGGAAAGAATATCTAATGGAATAAAGACAGTCTCTTCATCAAATGGTGTTGGGAAACCTGGACAGTGACATGCAGAAAAATAAACATGGACCACTTTCTTACAACATACACAAAAATGAACTCAAAATGGATGAAAGACCTAAATGTAAGACAAGAAGCCATCAACATTCTAGAGGAGAAAGCAGGGAACAACCTTTTTGACCTATGCTGCAGCAATTTCTTACTCAACATGTTTCAGGACGCAAAGGAAACAAAAGCAAAAATGAACTTGGGACCTCATCAAGATAAAAAGTTTCTGCACGGTGAAGGAAACAATCAGCAAAACTGAAAGGCAATCAGTGGAATGGGGGAAGACATTTGCAATGACATATCAGAAAAAAGGGTTAGTATCCAAAATCTATAAAGGACTTATCAAAATCAACATCCAAAAAATAAGTAATCCAGTGAAGAAATGGGCAAAAGACACGAATAGATACTTTGCTAAAGAAGACATCTAGATGTCGAACAGACACATGAAAAAATGCTCAACATCACTCATCATTAGGGAAATACAGATCAAAACCACAATGAGATACCACTTCACACCAGTCAGAATGGCTAAAATTAACAACTCAGGCAACAACAGATGTTGGCAAGGATGTGGAGAAAGAAGATCTCTTTTGGCTGGTAGGAACTGGAGCAGCCCCTCTGGAAAACAGTATGGAAGCTCCTCAAAAAGTTAAAAATAGAACTACCCTATGACCCAACAACTGCACTCCTAGGTATATATCCAACGGTACATGTGTCCTGTTTCAAAGGGGCACATGCACCCCAATGTTTATAGTAATGCTGTCACCAATAGCCAAAGTATGGAAAGAGGCCAAATATCCATCAACAGATGAAGAGATAAAGAATACGTGGTGTTTATATACAATGGACTATTACTTGATAACCAAAAAGAATGAAATCTTGCCATTTACAATAATGTGAATGGAATTAGAGTGTATTATGCCAAGTGGAATTAGTCAGAGAAAGACAAATATCATATGACTTCGCTTATATGTGGAATTTAAGATACAAAACAGATGAACATAAGGGAAGGAAAAGCAAAAATAATATAAAACCAGGGAGGGATGAGCTCAATGGGTAAAGGGCATTAAGTAAGACACTTGTTGGGATGTGTACTGGGTGTTATATGCATAGGGGATGAATCACTAAAATCTGCTCCTGAAATCAGTATCACACAATATACTAACTAACTTGGATGTAAATTAGGAAGAAAGAAAGAAAGAAAGAAAGAAAGAAAGAAAGAAAGAAAGAGAGAGAGAGAGAGAGAGAGAGAGAGAGAGAGAAAGAAAGAAAGAAAGAAAGAAAGAAAGAAAGAAAGAAAGAAAGAGAAAGAGAGAGAGAGAGAAATGTCTATACTACTCAAAGCAATCTGTACTTTTTATGCAATCCCTATCATAATACCACCAGCATTTCTCACACAGCTAGGACAAAAAAATCCTAAAGTTTGTATAAAACCATGAAAGATCTCAAATAGCTAAAGCAGTCATGAAAAAGAAAACCAAAGCAAGATGCACCATGATTCTTTCTGGACCTCAAGCCATATAATAAGGCTGCAATCATCAAGACAGTACTGTACCAGCACAAAAACAGACACATAGATCAATGGAACATAATAGAAAACCCAGAAAAGGACCCACAACTATATGGTCAACTCATTTTTGACAAAGCAGGAAAGAATATCCAGTCGAGAAAGGACAGTCTCTTCAACAAATGGTGTTGGGAAAACAGGGCAAGTGACATGACATGCAGGAGAATGAACTTGGAGCACTTAAAAAAATTTTTTTAATGTTTTTATTTATTTCTGAGAGAGAGAGAGAGAGGCAGCGTGAGCAGGGGAGGGTCAGAGAGAGAAGAAGATACAGAATCCGAAGCAGGCTCCAGGCTCTGAGCTAGCTGCCAGCACAGAGCCCGACGTGGGGCTCGAACCCATGAACCTTGAGATCATGACCTGAGCTGAAGTTGGACGCTTAACCGACTGAGCCACCCAGGAGCCCCATGGAGCACTTTCTTATGTCATGCACAAAAATAAACTCAAATTGGATGAAAGACCTAAATGTGAGACATGAAACCATCAAAATTCTAGAGAATACTGGCAGCAACCCCTTGGAATGCTGGCCGTAGCAACTTCTAGTAACTCTAATTATTTGTAGTAACTTCTAGAAATGTCACCAGAGGCAAGGAAAACAAAGCGAAAAAAACTACTGTGATTTCATCAAGATAAAAAGCTTCTGCCCAGGGAAGGCAACTATCAACGAATCTAAAAAGCAGTGTATGCAATGGGAGAAGATATTTGCAAATGACATATCTGGTGAAGGGTTAGTATCTAAAATCTACAAAGAATTTATCAAACTCTATACCCCCTCAAAAAAAAAAGCCCAAATAATCCAGGAACTACTCTTTAAAGGAGTTGACCTTTGTACTGATTACTTTGGGAAGCACTTGTGCCCCAGAGCATTAATGAAAACAAAAGAGTAATCACCTTGCATTTAGCAGAGTTTTAACAGCTGTTTTGTTAGCAGAAATAAAAACTTAAAAAAAAAAGCCCTCCTAAAACAGTTTTAATCAAAGGGTGAGTGAGAAAATACTCAAGGCTATACCCTCTGAGAAGCAAGATCAGAGGCATAACAGGTACTGAATCTTTTCAACGTCACACTATGATTTTCCATTTATTTAGGTCTTCTCTAGTGTCTCTCAGCATTGTTAAAATGATTTTTATTTATAAAACTTCAGTGTGGCCACTATGAGGAAGATTCTATCAGATAATTCTAATATCATGTATTTCCTGTGCACTGAACCTTTAGCACATATTAGCTGATCAATATATGTTTGTGGGCTGATCTGATTACTAACAGATATTGACTGTTTACTATGTGCCACAAACTAGGTAGGCATTGTGTATATTACCATGCTCAATCCTAAAAAATATTTTGTAGGTACTCATTGACTTAGATGCATAAATAATCAAATACATTATCTAGCATAAAATAGGTTTAGTTCCAGTTCTTCCTTTCCATAAAAGTGAACAAAACACCAACCTTCATTTGAAGGAGCTTTCAGAAATACCCATTTGACATAGGTATACACTGTGGAGGAAGGGAAGGATGAGGGGCACGAAAGGGTAACAATTCCTATTTGTGCTCAGTAGCTTTTCTGAAGAAAACTATTCTATATCTGTTTGATATTACAAATTGAATGAAAAATTACAAAAAGTAAATGCCATATTTTACTTGTATGTAAAGTTTATGGTTACCATTCTTTTATAGTCTTGAATATTTATGTTGAAATAGCAAAATCTAGAAGAATCCTCAAATTTCAACAACCTGTAGCTATGTTAGGCTAAAATATTTAAGGTAAAATCAATTAGTGCATTTACCTTTTATAGCTTAAGAAACTCTATTTTTAAATGTAATATATTAAACATGCTAATAGTATCAACAAAATAAGTTTTCATGATTCATGTTTATATTCTAAAGTTAATATACTGACTAAAATTATATAATAAACCCATTTAAAATAGTTATAAAAATCTACTCTATAAGTACCATTTTTTGAAAAACATCCCCAAATCACATTTTCTTCTATGGCTGACAAAGTACTTTTCTTTTTCTTTTTTTCTTTTTTTACTTTTTCTATTCTATTAGTTGAGACAAAGAATTTAACACTGTTTAATGACAGTACAGAGTTATGGAAAATACACGAGTTTCTAAATCAGTTGATTTGGTTTTAAATCCCAGTTATTGAAACTTCTAGCTATTGGACTTTGTGGGGTCTTTGAACATTAGCTGGAGTTTGTTGTGAAAACAAAAGATTCAAAGTGAATTCATTTAGTGAGTGTTCAGTAAAATGTAGGTGCTATTATTCTGAGAATAATTTTAAAATACACTCTCTGGTTTGGTTTCCAGAAAGAATTTTTCCCCCACAACAGGCAGTATGTGCAGAGCACTTAAAAATAAACTAGTATGAATTAGTATCATTATCATCATTATACTTATTATTAAAACAGAATCCTCAGACATATCACTTTCCTAATTTTTGCAATATGCTGGCTTACTCTCTGCTTTTCCAAACCATACTTCGCTGTTCCCTTTAGTCACTTATCCTACAAGTAGCTATCTTACACTCCCTTTTGTCATCCAAAAAATTTACAATCTTCGCCAGTACTTTCAGAAGCAAAGAAAGCCATTGTGGTCACACACTTCCTACCTCCTTTGTAAAGAAAAATCATGCAGCCTGCTGACTTGGTAGTTTTGTTCTTCTGTGCAGTTTGATTTGATCTTTTAGGATATCTTAAAGTGTCATTTGATAATGTAATTTTGCCAAATGCTGAAAGCTCATTCTGCTCTCAGTTTTTGAGATTATAAATTCGAATGAGGCTAGGTAGCTGTGTGGTGTCAACTACATTAGCAATCAATTTCATAATGGAAAGCATTATTTTGTACTTGCTTGGAGAAAAAAAACTTCAATTGTTTCTATCAAAGGTTTCACTTTGCCATAGTAAAAAATTAAAACACTCCATGGCTATACATTACTATTTGACAACAGCGTAGGGGGTAGGGCAGAATAAATTGATGTTCCAAAAAAATCTCTTTTACCAATGTTCACCATGATGCAATACATACCTTTCAGTGTGATTCTTTGAAACCATGACATTTTTATTTTATTTTTATTTTTTTAAGTTTACTTACATATTTTGAGAGAGAGAGAGCACTCTCACATGCATGTACATGCAAGAATGGGAGAGGAGCAAAGGGAGAGAGGAAGAGAGAGAGAATCCCAAGCAGGCTCTGAGCTGTCAGTGCAGAGCCCGACTCAGGGTCTTAATTCCACGAAATGTGAGATCATGACCTGAGCCAAAACCAAGAGCTGGGTGCTTTATCAACTGAGCCACCCCAGCGCTTCCACAAACAGAAATTTATCAGTATGTTTTATTAACTATTTGCTTGTTTTATATTATGCTGAGATGTAATAATTAGGTTCTGTTTCTTGAAGATGTTAATGATAATAATGACTTGATAATGATATTTTAATTAAATACTTGTAAGCTACTAATTAGTCCATTTTTCTTATTTGAGAATATAATAACATATTTCTATTAAAAAATTTAGGGGGCGCCTGGGTGGCTTAGTCGGTTAAGCGTCCGACTTTCGCTTAGGTCATGATCTCGCGGTTCGTGGGTTCGAGCCCCGCGTCGGGCTCTGTGCTGACTGCCAGCTCAGAGCCTGGAGCCTGTTTCAGTCTGTGACTCCCTCTCTCTCTGACCCTCCCCTGCTCACGCTCTCTCTCTCTCTCCTACATATAAATAAAAAAAAAACATTAAAAAAAATTTAAAAAAAAAATTTATATTTAACAAATGTTAAACTACAGTTTGCTAAGGACTATAGAGTATCCACCCAAAGCCAGACGCAGTGACCATTAGTTGATATAAAATGGACAATTTAGTTCTTAAAATAAAACTTTTAAAAATGTAATAATTATTAAGAACATTATGAAATGTCCATAAAAATCATAATTAAGTTAGCATCTCAAATTTGAAATGTAATTTAAAATATTTTCATTATTTTTCTGTTCCTTTGAAGTTTTATATCAAAAACATTTACAGATTACACAGTGAAAAATACATTATATACAGAAAAGGCAAAAAGTAGTAAATATACAAAAATATAAAAAAAAAAAAACTAGAAGGAAATGGACATGGAGCATCCAATCTACATATTAGGTCACTGGGCAGGGACAGCTGGACCAGCCAAAAAGAAGGTGATAGACTTCAGCAGAAGTCTTTGCCAGTTGAAGAGAAATGATGACCTCAAGTAATAAGGAAGTAAGATAGGATAGAGGTTCTTATTTGTGTCAAACATGGTCTTCCGTGAGCAATTCATTTGAGGGTCTGGGCTACTTTATAAAACTTTATCATTGTTAGACATTTGACCTTCTTTGCCACACTTCCAGTAGGACTTATTTTGGAAGCTCTTGAGTCTGGATAGGATTGTTTTAGTTGTTGTTTCTTTATCAAGGTTTTTGTGGTGGGTTATAATCTCCTAAATGTCTGGTACCTGCTGTTTCATTGATTCTACAAATCCTAGTCATACATTTCAAATAAGTAACATTTGAGGGCCTGCAGAGGCCTTGACCCTGACTTGAGCATTAACTTTTTTCCTTCACAACTAGATTTAGAAGGTAACATTAACAAGTGGAATTATTCTAAATGTACTTGATTGAAATAATTGTGTTAGTGCACAGTTATATAAAAGTATGTTAAATTCTCCCAGGACATATATGAACAAAGGAAAAAGCAATCAAGTTCTCTTCATAAAATGTGTTGAGTACTTTTAAGATATTATTAAGCTCATATTTGATAAACTTTATATAGCTTTCAAATGTTTTAGGATGAAAAATAACAGCTAAGTGTATTTAGCGCAGTTATAATATTATGAACTATGTGAGAGGGTGTGTTTGTACATGTCTGCGTGAATTTTCATGATCGAATGTTCTACTTAATTTACTATAATATGAATTTCATTATAGGGTTACTAGTTAGGCAAATTATCTAATGTCCTTGATAATCCATTGAGTGTATACAATTCTATTTATAATTTTGTGTAGATTAAACTTTGTTTCAAGTTATATTAGCATTTTATGCAAGTCTGGATACTTAGTAAACTTAGCAATACATAAAATACTACTGATACACATGGCAGTGAAAACATATTTTTAGTATTTATGAGCAAAACTTATTTTCATTAAAAAAAATCCTATCCCAAATAAATAATAAAACTTGGCAATAGGAATATAACCAAGTACCCTGATTTAAGGTTGTTATCATTGTACTCCCTGCCTGAATTTAGGCTGCAACTGAGAATACAGTTTACAATCTTTGTTTTTCTCTTTGAAAAGATCTGTCAGAAGGACAGAAAAGATGTGTCAGAAGTAAGAGGCGCACAATCAAATTACCCAAGGTAGTGATAGTTGGCTATAAGAATAGACATGAAATAAAAGAACAAAAGAAACCATGTCAGCTGCCACAACGCTAGGTCTTAAATAGAACAGTAGGAAGCATTCTTGCCTTTCAATATACAACAGCAAGGACCAGGAATCCCATGGTAGTACCATCCTATCACCCATCAGGAAAGACACCTGCTTCTTTCATTCTAGAGACTATCATTCTCAGGACTGATGTTTCAGTGCTCTGGTAGTCTATTTAATTTTCTTTTTCTTTTTCTTTGCTATATCATCTTCTGCAATGACTACCATTCTTTAAAAATGATTTCTATATCTCTAACCATCTGTCTGAAATTTGAACTCTGACCCAAGTAAGAAACTTATTAGTTCAATCAATCACCCTTCAGTATAGAACCCAGTATAGAAGTAATATACAGCATTCACATTCAGGGTCATCTCAAAAATTAGAAACTTTCCAATTTTTTCTAACCCCTAGGTCCATGCTTTTTGTTAGAGTGATCCATTGGTCAATAAGCAGAGGCTAGTGAAGCATAATCACATGATGCAAAATGAGAGCAATATTTCTTAGGTGCCAACACTTGCAACCACTTTCATCAGAAGGAAATTAGGGTTACAACAGACATTTAAGAGCCTCTTCAACTTCTCTCTGTACACTAACAACACTCACCTATACTTGTTCCTTTTACATTGTTTCTCGTATATGCATTTAAAAATTTTTATTGAGCACTGTCTCTGTCCTCCTTACCCTCGCGAAGCTCATAGTCTAATGGAAAGGACTGATAGACACCTAATACCTAGTAACACAGTAGAAAATTTGCTTACAATTATGCTACACTTTATAAAGAAGATATACATAATGTTAAGATGGTGTATGAAAGGACTAGGAAGGATTTTTCTGTGGAAGAGTTTTTTAGGTGAGTTCTTAAGAGTTAGGGGGGTGAGGTAGTAAAGGTTTCAAGTGGGGCCAGACAGGCACAAAGGTCCCAAGCAAGAAAGAACAATTGAGACATCAAAGTCATCGAGAAAGAAAAGAATGATAATGATGGGAGATACAGAGTGCACCTGAGGCATGTTTGCGTGCTTGGAACTGTGGATAAGATGCTGATGTGAAAGAGACTGGATAGTCAGAAGACAGACACATGGAGCCATTTAGATCATGTAAATGACTTTGGATTCTTTTTAACCAACCACACCCTTAAGAGAATTTCAAATAAAGGGAAGATATGAAGAGATTTATACTTCAAAAAAATCAAAAGAAATTTAGTATTCATGAAATACTATTAACTTTTCTCAACAGTTTATATTCAATCAGTTCCAATAATACTCTAGAGATTTTTTTTCAATCCATGATCCAATCAAGCCTCCCATATTGCATTTAGTCGCAATATCTTTTTGTTCCCCTTAAATGTGGAAAAGTTCCTCATAATATCTGTGGTTATTTTTGTTTTCATTTTTTACTTCGCTATTTTGGAATGCACAGGCTAATTATACCATAGAGTGTTCCTCAATTTGAGTTCATCTGATGTTTGCTCACACTTAGATTCAGGTAATACCTTTTCGGCCAAAATGCCACAATAGTGACACTTCCCTCTCCGTGTAGCATGTCAGAAGATACATGGTATTGGTTTCTCTTAATATTAGTGATATTAATTTGATTATTTGATTAAAAAATTATGAGAAGAATATCTATATAAGTAATATAAGAGAAAAATTATATGTGGGCTTTTATATTTACAACATATTTGCATTTTTAATCCTTTCTGTAGATTCATCTTTCCATTCTGAGGAATTTCCCTTTGCTTTTCTTGTAGCACAGATCTACTGAGGACTAATTCCTTTAGTTTTCCCTCTGAAAGTCTTTACCTTGCCTTTGTATGTTTGTGTGTGTGAGAGAGAGAGTGTGTGTGTGTGTGTGTGTGTGTGTGTGTGTGTGTGTGGGTGTGTGAGTATAAATAAAATTTGGGAAGCTATTTTCCAATATTTCTTCAAATATTATGATCTAAATTCTTCTCTTCTCCTCCAATTACTTATACTGTTGGTTATTTTCTCCCCATCCCTGAGACTATTTTGTTTTCTTAAATAATCTAGTTTTTTTAAAAGTTTATTTGTATATTTTTGAGAGAGAGTGTGCACATGAGCGGGGGGCGGGAGGTAGAGAAAGAGGGAGAGAGAAAATCCCCCACTGACAGTGTGAACTCTGATGTAGGGTTCAAACTCACAAACCTTAAAATTATGGGCTGAGCCTAAATCAAAAGTGGGACACTTGACCGACTGAGACACCCAGGTGCCCCTGTTTACTTATTTTTTCAATAAATATATGTACTTTTCAGACTGAATAATTTTAATTGATCTGTGTTCAAGTTAATCTTTCTTCTGTTTTATCAAATTTTCTATTAAGCCCAGGTAGTAATCCTTTTATTTCACATGGTGTACTTTTCTCTTCTAGAATTTTATTTTTGTCTTCAACATCTGTGGCATCTCAACTTTGGTTTCTAGTATTTTTTTCTCTTAACTGTGAGCTACAATTTTCTGATTACTTTACATGACTCTACTGTATTACTTTATTCTTGACCATGTGGGTAACACATTGTGGAGACTCTAGAATCTTTTCTTTTCCTCTGAAGAATGTTGTTCTTGTTGCTACTATGGCTGTTGTTTCTATCAGCAGGCAGTTAACTTGGCTGGACACTCCACACTGTCTGTTCTACATGTTTCCACCATGCACCCCTGGAGTTCTTCCATGAAGGCAACAGTCTAGAGTTATCCAAATATTTAGATGGAGCATATACATAGATTTTAAGGCTGCTCACCTATGGATTCTTCTCTTTTAGCTTTTCCCTTTACTTTCCAACTGTTTCAGCAGCCCTGAACCCTGTCCTCTGCCTCCGGGAGCCACAAGGACTGCAGCTTTCTGCTTGAGTTTGAGCACCCCAATTTGTCCCGGTACCCTCATTTGTCCTAACACCTGAGCTCTAACAAGCAACTTGGAGAGAGTGTACCCGGGTAAAATATCGCATCAACACAAATCTTATCCAGTGCAGCAACTTCCTTCAAGATTGATACCTTCCCACCTTCTTCCTGCTTTTGGCAGCTCTCTAGCTTCAAATGTTGTTTTCAATATTGTGTTGATAGTTTTTGTCATTTTTATGTGCATGTTGGTCTGATACAAGCTATTCTATCATAACCAGAAGCAGAACTGCAGATTTAAACTTTGCCAAGACTCATCCAACCACCATGTGGCAAAATAGTTGGAAGGGGACACTAGTAATGAATATGGAAAGATGTTAGGAAGCTACTGAACTCATCTGTGGGAGATATTTCAGACTAAAATAAAATGGTGGTAAGTGGAGAGAGTTCAAATATCTCTATTTTTTAAGTTTTTTTTTTTTTTTTTTTTAATTTTGAGAGAGAGAGAGAGCACAAGCAGGGGAGGGGCAGAAAGGAGGAGAGACAGAATCCCAAGCACGCTTCGCACCATCAACACAGAGTCTGATGTGGGACTAAAACTCATGAACAGTGAGATCATGACTCAAGCCAAGATTAAGAGTTGGCTGTTTAACTGATTGTGCCACCCAAGCACGCTTCAAATATGTTTATTAATTGTGATTAGCAAGACCATTTCTTTACATGCATTACTGAATTAATTTATTTCAGAGTTCCAGAAACACAAGGACTAGTTATGCCTTAGGAATAAAGACTTAGTCCTTTTTTAATATAAAGAAAATGTCATATTACCTGAGATCTATAATGGTATACTATTTGTAACATTATATTCTATATCACTCTGAAAGAGATAAAATACATCACTGCCAATTCAACCTTAATATGCCATTTTGTATAAGATCAATCCTAACTTTAGAGATATTAAAATCTGAGGAGAAAAGGTCTCTCCTGAAATCAAGGAAAGATTATTTTATAAACATTCTTCTAAAAGCACTCTAGAGGATACTTTACTTTCTCCTTCTTCCTAGCAGAACCCTTATTTTGTTCCAGAAACTTCAATCATGCAGCCCTGTGATTCAGGGGAAGCCAATTTTGATTATTGTAAGTTAACTATGATGATGTTATTTCCCTGTACAGAGATTGACTGAGGGACCCATCTTTTACCCAGTCAATGAAACACATTTCTCTGAGGGCTCCTACTGATTTGGGACTTCTTTTACTAACCCAAACCAATCAAACTCAAGTAAAGACTAGTTTTGGATTGCAGGAGGAATTTTCACTTCTGCTGGATACGGTCAAGGAATTAAACATTGCTCTAGTTGCAGCTATGAGCCCTTTTGGAAATCAGAAGGAAAATCAGTCTGATGATCAGATCAACATAGAGAGCTGGGAAGTCCATAGGGACTTACAGGGAAGTGGAGTCTGTATCCTGACCAAACCCATGCTTGGAGACCACTGTACCTCTGGATTACTTTCCAGTAGGTTTCCTTATTTTTTAAGTCAGTTTGATTTAGAGTTTTGATTATTTGCTTCTGAAAACACCCTAGCCCATATACAGTCCAGTCAAAACCCAGTACCTCCAGGCTGGTGGTTTATTTATTTCTGACATTTTTAACTGATAACTATCCTCCCTCTCACTTTGTTCTCTCACAATTGGATCTGTCCTTTGCTCTCTTGATAACCATACCTTGACTTCATCTCAAATTTGCTGCTGCTCTTTCTTATTCCTCAAGCTAACTTTCCATGACTCTGTCTGACCTACTTTTCTTTTTCTGTTTCTCTGTCCACTGTTGACAATTTACCACTGCTCTTCCTGGAATGTGGCCTAGATAGGATTGTTCAACTGAAGTTATTTATTTTCTGTACACTTGCAATAAATCATACTAATTATAAAGGGCACAAATCCAGGTGAAGTGTATCAGTGTGTTCTCATAGTCCCTTTTCCTTGTCCAGAGCTAGATCCAGCAATTAAACATATCCTCTGTCAGAATTGTCCTTTTGGTGTTATCCTCTTAAGAGTTTCAGAAAACATTTAATAGTATTCAACTTCTTGGTCTAAACTTTATCCTGCATTTTCAGTCCATAGTTGTTTTCAAAACTAAGTGACATTTCTGTTCACTTTTCTATTCAATTCTCCATTGAATCACACTAATTTAATTCTGTAAGGTCAGATTTTCTTGTTTTTAGAATGAACATGTATTATTACAACCTATATTTTCAGGGTGAGAAAAATATTTTTAAAAGATATCTTTTTATTGTTTTCTAATAACAGTAGTCAACATGTATCATACTTACATTTTTCCTCACTACCATGTATAAAGGAATATCAATTTTGCTTAAGTAGAGAAGGGAAGGTATCTTACAACTTAAATTTGCATCTACTACTTTGTTTGGCTTTAACTACTTTTCAGAGAGGATCAAAACAGAGAGAAGATAAGAAATATGCCTAAAATGGTATGAAGAACAGGATTAAGATTATAATACAAATGGAAAAGGTAAAAATCTCAGTCCATGACCTCAGGTGTGAAGGAAATCTATTTCTCAATAATTTATTTTAAATTTTATATCAACTTAACTTTTTTCAGTAAGGTCTGCACTCTCTTTTCTATTTGCCAGGTAGAGTATTAGGGGTAATAGGAAGAGCTTTTGGAGGGGCTCTTGCGCTTGTTTATATCCAATCTACCAAGAGTACTTAAAAATTTCTCAGATCCATTCTATCTCTTCCCGCTAATACTTGCAGACCACAGTGTAGCCTCCATGCAAACAGACCTACTTCCATATCAACTATGTATGTGAGTATGTGCATGTGTATATGACAATATGTGAGTTCTTCACTGTGTGTGTTTGGAGACATTTTTTTTTTGGTGGCAAATGGGGGTGAGAGAAAAGTCACTGTGCAGCTCTACTGAACCACTCATTCTATAGGCAAGGGAATTCTGACATTGTACCAGGTCCTCTCTAACTAGAAACACAAAAATGTCATTTATTGTGACAGAGCTGAATTTAATAAATTTTGTCACATTTCTGGTTTCTTTGCCTTGAACAAGAAACAGTCTTGTTCTGGGGCGCCTGGGTGGCTTAGTCGGTTAAGCGTTCGACTTTCGCTTAGGTCATGATCTCCCGGTTTGTGGGTTCGAGCCCCGCGTCGGGCTCTGTGCTGACTGCCAGCTCAGAGCCTGGAGCCTGTTTCAGTCTGTGACTCCCTCTCTTTCTGACCCTCCCCTGCTCACGCTGTCTCTCTCTCCTAGAAATAAATAAAACATTAAAAAAAAAAAAAAAAAAGAAACAGTCTTGTTCTGGTCTTTTCAGATCCATAGACTATACTCTCAAGACGTTCTTTTTTTTTTTTTTTTTTTAATAACAAATGCATATCCCAAATTTCTTCAGGACATAGATTATTTAAAAGCACAGACTTTGAAACTCATAATTTTTATTAATTTGAAATGGCTACCTTAAAAAATAAAACTCCAAGGGTTCTAAGTATTCTTTTTCTTCTGTGTTATTCCCTTCTGAGAGCAATAAACATAAAAATGTCTTAGCCATTACCTGAATAGGGGGATGGTGCCACTAATTAACAGAAAGTAGAGGAAAAACACGGATTATTAAAGCCAAATATTACTTCATTATACCAATATTGATTTCCAGTTTGTCTCCCTACTCTCAGTATTTCTTCTTGTAGTAAACTTTCTTGTACAAATATATCTTTAAACAATCACTAAGATAGGGGCACCTGGGTGGCTCAGTTGGTTAAGCCCCTGTCTGACTCTTGATTTCTACTCAGATCATGATCTCATGGTTTGTGAGTTTGAGCTCCACATTGGGCTCTGCACTAAAAGTGCAGAACCTGCTTGGGATTCTCTCTCTCTCCTCTCTCTGCACCTTTCTCTCTCAAAATAAATAAATAAACTTTACAAAATTCACTATGATATAGTTATGCCTTATTTATCTTCTGAAAATACTATTTTGGCCATCCAACTCCTACTTTGCCCCCCGCCCCCATTTCCTAGAAAATAAAGTTCAAAATATTTAGTTTGACATTAAGATCCTATAATATATCACTTCAACTTATATTACCATTTTAATTTCTCATAAGCTGTCCATAAACAAATATTTACCCCCCACAATATCATATTTGTTCTTTATCTCCATCTATTTAAAGTCCCGAGCCTTGAAAACATCTCAAATCTGTGGCTTCCCTGAGGTCTTCTTCAATCACACCAGCTAAAAATGATTTCTTCTCACTGTCAACAGCAGTAATGCCTGCCTGGATCATGACCATAGGTCTTAGTTATAGTATGTCTTGACTATTCCTCTTGTCCAATGTTTTTACAACTTATTTATGAAGATAGTGCTCTAAAGCAGATGTCCTGGGTCGTCTCTTATTTTACTATCTATAACATGCTTTGCACTGAGTAGCCATTTGAATAACTTTTTGACAGATTTATCTGAATCCTCAGCAAGTTTATTACATAAAACCAGATAAAAATTTTCCACCTCCGCTAACTAATTATTCTGGCCATTCAGTCAATCTTAAAACAGATAATCCCACTGCACATATGTGATAAATATTTGAATATAGAATAAAAGACATAACTATTCACCCCATTGTTTCATTAGCTTTTTCAACAACAACAACAAAAAATCACGAGATAAACAAGAGACAAAAAACAAAAAGATATACCCTAACTCTCAAAAACTTCTAAAGAAAACAACCAATAAATTGTTCAGTCATGAAGAAATGAGTTTCATGGTCACTTCTAGTCTCACAAAGGAAACTTCTAAAAATACAACGCTTTTCAATGTCTCCTAAATATGAATATGAAAAAGTTCACTTGAGTCTATTTTTTATGCCTCATGCAGCACAACTGAAGGATGCAGTGATGAATATTGAAGCAAATCAGAGATGTGCCTGTCACTCTCTTAGATGAAATAGTCTTAAAAAAATTTGCAGAGAGGAAGAAGTTTACCTTCTCTTTAGTGACTCTACTTAATCCCCAACCCACGTAGACTGATGGTGATAACAACATAACAGCAACAACAATCAATTTATAATAGCTAATCCAAGTTTAAAATATGCTATGCTAGCAGATCTTCATGGTTTTAATAAAATATTAATTAAATTTTATTTAATAATTCATCATTCATATATTTTGTTACATAATTATGTAGCAATTTTATTCTTTTCAGACATAATATTAATGAATCTAAAGATCAAAGTCTAGAAAAACTCACATATACTAGTAGCTGTGGAAAGTATAAGATTCTGGTTAAAGCATTTTCCCATAACAAACCCAAAAAGTAAATAACTACCGTAAACACTTCTATGCCCCATATCAAATTTAGAATTAGTCACAAGTATAGAATAGCATAAGGTTTAGAAAAACTAACATTAATTTCAAATATGTTAATTAATGTACATTAATAAATGCAAGCTATGCTAATCATTGTGAGATTGCAAATATGGATCTTATATTATTGTTGAATGTTTTATGAATACTGGCTAGAATATTTAAGTGGAAATCACACCCACCTAATCTTTACAGTGACATACCTATATATCATATAACCAACAGACAGGGATAATAGGATTTAATTTGAATATGTTAAACGAGATTTCCATAAGAATATCCCAAAGGAGATAGCTAGCCAACTGTAGGCAAGAAGAATCTGATCTTATAGGCAACAAAGCCACTAAAGATGATGGGTATATGGATGGGAAGATGGACAAACTAGAAGCCATCCTCTTCCAGACACACTTTATTCTCAGTTCAAAATTACACACACACACACACACACACACGCATGTGTGCCTGTGTTCACTGTGTAAAATTGTTACTAGATTCCTCTATGAGAAGCGTAAAATAAAATGGTTTCCTAAGGCAACTAGCTGGGACAAGAAAAGAAACAAAAGTAAAGGCTTATGAGAACAGATATTCAAATCGATTATAATCTTTCTAGAAGTTATATATCAGATCTATTTGTTGGTCAAAAGAAAAATTTTGAGTTTCCTGATTGCTTCCTTTATGACATTTCTGTTTGAATATCAGATATCATTTTCATTAAAATTATTGTTCGACAGTATCATATCTCTGCAAACATAACTTAAAAACTCTCTTCAATAATGTTTACAACTGATGTGGTTTAGGAAATTTTACAAATATATTCTTAAGTCTAGACTTTGTTATGTCACTGAAGTCCATCCTCTGTAGACATCCATCCATTCATCCATCCTCAGGAAAATAAAATTAAATGGTAACTTGTTTAAATGAAGTTAGGTGGTAGAAGTTACAAGATGGATGAAGACAACTGTATCTATATAAAGAATTTATCTATGTAAAAGATTATATCAAGTCCTAAATAGAGGGGTATGAGGAATTTTTAAAAGTTAATTTGATGGAGGCATTCAAACTGCATATAGATGGTGTGTTTTGGATAACTTCTGAACTTTATGCAAAGTTTTAAAAATTTGCCCCATCCTTCATTGCTTTGTACAATAAAATTATAGACTTCAGATTGGAGGCAAGGTTTCTAAAAGGGCTCTTTACTAATCATTCTTATTCCAGACCCAATTAACATCACATTTTCATTTGAAAACAGGCAGGAACAAAATCTCTTTTGTCTTACCCATGGGATGGATTTCCTCCATTTTTTATCAGCTCTTGGCCAGTAGTTTGGTTGTTTGTTAATTCATTACTTGCATGCACATTTTAATATTAGAATGAGTGTTATATTATTTGCCATCCATTCATGTAGCCATTCATGTAGAAAGGGCTTCTCATCCATTCATGGCCTCACCTGATTATCAAAGCAATCCCGTGACATAGTCCAGGCTGGCATGGTAATCTTCATTTTACTGATTAAAAAAAATAATAATAATGGGGGGCGCCTGGGTGGCTCAGTCGGTTAAGCTTCCGACTTCGGCTCAGGTCGCGATCTAGCGGTTCATGGTTTGAGCTCCGCGTCTGGCTATGTCCTGACAGCTCAGAGCCTGGAGCTTGTTTCAGATTCTGTGTCTCCCTCTCTTTCTGACCCTCCCTTCCTCATGCTGTCTCTCTCTCTCAGAATTAAATAAAACATTAATTTTTTTTTTTTAATGGAGGTGCAGAGAGCTGACTTGATTTCCTGAAGATCACACAGTAAATAGGTTATGAGACAGAGAGAACTTGGGACGCCTGAGGGTACTCTTTCAAAGTAATATCTAATTCTAGGTTATGAATATGAAGATAAATTTAAATTGTTCCCTCTGGGCCTAATTCTCTCCTAAGGAATACTTGAGTTTCAGCTAATCAGTTAAAATCTTCTAGAAATTATTCAGAGTATATGTGGCATCAAGAGGCTATAAAATATATTGTTATATTTTTCAAACTAACATTTTAATGCCACCCTCAAGATTGCTACCAAATCCATATACCACTATTATTGTCATTTACTTAATTTTTTTCTTCTCCTTAAAAAAACAAAACAAAACAAAACAAAAAAATCCTTAGTCTTCCTTACAAAAATTCTAAGGTATTAATGGTTTGATGTGATATATGTAAGATATATATACATGTTTGTTAGTGCAGCAGTCTCACAATACCTAAAACATAAATTATGACTCATTTATTTACCTATTTCTCTGTTTCTGGAAAATAATTTAACCTCTCTAAATCTTGGTTTTCTCATATATTATTTTAAAATAATAAAACCTGCCTCATAAGAATTGTTTTGATATGAATAATATATGCAAGGTGCCTGGCACATTGAAGTTGCTCAATAAATTGTCTTAATTTATTTTGGACTACAAATCTTAGTCTATTATTATTTCTTAAAATGATATGTTGGTTTTATTAAACTTCTTTCCTCTATCCATTGCTATTACTCTACTAATAATGATTACTTATTCACTTACTGCAATTTAAAAGCCTCCCAATCTGGCCTCTCTTTCAAATCTTCTTCATCTTCAACGTATCCTATAAAATGTCTTCAAAAATTTAATTGCATTAGACATGTTCCATAAATTTTTCCTCTGCCTTAGAATAAATATAAATTTGTTAATCTGATGACATCCATCATATTTCATAATATGACCTATATATAAACTCCAGACTCATCACTACTTTCAACACTTTCAACCCACATCTTCCTCTCCAGCCAAGATGGAGATTCAACTAAGTTTGAATCTGTAATAGAGTAATAGCCCCCTCATCCTGATTTTCCCCACAGAAATGTCTTAAGTTCTTGACCCTTAACTCTTTTATAAAATTTAAGATTTAGTTTATCAATTTCCAAAAATAGTGGGATTCAAATTAGAATTTTATTGAATTTATAGACAGATTTTCGAATGAATGATTTATAATATGAATGCCTATTACCAATAATAATACATGTCCCTTTATATTTAAGTCTTCTTTAATACATTTTAATATAATTTAAAATTTTAATGTTTTATTAATGTACTTAGATGTTCTGTTATTATTGTGTACATAGGTTTTTTTAAATAGTCATTTGCTGTTGGTGTATAGAAATATAATTTTTTAAGTTTTAATCTTACATCCAGCCAGCTTGCTAAATGCTCTTATTATAGTTAATAATATATCTTGGGATTATTTTTAGTTCTCTAATTAAATGCTCATAACATCTGCAAATATCATTAACGTGCATTTCTTTTTCCAATCTGTACACTTTCATTCATAGTTTAAGATCCCCAACACAATGTTGTATAGAATGATGATAGAATTTGTCTTATCCAGGGTTAACCTAGGAAAAAATGTCATTTATTTGTGGAGAAAATCCCAGGGAAAAGAAGCAGGATACTGATGGGAGTGAACAATATAGGGAGGAAAAGCCAGTAGAAAGGTGAGTAGTTGATTGATTGCTTCTGTGACAAATGGGGCTTGGTACCATGGAGATTAGGTGAGATACTGTGAAGACTCCACCTCACAATTTTTCACTCAAGAGGAGAAAGACAGTAGCATTTATTCTCTGGCTTCTGTCCATTTCTCAAGAATTGTTTGTGAGGTATTATCTCACCCACCCTTCCTGGCTGCACACGCATGCCTGCCAGTTACATCTCCACAGGTCTCTCTAGTCATGGTGTCAGGCAAAAGGCAAGGAAGAGAAAGAAAATGTGTGCGCTAGCTGATGCAGTGTTTATATCCACGTGAAGCTGCCTGCTATGATGACCGGTGTATACAAGGTGAGCCAAGGGAGAGGAAGGCATGGCATAAGCACCTGATACTGTGGCCACCTTTATCTTAAAGAAATCTCATGTTTCTCCTTTGGGATAGTTTTTGCTCAAGTTTTCTTATACCCTTTATCAAGTTTTCTTATACTCTTATTCCTAATTTATTAGTAATCATCATTTAATCATAAATGATTAAGTATTTAATTTGAAAAAACTATATTTTCTCAGTTAATTGATGGTCATATGATTTTTGCCTTTCAATCACTTAAATTGTTGGATTAAATTTTTGAATTGCCTATTTTATTTTGTTAATAAACTTTATTTTCTAAAGTTATTTTTCAATTTATTTTGAGAGAGAGACACAGAGCATGTGGGGAGGGGCAGAGAGAGAGGATGACAGAATCCCAGGCAGGCTCTGTGCTGCCAGCACAGAGTCCGATGTGGGGCTCAGACCTACAAACCATGAGATTATGACCTGAGCCAAAATCAAGAGTCAGGCCCTTAACCAATTGAGCTACCCAGAGGCCCCTTGAATTGTCTATTTTTAAATCACCCTTGCATACCTTGGATAAAATCAATATTGTTGTAGTGAATCATTTATATATATATGTACATATATTTGGGGGGGTTATATTTTTATTTTTTTTTAGGATTTAATATTTTGCATCTATAGTCAGGAATAAAGTAGACTTGGAATTGTTCTTTTTATATAGTTTTGTCCACTTTTCACGCAAAGTGGAAAATGGAGTCATTGAAGCCATTAGAGGGCATTCCACATTTCCAATTTTCTGTAAGAGACTGAATAAACTTGGAAAGATGTTTCAGTAAATTTGCAAAATCTCTCTAAAACTTTCCGAGCCTAGATATTTGCTCGTGGGAATATTTTATTTTAATTTATTTTTATTTTTTTTAAAATGTTTTATTTATTTCTGAGAGAGTGAGAGAGACCGTGTGAGCAGGGGAAGGTCAGAGAGAGAGGGAGACACAGAATTTGAAACAGGCTCCAAGCTCTGAGCTGGCTGTCCACACAGAGTCATGGAAATATTTTAAACTAGTGCTTCAATTACTTTAATGCTGATAGTATTATGTATGCTGCTTTTCCCTGCTTGATTCACTTGTAATTAAGATCCAATTTCCTAAGAATTTTAATTTAATCAAAAGTTTTCAAAATTATTGGCAAAACTCTTGTAAAATACCTCCACTGCAAGACCTTTTATTATTAGCATTACTTCCTTTTGTTTTTCCCATATCAGTTTTGAAAAAAGTTTGTCTCCCTTTTAAAATTTTTATGCAAAGAATAATTTGGTTTTGTTGATTTTCACTGTTAAGTTTAGTCTATTTTTCCTTTTCTAACTTATTTAGGATGAGCCCTTAGCTCGTAAATTTGAAAGACTTATTTTCTAATAAAAATGACTCAGTTTTATATTTCCTTTAAAGCATTTGCTTTGCTGTAGCCTACAAATTTTGATATATAGTGTTTTCATTATAACTTAGCCACAGGTATTTTTATTATAACTTATTACTTATTTAAAAAATTAAAATGTTTGTTTACTTTGAGGCAGAGTGAGCAGAGGAGGAGCAGATAGAAGAGACAGAGAATCCCAATCAGGCTCTACACTGTCAGCACAGAGCCCTACCAGGGGCTCAAACCCACAAACCATGATATCATGATCTAAGCTGAAATCCAGAATTTGACACTTCCCCAACAGAGCCACCCAGGAGACCCTATAATTAATTCTTATACCATGAATTGTTTAACAATATGGTTTTATAATTTCCAAATATGTGGGACATTTTCATTTATGTTTTTTCCATTAACTCGAGAGTTAATTAATTACACTGTGATGAAAGATTATGATCTTTGTACTGCCTGTCTTGGAAGCTTTCTGAGGTTTTCTCTGTGACCTAGTGCATGGTCAAGTTTTTAATGATGTTGCATGGTGCTTGAAAGAGTGTCTCTTTATTATTAGATGTAGAACTCTGTGTCCATTGGGGCAAGTTTGTTAATTATGTTGTGAAGATCTATACATCCTTCGCTTATTTAGATTCCTAAACCATCAATAAATAGAGGCTATGTGTTGAAACTATGACTAAAATTATAGATTTATCAATTTCTCCCTATGAGTCCTTCAATTTATGCTTCATTTATTTTGCGTTTGTTTATTTATTTACTTATCATAACTACATATTCTTGGCAAATTGAAATTGGATCAATAGATAGTGAAACTCTCTACCCCAATAATTTTGTGCCATAAAGTGTATTTTACCTTATATTAATATAGCTTTTTTTAGTGTTAGTACTCATGTGTAATATTTTTATATCTTTCTCTTCTAATATGTGCTTATCCCTATGCTTTAGGTGTCTCTTGTAATTAGCAGAAAGATTTTCATTGTTATCCACAGTCCGTCAGAATTTGTCTTTGAACCAATTAAAGTTTTCCATTTACAATTATTGATGTATTTGAACCTGTTATTATTTTTGTTCTTTTTATAATTCTTTTAATTTTTTTTTTTTTTTTTTTTTGAGAGAAAGAGACAGCATGAGCAGGGGAGGGTCAGAGAGAGAGGGAGACACAGAATCTGAAACAGCCTCCAGGCTCTGAGCTAGCTGTCAGCACAGAGCCTGACGCGAGGCTCGAACCCACAAATTGCTAGATCATGACCTGAGCTGAAGTCTGAGGCTCAACCGACTGAGCCACACAGGTGCCCCAAAACCTGTTACTATTTTTGTATTGTGTTCATTTTTACATTTTGATTGAGTACTTTCTTTTTAAAATTGATAACTTTCTTTTAATAGGATTAGAAATTAATGTATTTTCACATTTCTTTGTCTTCATTCACTACTTCCTCTTCTGATTTAAGTACTACATGTAAAGATTTAATGAGTTTCTCACAATCCTTCTGATACTCTCTGGGTTTAAGATGTTTTTTTAACACTCCCTCACGTTGGAATGGCAATTTAAAATTGTTGCATCTTCTAAGTGTCTTGTTATTTTGACCTGTGAGTTTATTTTCCTCAGAGGCCTTAGCTACTTTTTTTCAGGCAATGAGGATTAAGCAGGGCTAGAACCCAGTGTCTGTCAGTCTGATAAATCCAAAGGAGTAGTATAGAAAAAAACAAAGGAAACTGCATCCAAGGAAACCCAATCCAATCACACTCTCCATTGCATAAAAGAAACCCTCTTATTAGGCATTTACTCTTCATAGTCCAGGAAGAAGAGATATTCATTTGTAAACCCTCAAGTTTGAAAAGAGAAAATGAGGAAGCATTTGATGAATGTCAGTTCATTTCTGTTCCTCCTAAGTGCTGGCTCCTTCATCAGCTCTAACTCCTATTCCTAACATACCTCAACCCACATGTGAGGGCAAGTAATATTTGCACACAGGCAGTAGTCAAGAAGAAAGGTCATTAGGTGCCTGGGTGGTTCAGTCAGTTAAGTGTCTGACTTGGTTTCAGCTCAGTTCATGATCTCAGGGTTTTGAGACCAAGCCCCACAACAGAATCTGCATGGAGTTTGGAGCCTGCTTATGATTCTCTTTCTCTCTCCCTCTGCCCTTGCCGACTCTATCTTTCTCTTAAAAAAAAAAAAAAAAAAAAATGAAGAAGAAGAAGAAGAAGAAGAAGAAGAAAGAAAGAAAGAAAGAAAGAAAGAAAGAAAGAAAGAAAGAAAGGAAAAGGAAAAGGAAAAGGAAAGGAAAAGAAAGGAAAAAGATAAAAATTTCCAACCTTTCCCACCCTATTTTAACCTCAGGACACCTGACTGCTGCCTGTCCCGGTTCACTACCCTCCACACACAGTTTAAAACTTCTAGTCTCCCAGAGGTTGTCACAATTTTCTCCATTTTTCCTGCTCAGAGTCCTCTGAAACGAAACTTGGGGCAAGAAGCCAGCAGTCCTGCCAGTTGAATCTCTTAGTCAGAACGTGAGCCTATCTATACCTACTCTTCACTGAGATGATACATGGCAATATCTTATTATCTGTCCAGAGGGGGGATGTGTACATTTTCTGCCACCCTATCACCCAAAACTATAGGTTTTCTCAGGGCCCAAGGAAGCCCATTATCTTTGGAGAAACAACAAAAGCCTGATTTTGCTACACTTGCAACAAATACACTAATACCTAGGCCATACTCTAGAGCAAAACAATTTATAATTTTTCTGAAAGATGCCAGGGCACCTATATTTTTAAAAACTCCCTTGAGTGATTCTAATGCCTGATGAGACCTAAGAAGAGTGAGAGAAGATGATATGAAATCCAATTAATCTTAATCATGACTATCAGCAGATAATACCTTGATGGATTTATCAACTCCTGTTCTACTAATTTGTGGCATAGCTGTAGAATCTCCTATTTGCCCTTAGTCTTTGCAGGTAGGATTAATCTGTATGTCCAATTAAATTGATACAATTATACACACATATATTTACACAATTATATATACTTATATGTAATTACATATTTACACACAAACATGTATACATACACATATTCTCTCTTGTACTAGAATATAACCTTCAAAAGGCCAGCGACTTTTTAAAAAAAATTTTTAATGTTTTATTTATTTCTGAGAGAGAAAGAGAGACAGCGTGAGCAGGGGAGGGTCAGAGAGAGAGGGAGACAGAATCTGAAACAGGCTCCAGGCTCTGAGCTAGGTGTCAGCACAGAGCCTGACACGGGGCTCGAATCCACAAACCATGAGATCATGACCTGAGCCAAAGTTGGATGCTTAACTGACTGAGCCACCCAGGCGCCCCAAGGCCAGAGACTTTTATCTGTTTTGTTCTAGGTTAGGCAGTACCACACCTAAGGGTGAGATGGAAAGTGGTGGGAGTGGACAGCCTTCATGGAGAGGATGTTTTTGCCTCTTAGTATTGTTTAGAATTCCCAGCACATGATGATGATTAAAAGCAGACTTTTAGTTGACTTTATTGTTGTTTTAAAAAATCTCTACTGGCTTGGGCTCCTGGGTGGCTCAGTCAGTTAAGCGTCCAACTCTTGGTTTTGACTAAGGTAATGATCTCATGGTTTGTGAGCTCAAACCCTGCGTAGGGCTCCACGCTGACAGTGAGGAGCCTGCTTGGGATTCTCTCTCTCCCTCTCTCTCTCTCTGCACCTCCCTTACTTGCTCTCTCTCAAACTAAATAAATAAACTTAAAAAATTTAATTTAATTTAATTTAATTTAAACAGTCTCTACTGGTAATGCTGCCTTTATATCTTGCACTTACCTCTCCTCCCCTTTTGTCACTGGTTTCTGGCACATCATAGGTGCTCTGTAAATGTTCGTTGACTGATCAAAGAAATGAATATAAGATGCTCAATAAATACTTGATGAAAGGTGGACGGATGGATAGACAGACAGAAGAGAGAGTAAATGAACAAATGTATTCTTGTCTGCATAAGTGAACGAGTGAACTTCAATATAGTTTGGCCGTTGAGGATTTGGATGTTCGATCTCAAGAGCAAGGTTAAGACTTGCTTTGGTAAGAGAAAAAACAAATTCACTAAACATGATAGTCCATAGGAAACTGCTCCTTCCAACTTAGGAGTAAGATCAAAGCCATGATTCAAAGTCAATACAGGCAAAAGACAGAGAAGGGAAAAAGAAAATCCAGTAAAAAAAAGTAGTAAAAGGCAACAGAAAAAGCAAACCCTAAGTCTGAATACACATAGGAATAAAATCACAGGTTTTTTTTCCCCCTTCAACAAGAAAGAAAACACATAAAAGAGAATAAAAGGGAAAGGGCAGATGTTATAAATAGCGGCAAAAATAGGAAAATGAAAGCAAGGGAAATGGAATACCATGGTGAAGGAGAGGAAGAAATAGAATCCTCAAGGAAGGAATAAAGCAGGCCAGCAAAGAAGCAGATTGTAGGCCTCTGATTGTATTTCATTTATAACTGTTCTTATATTTTATTATATTTTGCTGGCAGGAGTCCACATCTCTTTATGTCTGAAGGAAGGGGGTGGCAGAAAAATGTTGCTCTGGGGACCTGAGATTTATTGCCTCATACACTTAGTGGTAGGCTGATTTTTTCTTTAAATTACATGCCACTGTCATGTTCAAAATAAAAGCTTAAGATGGACTGCATGCTTTGTATCACTGTAAGGATTGCTTTTATTAAGAGTGAAAAACTAATGGAAATTTGGTTTTATTCTAAGCAAATCAGTGAGGTGATACCAACTGCTATACTCCTTTTATTTTATCATAACTGTGCCTTTATAGAATTACATGGAATGGGTGATTTCCTCAGTAAGCGAAACATCCCATAGGAAATGTACCACTATAGCAGTGAGAAGCTTGGTGTTTGAATTCAGACAGGCCTGGATTTATATCCCAGTGACCTTGGGCAAGTTACTTAAATGATCTAGGCTTCAGTATTTTTAGATGTCAATAGGGGTATTCACCCCAATATGGTGGTTATGAGGATTTGATATTATAACATATATAAAGATCTGAGCATAGTGCCTGGTAAACACTCAAAATAATAATTAACTTTGTTATTATTAAAACAATAAATTTCTTCACGATTCTAAGATTGGCTTTAAGAAAGTTAACTAAATCTTAAATTGTCATAAATTTGCATTCAGAGTTAAACCAGCCAATGAAAGGAAAATATAATTTACCACTTCTATTCTCTTTAGCTAACTGAATGAAAGATGTATTGATTATATTTTCTTATTGCTTATATTCTTTTTTAATTGAGATATACTTGACATACAGTAGTATATTAGTTTCAGATGTACAGCATAATGATTTTATTTTTGTATACATTGCAAAATTATCACCAATGAGTCTAGTTAACAGCTAGCTCCATACATAGTTAAAGAGTTTGTTTTGTCTATATTCTTGATGGTCTGGCATTTGAGGTCTTGACCCTGGAGACACTGCCCCTCCCAGGATTAGTTAATTCCTAAAAACAGCAAATGATGCCCCTGGGAATGTCTTTGATATGCAAATGAGCCAACACCAGAGCCCACATCCCCAACCATCTCTTTTATTAAACTCTCACACACCAGACCACTATTTCTTCTGCCTTAAATCACCCTGGGGCTAGGTACCAGACAATTAGGCACCATGTCTATAGTCAAAAGCCAGCCAAAATGACTCAAACTGTCCAATCTTAAGCTTTACTCAGCCTACCTACCCATTTCTTTCTGTGAAAACTCTAAGGCAGGCTCTGGGTCACTATCTTCCCTCTCACCCCTCTGCCTCCTGACCAATCCTGATCCTGCCCCCATACAGCCCTGGGCGTTATGCTGTTCCCTTATTTCAAGAAATCTGTGAGTAAACTTCCTTCATGACAATCATTTCCATGTCTGCATGTCTTTCTATATCAGACTGAAACAAATCCCAGTACATTTTAACACAGAAAAATAAACTTATTCAGCATACTCGCATTTAGATAAGCATTCTACTTCCCTTATTTGGAAATCCATTCCATCTTTTCATCACACCTTCTCCCCATCCTGAGACAGACTGATTAGCTGCTAACCTTGAAAGCCCTAGCTTCAGTAACCTTTGCACTTGGCTTATGGACATCTTGTACAAAGAGCCTGTGCCAATTTCCTTAGCGAGTTCCTCTCCTATTTGATATTCCTTTAGTGTGATGTCATTTTTTTAAGTTCTCATTTTTATAAATGTCATCTCTTTCAGCCACCCAGGGAAAGAGCTTCAACCCAACACATCACAGAGCCTTAGTCAGCTTTCAAACTCTGAGAACTTAAAATCCTCTATTCTGATAACACCTTCTATGTTCTCTCGATTCTTTTCACTTCTAGTAAAAGGACTTGTCCCTTGATTTCTCACTTTTCTTATAGTAAATACCATGTCTCTATTTTCACTACATATTCCTCCTTATCCACCTGAAAATCATGACCAGCCAGGTTTTTGATCCAAGCATCTCAAAATCACAGAATTTTCTCTCCTAGAATTTTTCTATCAGTCTTGATACTTGCAAGCCTAACTGCCTGCTTTTTAATACTTACTTTGAGTTGCCCAGCAGTTTTAGAGTATATTGACCTAATTTGGGACAAATCAGATAAAGGCAGCCAGCTCAACTGGACTCCCCTGTAACTTAGCAATTATTCAGTTACTTCTTATTGGCTCTTTTGTGTACTCTGCACACTAAATGGCACAAATCTCCAGTCTAATTTGCAACTCCTTTATCTTCATGAACTATTCTTGTCTCCTCTATTAAGAAGAGCCTTTTAATGTTACTGTCTTTAATTATATAAATATAAATATATCCATTCTTTATTTCCACTGTTTCAAAACCCATATTTCACTTTAGTTCGCTTCCTTTACCTTCTATGAGACCTGTGTATTATCCAACACTCCTTCAGTGCCAAGTGATTAAAACCCAATTTAAAATTAAGGCAGTAATAAGAATGCATAGATTCATTTCAATGAAAATCCAACTGTTATAAGTGGCTTTAGGAATGGACTGATACACTGATTAAACGTTTCCATGATGACTGTGTTTCTCTCCCTTTTCCCTGTGGGCATTCTCCTCCATTGACTTCATGTTCAGTCCCCAGAAAGAAGACTCAAGAAATTCCAGAGTCACTTCAGTCAATCACCAGGTATTGAAGAAGTATAAGAGTCTACTTCCCATGTTAGCACACACAAAAACCCAAGAATTCAGTCTCAGTGTCTCTTACATAATAGTTTTGGATCATATGCCATTCCTAAATCAGTCTCTTTCACCAGTTGGAAGAAGTGCTTGGCTGATCAGATCTGGATGCATGAGACCTGGAATTAGGAAAGGCAAGGAATAAAGAGGATCTGAAGTCAACTCTACCTCTATCACAAAAACCAAGAATGGGAGAGTACATTTTTAAACTGAAATTGGGTAAGGAATGAGTAAAACAACACTAAATTTCCAAAAGACAATAATCAACCAAGATACTTCATTCTGTCAATTTCTTCCTCTATACATATCTTCCTCTTTTCTTTATACAGAACTGCACTGCTTTTGTTTTTATTTTTAGTGTAGACAACCTTTATTGGCAGGTGTTAAGAGTGCAAAATGGTGACAAATCCAGAGGGATGGGAAAGGAGCAGGGGCATGGTTGCCTTTCCTCCAAATGAGAACCCTGTAATCAGGCCATAGGGCAGGAGCACTTGATTGTGGCCACTTAGACTCTGTCTCTCTTTGACCTACCTCTGTAGTATCATCCTTTCTTTCACCGTAAAACTTATCCTAAATGTCATCAATATTATTGTCCCTGCTTTTTTATCACTGGTGTGTCACTAAAATTACATTCTGATTTCTTTATCCTTTAACATAAACTGATATCAAATGTTATTAATAAATTCATTCTCATCATTTCCAGTAGGCCAATTTACATAATAATATTTTCCATTTTGGCTCTATAGGACCATACCTACCTCTTGAGATTCTGCCTTTCCTTAGCCTCTGAGACACTGAAATATTTCATATCTCGTAACAGCTGTCTGGTAACTTTCCTATCTCTTTTATTAGTACCCTTTTCACCTTTTAAAACTTTAAATGTAGGAAACAATGTTCAGAAGAATTTTTTTCTTTTCCTATATATAGTCTCTATGTGTACTCTCTACAGCTTCAAAGATCACTTCTCTAATATGAATCAACACCCACATTATCTATCTTGTCTCCTGCATTCTCCACTTATCCATCTAAATTTACAAATACCTTTTTCCATCTATTTCCTTAATGTCTCTGCCATGTCAAACTCAACTGGTACTTACACCAAACTTATCAGATTATCCCTAAAGACAATTTTTTCTCTATTGCTATTGATGATGCTATTGCCCTCTTAGTTTTATAGGTTATAATTCTTTGATCAAAGAACCCAGAAAGCAACATATTCTCTGAAATAACAAGCACTAAAAATGCTAAATTGAATTCTTGACTCTATACTTTTAACACTACCACATCCATTATTTTGTTAAATTTGATAGATTCTGTAGTCGAAATATCATTGCAATTATCACTATTGCTCTTTTCTATAGATATTTCCACATTTCCAGACTTCCTCATACCTCATTTCAAAAGCTTCTTCCATCATCTCCAGCCTCATTTTTCCCTTCCATTTCTAATGTGTATTCTACAGCTGGGTTTCTTTTATTTTACTTATTTTTAAATTTTTTTAAAATTTATTTTTGGAAGAAAGAAAGACAGAGCATGAGCAGGGGAGGGACAGAGAGAGAGAGAGAGAGAGAGAGAGAGAGAGAGAGAGAGAAACATAGAATCCAAAGCAAGCTCCAGGCTCTGAGCTGTCAGCAGAGGCTGACCCTGGGCTTGAACCCATGAGCTGTGAGATCATTACCTGAGTGGAAGTTGGACACTCTACCAATTGATCCACCCAGGTGCCCCAGCTAGATTACTTTTAAAGAAATGAGGTTATAATTATGACCTACCCATCAAATAAATCATATAATATTAAAAGCCTTCAATAGTATGACTTGTCACATAAAATTTAGCCTTAATATCCTAATATTTAACTCCTTACATGATAATTACCATTATCCTAAAAAAAACCTGGACGAACTATTTCTAAAACCTTATATTCTCTAATATTTTTTGTTATCCATTATTTTCTTTCCTTACATACATAGCCATGAGTAAAAATTTTATTCTCAGCTGAAAGAATTTTGTTCATACCTCAATTAGAGTATTAGCTTAATTCTACACTTTGTTTTAGATATTTTTATACATGTGTTATCTACTCTCCTTGAATCCCATCCTGTTGAGGGCAAAGAACACTTCTGATTTATCATTTTATCCCCCATAGCATCTATCTTAAGGACTCAAAGACACTGGGAGCTTTTAAATATGTATGGAAATGAACTTTATACTTATGGTTTCAAATAGTCTCATTTTGAAATATCACTGCTCTACTTTAAAAAGTTGTTTATGATTTATTAAAAGATAGTATCATTAAGCAATGTTGTGATGACTGCCTCAATTTTTGTTTCATTATTAAATCTAGTCATTATCTAATTCTAATTTTGAAAATATGTATACAGCATCCTTTTACTATAATTTGTACAGGATCTGTCCATTTCTCTCTAGAGAATTTTTTTTTCTTGAATATAGCAATGAAGGGGAGCAGCACACATATTTCTGATGCTTAGATAAAGTACCACTCTTCAAATCTCAACAATGCCAGGTTAGCAGTTTGATTAGAGACGTTAGAAGTTTCCAGCTATAAAATATGATAAGTAGGCATTTGTGAGATCCTGAAAAACAAAGCTCAGATGGTAAAAGTCAGTTACTTAGCCTCAGATGAGGTGGTATGCTTTCTATTTTGCTTGCTTAGCCAAGAATCATTTGCTTCTAAAGTGAAATGTTAAGCAACCACATTCTGAGGAAGGTTTCCCATAGGTACTCTCTGTAAAAGACTTCATGTAGGATTAGAAAGCATTCCAAAGCTAAGTCAACACAGTGACTACCCAGAGGCTATTTTTCCCACAGGCATTTGGTTTTCTGTCTTATTAAAAGAAAGACAGTGTTAGAAACCCTGAGGGTTGAATCTTGAAGCGAGCTAGGATTTCAGGGTTGAGACTGAATGGCAGCACAGGAAAAATACAGAGAACTGTACAAATGAAAATGGCCTGGCTTTAGGGAGAGTTGCCATCAGGCCAATGGGATGTCCCATGGATTCTTGAAGGGAAGGCAGGGGGAAGATGGCAGGAAATCTTAGGCACAGAAACACTTACGTGATTCTGGGAATATGCTTGGAACAGGTTGCTTGTCAAGACTTTTCCTTCTTCTTCTTTTCCTGATAGGACAGTGACAAACAGCTCTTGAAAATCAGGTTTTTAGGATGTCATACAGATATGTAGAATAAGGACATTGGCTGGATTTCAAACATGTACTAGAAAGAAAAGTAAGTCAAGACTAGGGAACCAAGCATGATTTTAGATCCTACTTGTTGATGAATGAAAGGTCCTGTTCTGGTCAGCTGTGAGCTACGACCAGCAAATCTATGCTTTACTTATCTTTGTATTCACAGTGTCTGCCATAGAGTAGACTTCAGTAAGTGTTTTTTAAGTGATCAAGTGAATAAAAATAAATGAATAAATGAGTGATTTGCTCAGAGCCTGATAGTGCTTAAGTGACATAGCTGATTTCATTTAGAGAGGTTATAAAATGAAAGGGTGGGAGGTCAGATCATTCTTGGTCCTTAAGTTTTTAAGAAAAATATTAACATAATTGTTAACATCGATTCTTGGGTAGAAGTAGAAGAAGGAGATTGAGAAAGCCAACTAAAAATAGTCCTAAAATTTCTTTAAGTGATATTATCATCATTTTAGATAATTAAATAAGTTGAGAGACAATGAATTTATAATGTATATGGAAAATACCACACCCTCAGGACTCTCATGCTATCCACCATAGTTATAATTTTTAGACTTGCAAGGCTACAATCTTCTACTGTAAATGCTTTTTTTCAGTCCTATTTCCTATATAAAAATAGCATAAAATATAGAAAAGGCTTAAAGAATAATAAATCACATGATTATATAGCTAGAACAGCTCTATGTTAATAATAAAATACCAGTACTTGAAGTCTCTGTGTTCATCTTCATAATCGTACCCATGATACATTCCCCTCCCTCTTTAACAAAGGAAACCATTATCCTAAATGTCACGTGTACCATTTCCTTGTTTTTCTTTGCAGTTTTGTCTGTCTATGTGTCTGTGTGTCTATGCAAATAGGGGATGAGTGTGCCTGTGTCTATGTATCTATATTTATATATGATTTAGAACTTTATATAAATAGAATCTTATAGTACAGGTTCTTTTATGAAATAGGTTTCCACACTCAAAAATTTTAGAACAGTTTATCCATGTTCAAGTGTGAATCCACAGTTTGTTAATTTTCTTTGCTGTATAGTACTTCACATGTGAATCTACCACTATTTATAATTTTTGCACATTGAGCATTTGCTTTTATTTCTATATTTTTTAATAAAAAGAGATGCTGCCAAGCACACTTGTACATGAATCTTCTCTTAATCTATTCAAAGATCTATCCTCAGCACTATTCATCAGTGTGTGTACAGTTAATAATCACAGAGAAGTTATGTCTAGAGTGGCCTGTGAACCTTCCTGACATTTGAAATTCTTACTTGAGATTTCCATTTGTTTTTGTTTTTGTTCTGTTTCCTAATCCTGTTGGATATATAATGGAATCTCACTGTAGTTTTAATAATCAATTTAGTGAATATTAATTATGTTGAGCACACCTATGTATTTTTGGCTATTTATCTCTCATCTCCTGTAAAAGTCTGATCAAATATTTGACCAATTTTTTATACTTTGTTTAACATATTGACTTTTAGGACAATTTTTAATATATTTTGAGAACTATTGTTTTGTTGATTAAACATAACTATCTTCTCTTAGTTTTTGGCTCATTGTGCCTCTTTTTATATTGCTCAATAAATAGAAATTCTGAATTTTAATGTATAGCATTTTTTTCAATCCTTACCTTGAGAGATTATAAATGTTTCTAGCTGGAGAAATCCTGGGGTTTAGACCAGTCAAAAATATTATTCTTATATGTTCTTTTTTAAAAAAGATTAAAGTTTTATCTTTGACATTTTTCTTGATTCTAGCTGGAATTGATTTTTTTAATATGGTGTAATGTAGATATTGTTCCATTCTTCTACATCTTGACAATAGGATTGACTGTGCCAACATTGTTCATTAAATGATTCTATTCTTCCCTATTGATCTGCCATGCCAGTGTCATCTGTCTGTCATGTCAGTCTTCTTATATCCATGACTTGGTGTTTGAAAACTTTGTTATATAATTTTGTGTCTTATCCACATCCCAAAATCAAGGGAATCAAGAGCAAAAATAAACTTTTGGGACCTCATCAAGATTAAAAGCTTCTGCATGGCAAAGGAAACAATCCATAAAACTAATAGGCAACCAACGGAATGGGAAAAGATAGTTGCAAATGACATATCAGATAAAGGGTTAATATCCAGAATCTATAAGGAACTCCCCAAACTCCACACCCGAAAAACAAACAACCCAGTGAAGAAATGGGGAGAAGATATGAACAGACACTTCTCCAAAGAGGACATCCAGATGGCCAACAGACACATGAAATGATGCTCAGCATCCCTCCTCATCAGGGAAATACAAATCAAAACCACACTGAGATACCACCTCACACCAGTCAGAGTGGCTAAAATGAGTAAATCAGAGGACTCTAGATGCTGGCGAGGATGTGGAGACATGGGCACCCTACTACACTGTTGGTGGGAATGTAGACTGGTACAGCCCCTCTGGAAAACAGTGTGGAGGTTCCTCAAAAAATTAACAATAGAACTCCCCAATGACCCAGCAATAGCACTGCTAGGAATTTATCCAAGGGATATAGGAGTGCTGATGCATAGGAGCACATGTACCCCAATGTTCATAGCAGCACTCTCAACAATAGCCAAAATGTGGAAAGAGCCTAAGTGTCCATCAACGGACGAATGGATCAAGAAGATGTGGTTTATCTATATGATGGAATACTACATGGCAATGAGAAAGAATGAAATCTAGCCATGTGTAGCAACATAGATGGACCTTGAGGGTGTTAGGCTGAGCGAAATAAGTCAGACAGAGAAGGACAAATACCATATGTTTGCACATATAGGAGGATTAGGAGGAACTTAACAGAGGACCGTGGGGAAGAAGAATGGGGGAGAAGAAGAGGGACACTAGTGGGGGAGAGGGAGAGAGGCAAACTATGAGAGACTCTTGAATGCTGAGAACAAACTGAGGACTGATGGTTGTGGGGGGGAGGGGGGTGATGGGCATGAAGGAGGGCACTTGTGAGGATGAGCACTGGGTGTTATATGGAAACCAACTTAACAATAAACTATTTGTATATAAAAAAATTTTGTGTCTTATCCTACAATTGGGAAACATTGACTCAATTAGCATAACTTTTTAATGTCTTAAATTATGAAAGGACAATCTTTTCTCTGTCTCTGTCTCTCTCTCACACACACACACACACACACACACACACACCATGGTATTCTACAATCATGTGTTCTTCAGGACTATCTTGGCTTTTTATGTCTCTTTTTTATTTTATGTCTCTTTTTTATTTTATGCAGATTTTATTTATTTTCTAAATGTTTATTTATTTTTGAGAGAGAGAGAGAAAGCAAGCAGGGAAGGGGCTGAGAGAGAGAGGGAGACAGAATCCCAAGCAGGCTTGCTGCTGTCAGCACTGAAACCAAGAGTCTGACACTTACCCAACTGAGACACGCAGGTGCTCCTCTTTTATTCATATTTTAGAATCAATATCCAGAAAAAAAAATCTGTTGGGATTTTACTGGAAATGAATTGGGTCTATAAACCAATTTCAGGAGATTTTACATCTTTATAAAATAAGTCTTCTTATCCAAGAATATATATCTCTCGATTTAGATCTTCTTTAATGTATTTTAGAATTTTCATAAACTTTTCCATAAGAGTTTCATATGCTCTTTTGTTACACTGATTCTTCTGTAAAAATATTTTTGTTCCAATTATAAATGGTATCTTTATGTAATGTATGACTATTTCCTACTATAGTGTAGAAGTATAAACTTAATTTTCATACTAAGCTTGTATCTAGCTTCCTTGCTAAATACTATTAATTTAAATAAATTTATACTGTATACTTTCAGCTATTACTTGTAGACAATTTTGTTTCTTCATTTCCAATCATTTTATTTTTTATTTTTCTTGCTTTAGTTCACTGGCAGAGACTTAAAGGAATTCTTAACTTGAGATCTACAGACATATTAGCAGTCTAAATGTAATAGGGCATATTGATATAATTGGTTTCTTTTTAATTTGAATTTATTTTAGGCATGTAGAAAATTTTTGCTTTCCTTCCTTTGGATAGATTGAGATTTTGAGTTTGATAGTGAATTTCTTTTAGCCCAATTCACCCTCACCACACAAATACACACTTTCCAAAGATAGATGTTATACCTGACATTTTTATACTTTGAATGATTTTCCTAGAAATTATATCATGCATATTTAAATAACATCTATACTTAATCAGTATATTTATCATTCTCACAAATAATATAATAAACAGAACAATATATATTCTCTTAACTTTTATGCTTTGTTTGTTCAGTATTTCTCTTCTATCCCCCATTTTTTAGTAATTCAAAGCTGCATTCTTGATACTTTTTTTAAAGCTCAGCATCTAATTCAGTAATTCTTCATCTATATGTAACTTTCTTTTGAATCCTGCCATGGAGCTTTTTATTTTAATTAGGATCTATCTTCTTGATATTCTGTTTGTTCTTTTCAAATTATTCTGGTGATATACTTAGCATGTTATTCAATTTTATTTCATTTGTATTTCTCTAAACATATAAGATATTCTTATTTTATATTTTTCACACAATAATTCCCATATATATGGGAATTATTTTTATTTTTAGATATTAGTGAAATTTTATATATATCATTTCTTTGAGGTCTTGGTTATAGGGTAATTTATCACAGTTTTACCTTTATTTTTATGAGATACCTCAGGCCTTGATCCTCCAGTACTACTTTAAATTAAATACTTATTCTTTTTTGCCCTTGGCATATATGTAGTCTGAATCCATGTTCCAAATTTTTGTTAGAGTTTTTTTTTCTATGTGATTTTTTTTTTTTTTTTTATGCTGGAGACAGATATATTCTCTTTATCTCTCTCATTTCTGGCGTTTTGCTTTTTCTAACCCAAAATTTTATTTGACATTGTTCCCTTTCATGGTCTTGATTTTATGCAGTATTCTCCAAACTAACTTTGTATAGAATGAATCCTGCCTTTTTAAAGCCAAAGTCTGAGAACACTGAAGATGATCAGATCCCTTTAGGCAGCCACTTGTTTTGGGGCTTGCTTGTTTCTTGAATTTATGCTCTCCTTACTACTTTTGACTCCTGATGCTTTCCTCTATTGTATATCCACTCTCACATGTACTCAGTTATTATTTTTAAATTCTATTTTATATATATTTTGTGGTAGCAGAATTTTATTAATATATTATCTAGTGTATTATGGTAAATAAGAGATTTTCTTCAACTTTGTAAAAACAAGGTTTTCTTATGACTGTGTTTATACAGTTATACAATGAATAACATACCTGTATTCATTATACTATAACAACCATACAATAAATTAATCCCAAACTATTGCATATTTTGTTGAAATATTTTTGTAATATTTGCTCATGTCCCTTGTTCATGCACTTTATAATTAAAAGAAGCAAAAAAATAAAAAGAAACAGAAAACTTTTTAAGAGATTATCATTTTGTGATTAATGTATTTCTTTAGATTTTTTTTTAAGGGAAAAACGATTTGTGAACTATTTCATTCATTGAAAGTCTGATAAAGACTGGTAGAGCTAACGTAGTGAAGATAGTTAAGAGAAGTGCTTGTCAGGGGAGGCTATCTGAGCAGAGATCTGAATGTCAAGGAATTTAGTGAGATGGAAATCTAGGAAAGCATATAGCAGGTTATCTTGGTCCATTCAGGCTGCTATAACAGAATATCATAGAGTGGGTGGCTTATAAACAGCAGAAATTTGTTTCTCACAGTTCTGGAGACTGAGAAGTCCAAGGTCTAGCTGCCAGCAGCTTTGTTGCCTTTTAAGAGTCTGCTCCCTGGTTCAGCTTTTTTCTCTCTGTGTGCAACAGGAAAGTAAAACTTTCTGAAGTTTCTCTTATAAGGACACTTAGTCCCATTCATGTAGGCTCCACTCTCGTGAACTAGCTCCCTCCCAAACTACCAACTCCAAATACCATCACTTTAGGTGTTAGGATTCAACATATGAATTTGCAGGGGACACAAACATTCAGTCCATAGCACCCATAGAGAGAGAACAGCAAAAGCCTTAAGGTGGGAAGAGCTCAGGATGTTAGAAAAACAGATCTGTTATTTGGAATGCTGTTGTTTAGAGTGGGAAAGCTAAATAAAGAATTCTCCCAAGTCAGCAAGGGCCAGATCATATAAGGCATGAAGTACATAGGAAAGCATTTGGATTTTATTCTAATGACTGAAGGAAGTCACTTTTTGGTTTCAAACTTTCATAAAGCTGCATTTCTTCATTGTTCTCCTACTTTTCTGGTTGTTTCCATTTTTACTTTGTCCTTGCGAAATTTATGCCACATCACTTTAAAGTCAAGGCTGGGTAGCTTCCATGTAGGAATCATTTCAGTGTTACAGAGGCCCTGTATATTTGGAAAGGCCATGTGCTGCCCGTGTTCGTAACTTCCAATGTAGGTGTCCTTGCTTGAGATTTACCCTAGGCCACATAAAAGCAAAGTCAGGCTGGCAGGCAATGACTGTGTAGGCAGCAGTTACAGGGAGTTTTCACTGAAGTGTAGTTGAGCGTAATTATGGTAATAATACCAACTCACAGAAATTGAAAAAAAAAGCTCACACAAAGAATAAGTACTCTAATGCCTAATATGTATGTGACCAGTGATGAGACCCTTCAAGAGAAGGAGGCTAGGTCTAAAAGCATGTAGACTGCCATATGACATTGTTGTTTTAGCACTATGCTAAGAGCACAGATCTATTTATTGTATGGATATTTAGGTATTCATGATTATCATAGCACCAATATATCTTATCCGTGGCCTCCAATTTCTATTTCTCGTGTAAGCAATCTGTTTCCCAAGTTTCAAAGATAGAATTTTTTCCACATAAGAACTCCAGTTTTTATATTCCAGTTTCTGTACAAACCTCTAGAAATAGCAATTCTGTTACTTTTCTTCTGAGTCCCTCTTTTGCATTTCTTATGCCAGATGAAAATATTGATGAAATTGAGAATGACGTTACTTAGAACATTTGACAACTTGGACCTATCTCCAGTTGGAACTGGAGGGATAGAAAATTATATAGCAATATATACCACACTCTATTGTCACAGCTCATGTATAGAATTGTTCTCTCTTCAAGTCTAATTTATGAAAAGTCCCATCTTTCACATGGAGACAGTGAAGTGCTTTTTAGTTGTCAAAAAAAAAAAAAAAGTGTTATCAAGTGAAAGTTACTTTAAACAATTACTCCAAATCTACAGACTGGATTCTTCTTGCGCTTTTAAGATTTTTAAATTTGTTATCTATTTTCTGCTCTCCTGTCCTTTGTCATCATATTTGGTTTGTAATAGACATCTGTGGGAAGGCAGACACTAGATGTATGTGTAGGAGGACTGAATCTCAGTGTCTTCGTTAAGCCTGAGATTTCCCCAAGTCCTAATTGGAGAATTTTGAGGCCAAAATTATGAATATTTTGAATAAAGTCACCATTTTAGCTAATACCCTGAGGAGTTGCATCAGCTGAAGGTAGTAGATGAATAGCCTCATAGTGGGAGTGAAATATGATACCCAAAGGGTGGTATCAGAAGTTCAAGGGAAGCATGCATAGTTTAAAAAATATACCCAAAGTTCTTCTTGTTTCAATTTGATTTCAGACTAAATCAACTTAATTAACATTAAAGGAGGGTCAAAATTTGATGTGCACCAAACAGATTTTCTATGTTAATCAAAAGAAGTATGGGTAAAAATAAAGATAATAATTAGGAACTTCTCTTGACTAATCCTAATTATTATACTTTCCTATAACACATTTGAGTCATATATAGTTCTTTGCAAAATTTTTGCTTGTTCTTGAGAGATAGATCATGAGAAAATGTGTGCATTGCAGAGTGAGACTATTCTGTGAGGTACAGACTTCCATATATATCTAAAACAATTTCATCACAATGACACACTCATTTTCTTTTTTTTTTTTTTCTCTCCATCTACGTTTCTTCAAGGGACAACTTTACTTGAGCTCTTATCCACCTATCAGCAAAAATGGCAATTTGCCATTGATCTGTTTAATGTGATTCATGAGGATACAATCCAGGCAATGCAAACACTAAAGGAAATCTCTTGCTTTATAAGTTATGTGCATGCACATAATACTTATCATCTTCAAAGCAAGCAATAAACACTAACTAATTAAGCTCTGGGAGGGCATTATAGAATGGCAGCTCATATTTCAGATATCCTGGAGATTACTGACCCCGTAGGTTGGAAGAATCTAAATTGCACAATTACAGAATCAGAGTTTTAGTTGGAAGGGTACTTATGACAGATCTCTCATTTTACATATAGTAAAATTTTTATAAATATTTCTTTTACTGAACTAGGGCCACATTCCAGTGTTCTATCTTAAATTGTACTTAGGTTGCTGGTTGAAATGGAGAGCCATCTTTGCATTCTGCTCTTCCTTTGTTTTTCATCTGTTCTGCAAAGAGATGCAAGGACAGATGGGGGTGAAATATGTATATTGAGAATGAAAGAAATTATTTTAGAAAAACACATAGGCATGCTATTTGTCAAATGTATGGTTGGACTGCCCATGAGGTGCTAAGTAAAAACTTGGAAGTCAGGCGCTAACACTGCAATCCAAGATTTCTAATGTAAAAATACATCCATACAGATTTCTGTATTTCTGGTAATATGGCTGCCTACATATTTAACTGAACCTCTTGCCAAAAATAAAGATACCAGAAAAATAAGAAAAATCTTAAAAGCTTCAAGATTGATAAGGAATTACCAAAACAAATCTAAGTGAAGGTAGAACTCCAGAAAGAAAGAAAGAAAGAGTGAAACTATTTTGTCATAGGTCATTTGCTGAACCTTGAGAATTGAAGTTATACTTGATGAAATTTAGAGAGCCATGGGGAGCTGAAAACAAAGTCTAGGGCCTAATGAAGGTGGAGAATCTCAAAGGGTAGAGATACTGTCCCCTAAAGCTGTGATCCCAAAGGATCTCTAAATCTGATAAAAGGGTAAACCAGAAATAAGCTACCCAAACAGAACTGCAAGAAACATTTCTTTGTCACTTTTCAGAGAAAGGAAAAATAAACGTTGTCACTTCAAATTGGATCAAATGTGATTCTGCATCCCAGTGATTACAAATAAACAAATCAAAAATACCTCAAGCTTTAATTTAAATTAAATAGTTCTAATAACATTGTTCCCCAAGCATTTGAGAGGAGCACAGCTGATTAACTCTAGAGGAATGAACTTCCAGTCTAGGCCTCAGATGATTTAACAATTTTTTTCCTAAGGAAAATGAAGAGTCATTCTCAAAATGTTACTACTAAGGAAAGTAACAAAGAACTACAAGCAAGAACCAAGAGAAAGGCCAAGAAGGAGAAACCAGCATAAGAATACTTCAGACACTGGAGTGACCAGACCCAGGCTACAACTTAATGGTGTCTCCTATATTTAAAGAAATAAATAGCAAATTTGAGAATACCCATAAATACATCAAATTAAAAAGCATTATTTTTAAGTCCCAAGTAATATTCGTAAAAAGGAAAATGTAATAAGTGAGATTTAACTCAATACATGGATTTAAACGGGGGCTTAAAAATAGTTGAAAAAGCAGTGAATTATTTAAGGAAAAAAAAAAGAAAAAATGCATTCAGACTGCATCACAGACTAGAAGATATTAAAAAGTATAATAAATTAAGAGGCATTTAGGCAACAGCAGGAAATTCTAACAGATATCTAATATGAATATCAGAAATACAGAAAGTAGAAAATGGAAGAGTATCAAATATTTGAGAATAGAACAATTGAAAATTTCTTCTTTTTTAATGTTTATTTGAGAGAGAGCAAGCACATGCACAAGAGAGAGAGCGAGAGCGGGCAGGGATAGGGCAGAGAGAGAGGAAGATAGAGAAATAAATCCCAAGCATGCTCTGCCTTGCTAATTGCCTGCACAGAGCCTAATGCGGGGCTTGAACTCATGAACTGTTGAGATCATGACCTGAGCCAAAGCCAAGAGTCAGACACTGAACAGACTGAGCCACCCAGGTGCCCTGGAAATTTCTTACAATTGATAAAACACATTTACTGATTTAAGATACTAAAACCAGAGGCAAAGAAAAGGAAATTTTACCATCATAACAGAACTACAGAATATCAAGACCAAAGCATTAAAAATTCTTAAAAGAAATCAGAAAAGTAGATTAGTTTCAAAGAGTAAGATTTAGGTTTTACATTTGATTGAAACAATGAGATACAGAAAATGGTAGGAGTGACATCACCAAGATAGCCAAATAGGTCATTCCTGACTCCTCTCCCGATCACAAGAACAACAACTCCTCAAGAACAAGACAAGATTGAGAGAATCCTCAGTGTACCTCAGGGACTAAGACCAACTACATTATGGGGTAAAAGTAGCTTCCTTCTCCCAGGCCAGCACAGCACCCTGAAAGGTCTTCCCTGAGCCTTTGATTCTTCCAGTGGAAAACAGAATCCGGGGTATATCCAGCACCTCCACTGTTATCGGACACTTTGTGGGAGCCCCTACTCAGATTTTACACCACAAGTATTGCAGGAGAATCTGTGGGAAACAACCACTGAAAATCTGACTGCAACAAAGAAGGTAGAAAGGGTTTGCAAAAAACCAGGGCATGGATGTTGGCAAAAGGAGTTCATACCTGCTGTGCCCAAGTAGTGAGTCGTAGTTTTGCTTATCTGCACAACCAACTCAGGATTCACTCTGATCAGGGCACTTGGTGGAGTACAGATCACCCTGACTGAGATCATTAAAGGAGGAGTTTTTCTAGGCCTAGAGTCTGGTTTGCCCAAGCACAGGCAAGGGGCTAAGCCACAGCCCCACCTGGGGTAAATAAAGCTTCCAGCCTCATCAGACCAGGAGGGCTGGCAATAACTCTGGGAAGCTGAGTGGCCCAGTAGTGCTCCAGCCCAGAGGCAGTCAGGTGGAGCTGACCCCCAGAGCAAAACCAGTTTCAGGTGTTGAGCATTCCAAGCCATGCATAGGCAGGGGAATTAATTCAGTCATGGCTTAGGGTAGCTTCTGGCCCCTCCCAACCAGAAAGCCTCTTTGAAAAACTGAGAGTAGCCTAGAGAGGCCCCTCCCCCTCCTATCTGGATAATGGGGACATACCCCTCAAGGAATAATGGCTCTACAAAACCACCAGAAAACTATTAAGAAAATGAAAAATAGAGTTACCAGGAGTTCCATTTCTGAGACTATATCCCAAGATGACAAAAACACTAATTCAGAAAGATTTCTACACCTCCATGTTAATAGCAGTATTATTTAAAATAGCCAAGTCATGAAAATAACCTAAGTGTCCTTCAATGGATGAATGGATAAAGAAGTTCTGGGAGGAAATTCTACCATTTGCAACAATATAGACAGCCCTTGAAGGCATTATGCTGAGTGGTATAGTCAGACAGGGAAAGACAAATACTGTACACTCTCACTTGTATAGAGAATAAAAAAAAATTCAGAGAAAGAGATTAGACTGTGGCTGCCAGAGGCAGGGGGTTGAGGGAGGGAGACTTGGAAAAAGGTGGTCAAAGGTGTGAACTTCCAGTGATAAGATAAAGCAATAGTAGGGATGTAATGTACGATATGAAAACTATAGCTAACACTGCTGTAGGTTACATGGGAAAGTTAAGAGAGCAGATTCTAAGAGTTCTCATCACAAGGAGAATTGGTTTTTCCTTTATTCTTCTTTCTTTTTATCATATCTATATGAGAAGATAGATGTTAGCTGAACCTATTATGGTAATCATTTCACGATACATGGAAATAAAAACCATCATGCTGTATGCCTTAAACTTATACAGGGATGTGTGTCAATTATTTCTCAGTAAAACCGGAAAATATTTTTTAAAAATGAAAATGGCAGGGACACCTGGGTGGCTCAGTTGGTTAAGTGTCCGACTTCAGCTCCGGTCATGATCTCACAGTTCATGAGTTTAAGCCCCACATCAGGCTCCGTGCTGCCAGCTCAGAGCCTGGAGCTTGCTTGGGATTCTGTGTCTCTCTTTCTCTCTCTATCCACCCCTCCCTCCCACACATGCTCTCAAAAATGAAAATATATAAACATTAAAAAAAATGAAAGTGGCAGAATTAACTGAGAGGTGGCACTGAATTAACTAAGAGAAAATGACAATCAAGCTACTTTTCTATTCAACAAGTTATCTTTGAAAAGGAGGATGAAAAAGAAAAAAAAATCAGCAAATACAAAGTCAGTGTGCTACCAGCAGACCCTCATTAATAAAAATAATAAGCAATTTCTTTGATATGCTCCCAAGGAAGGGGATGTGAATGGGAGGAATCTACCATGGAAGGGAGAGGTATTTTTATCACGGATACTGTTTAGGATTGTTGGCACATGGTAAGAATGAAGAGTAGACATTAGGTCAGATTTTTATTTTTCTTTAACTCTTTATAGTGTTCCTCAGTAGTGCCTATGTATATCATAGACTGATTCTGATGCCCTGAGGAGAAATAGAGTTAGGTATGATAAGTAACTCCCAGATGAATAGAATTTGGCCAAACCACTAGCACCTGCTAAGGCAGAAACCATTATATATCATATAGTAATAAACCATTATATATTTTCCATTTATATAATATATAAATTATATAAATTACATAATAGGTATATATAATCTCCCAAAACCAAACTCTCTCTTCTATTTCTGCCTAGATATTAGAGAGCCCTCTGGGTATGGGATTTCTTTTGGGGTTGATAAACATGTTCTGAAGTTGAATTATGATGATAATTGTACAAATTTGTGAATATACTAAAAACCTCTGAATTGTAGACTTTAGATGGATAAATTCTATGGCATTTAGAAATAATGTGAATTATATTTCAATAAAGCTATTATAAAAAGTAAAATATTGACAACACTTAAATTAGCAACTTCTGTTCTTTACAAAAGAAAACTTTATAGGCAGCAAAGGTGAAAGTCATATTGTAGCATAACATTTACAACACATCTAAGCCACAAAGGACTACTGTACAGAATATATAAAAATAGTAAGAATAAAACTGTAAAAGAAAGACAGGAACATGATAAAACAGGAAATCCAAATAAACATAAAGAGTTACTCAACCTTAATAACCATAGATATAAAAATTAAAACCAATTGAAATGAATTTTACTGTTAGATTGGCAAAAGTTTATGTCTTACCATAGCACCTTTTGGCAAGAAGTTAAAGTGATAGACATTCTTATACATTTCTAGTGGGAAAGTAAGTCAATCTGTTTTAGTTTTTGTAGGGAGGCAATAATATTGAGAAATTTAAGAGGATAGTTGTTTCTTACATATAATGGCTGTTTCATAGATCAATATTTCAAATTATGAGGACTAAATCAGTACATATTTGTAAAATACCTAAAACAGTGTCTGGTGTTCATTGAGCATGTAATAAATGCTAGCTATCATTTTTGATCCTCAAATGTAGTTTTTCTTGTGGTTTATTAGGGGTCTCAGAATATATAGTACCATCTTCCTTTCATATATGAATAATATATATAATTTCATATGTAGTACATAAATACATATTTAAGTAAATACTGAAGCATAAAGAATATTTTAATTATTGGTATAGCTCAGGTGAGGAAGATGCAAATGTCTTTGTGCAAATAGACCGACTAGCCAAGAGCTCCAGAAAGTTCTTCTCCCTCCCAGTTTCGGCACTGCCAAATTAGGGCAAGCCTTCCGATAGAAAACAGTCAACAAGAAGAAGTGAAGAGAAATGCCAGCTCCCCACAGAGCTCGGTTGAAAGAAGAAAGCAGAAGGGGCAAAGCAGAACTTGCTCTGTTATTCTTCCCAAATGCAACACATAAGATAGCAAAATAAAGTGATTAGGAGAGACCAGGAGCAGGAGCAGGGTCTTGTGAAACCAGAGCTTTTTCTCCTGACCTTCATTGCTATATTTTTTGTTGTTGCTTTTTGTTGGTGTTCTTAGAAGTAGGCATTCATCAGGTTTTCTACTTGATATTGGTGTGTCAGAGACCTCCAGTAACCATGTTCTTTTTCAACTAAAGTGAAAAAGAATGAGAAATCCAATCTCGTTGCAGAACTTCTGGGTTTGCTAAATGTTGATGAAGCATTGGAATTGTGGCATACTCTTGCGTGCATCTAGTAGGGTTCTCAGGGCACCGTAGGCACTCAAGCCATCAGCAATGATTGGGTATCATTTTGGATCTCTATACTGTAGCAGTTGCTGTGCTAGACAGTAAAAGACAGTCACGTCTCAGTAAATTCCTTTGGTTAATTAAGTCATTGTTGGATAAATGACACAATCTAAATCTGAAAAGTTACAAAAGAGAAACATGAGATGAAAAACAGGATGAGAGACAATGGTCTCTATAGTCACTTCTATCTCTGATGTTTTTGAATGCATATGTTTGAGAGCTATTGTCTGTCAAATTTCCTATTTCTTTTCTCTCATGCATGTGAATGATTTATTGATAGGAGAAAAAAATAGAATACTTTTGCCTAGCAACTCATCAGGGCCTAAGTAAAGTTGTGACATCATTAACATTAATGATACTCCCACTGTTCTCACATTTCACAGAGTATTCTGAGATGATTCTAGAAGAAGTTAACGCTCCATTCCAACTTCATGTGTACCTTAAACTATCATTCCAATGTGCTGCCCTCAGATAGGAAGCTTGACTAACTGGATAATTCAAATGAGAGTTTGTAAAAATAGACAGTAGACAAATACTCTGCCCGGTCCAGGTGACATTTGTTCTTTAAATCGTGTCTGATGTTTTAGAAAACTGGAATTTAAAGATGCAGATCAGAGGGAATAAAAGGAGAGAGGTCAAGGGGCTTTCCTTGTGTTTCTCAAATCACATCTGTATCCTGTAGGCAGTTTCTTACTTTATCTATAATGGGAAGTTGATCCTTGAAGTAGAAGTCCTTCTTAGAAACAATTGTAGGCAGATAGGAAGGAAAAACAGAGTCCCTGATTCATGAATCACTTATTAGTAATTCACTTGTTAACAATTCTAAAAATATATGGGTGCCTGGATAGCTCAGTCAATTAAGCCACTGACTCTTGGTTTCACACTCAGGTCATGCTCTCATGGTTTGTGCATCCAAGCCCCAGATTGGGCTCCATGCTAACAAGGCACAGCCTGCTTGGGATTCTTTCTCTCCCTCTCTCTCTCTCTGACCCTCCCCTGCTAACTCTTTATTTCTCTCTCTCAAAATAAATAAAAGAATAAACAAACATTAAAAATAATTCTGGGGCACCTGGGTGGCTTAGTCGGTTAAGCGTCCGACTTTCGCTTAGGTCATGATCTCGCAGTTGGTGTGTTCGAGCCCCACGTCGGTCTCTGTGCTGACTATCAGCTCAGAGCCTGGAGCCTGTTTCGGAGTCTGTGATTCCCTCTCTCTCTGACCCTCCCCTGCTCACGCTGTCTCTCTCTCTCTCCTAGAAATAAAACATTAAAACATTTTTTAAAAAAACATTAAAAATAATTCTAAGAACTTAATAGAGTGAAAATAATAATCAAATGAATATATATGAATATACAAAATTCAGTGTAGTCATTTTATGTCCAAAGGAATCTTGTAAATATTAATTTGCATCAAGCTAAAAGCCTATGCATACATTCTTTTTTTTTTTTAAGTTTATTTATTTGTTTTGGGGTGGGGGGAGAGAATTCTAAGCAGGCTCCATGTTCAGCTCTGAGCACAACATGGGGCTCCATCCCACATCAGTGAGATCATGACTTGAACCAATATCAAGAGCTGGATGCCCAACCAACTGAGCCATCCAGACACCCCTTCTTAAAGCAATGTGCTATAAATGGCAGATATATATCGATAGGGCAGGAAATCCTAAGCAGATTAAATCCATGAGTATAAGTATATATTTTAGGTGTATTTCTTTGCTTTAGATAAATTTTTCTTGAGAAGAAAAGGTTTAGTGCATGACTCAGAACATGTTGCATAAATTAATTTATAATGGACAGATGAACTTATGAAAGAGGGTAGGGTGTGGATAACCTCTAGTAACCAAAATTCTGATGGGAATATCCTGCCAAAATTCTTGCAACAGATATTTTTCCAAGTGCCTCATCTTGCTACGTACTTTGGATGGAGAAGAATGTGACCTAACCTCTGTCCTTAGGAAATTCACTTTCTAGCAGGATACTTATTTTCTTCTAAAACTGTGCATCTCCTTCATCCCTGAGACCACATCTGCTTAGTTTTCTTACACTTCTTTTCACTATTTTGCAGTAGTTATGAAAAGCTGGCTTGCTAGCTGCTGTGGAGACTGACCAAATAGGCAAGCCTGTTTCTTCGCATTACAGGTGAGTCTAAACTGAAGGAGGATGGTGGAGGGATTTTACCCTATTAAGCAATGGAAGATATCAGTCTTAAGGGAGAGGAATTTCATGGTGCAAGTTGTGATAAGTTGACTCTTCAATGCGGTCTTAGAGATTCCTTACAGAGTAGGAAGGCCCTAGAGAATTACTGGATAGAAGGGTAACGTGTGATTTACTGAGTGATCGTTGGGGGATGGGGGCACTTGGTATGCATTTCTTCTAAGCCTAAGAATATGACAAGAACATCAAACACCCACATGCCTGAGCTATTTTTAACCAACTACAAATAATATGCCAACAGTATAATGTCTTTTTAAAAAGAATGTTCTACTCCTTCCCAGATGGCTTCATAGAAATATAGATGTTATGCAATTATCACTATGGTAACCCCATATCTAGCAGCAAGAAATCAGCATGTCACTTATTCCTAACATTCCTTTGCCTTTTTTGAGCAACAGAATCCTAATCAATGCATCTTTCTTTTGTAGCACTATCAGGACCTTTAAATCTTGTTTATTATTTAATCTTTGCCCCCACACCACATATACAGGCATGCACACACATGGACAATATTAAAGTTAAAGCCATAGTGAGGATTTCATAAAAGGATTTCGTATAAACATTTAATTTTCAAATAAATGAATTATCTATTCTGGAATCTCCCTCAACTTTGCAAAGAGCAGTCAAGAATTGATTTGCGGAACTGCTAAAGCAATGTGTAATTCCAATATTCAACAGATATGAGTTTTAGGAACATGATTGCTGGTAAATCAAGAAAATATCATTACATGTATTTTCATTGTAGCAGGCCTGTCTGGCACCAGTGTAGGATTAACTGAAAGAAGCTGCAAATGGAAATGTCTATCTAGATTTATTAGGGTGTTTTGTCAGCCGGTCTAGCACCCATATAAGATGCTTAGGAAAAACGATGATCCTTTAATTTTGTCTTTCAAAAATGCAATAGTTATTGCATTGTCTTTTCTATTATTATACAGGAGATGTAAATATTCAGGCGGTTACTCAACTTGGATCAGAAACCCTTTCAAATTTACCTATATCCATGGGCTTCTCTACTTTTCATTCATTAGTTGACATACCCACTTACTTTTTGTCATAACTCAACTGGCATATTCATTATCTAGTGCTGAAATGTGATAGCCTAAAACAACTAACATTTATGATCTCAGATCTTCCCTGGGTCAGGTAACCGGCTTGGCTGGATACCTTTGACTCAGGCTCTCTCACAGGTTGTGAGCCTCAGCCAGGGTCAAAGCCATCCCATGGCTCAGCCAGGGGAACGGTCCATCTCCAGGTTTACTAACATGGCTGTTGACAGTCTTCAGGTCTTCACTGGTTGCTGAACAGAGAATTCAGTTCCTTGCCACATGGGCTTTTCCATATGACTACTCACAACATCACAGTCTGTTTCCCCAGAATGCAGGGGGTGGAGAGCGGGATCAATCAACTGAGATTGAGGGATAGGCAGGGGGGAGGAGGAGTTATACAAAGACAAAAAGCAGAATCTTTTTGCAACTCAGTGTCAGAGTGACATTCCATATTTTTTGCCCTGTTCCATTTGTCAAAAGAGAGGCACTAGCCTACACTCAAGGGAGGGATACACGAGGCTGTGAATACCAGGAAGCAGGAATTATTGAGAGCCATTTTGGAGGCTTCCTACCACAGATGAATTCTGAGATTGCACGTATGAATGGGCATTACATTTTAAATGTATGTCTATCAAAAGAAGAGTGAGAGTTTGCTAAGGAAAATACATAATGTATTCTATGCTTAAATATAAATGATTTAAAAGTTATCTGATCTTCGTTTTAATCTGGCTGTCATCATCTTCAGTACAATCAGTGAGGTTAACTAAAATTTGATGCTTGCATATGGTGATTCTCATTTGTAGAGAAAATTAATTATGTCTCAGAATCTGATGTGAGTAATAAAAGAATTTTGAGTCCAAATTATCTTAGATTCTAAAAATCTTCCAATATAAACTATAATTTTATACTCTATTTGGGAGGAGTGAGCAGTTATAGAAGAGCATGAAGTAGTAAGGGAGGAAGCATAAATGTGTCCACTTAGCCAAATGAATCCAAGCAGCATAGTTAATCAATAGGGTTGCTAATGCCACAAATTAATCATTTTTTTATCCTATCCCTAAGGCTTATGAATTTCTCTTTTAGGTTTGATGTCCAGAGCAGATATTAATTGGAGCCACCAAAAAATACTTAAGAAAGAATGAATTCATTTTAAAAAAATCACATTTCCTCTGTAGTTCTCCTCTACTCTACTAGGCTGGACAGAAGTTATATATTATTCAACATCAACTCAGGCCAACCTCCCCCTTTCCAGAATTATAAAAAGGTCCAGAGGTTTTAAATAGCCTAAAACATATAAGGGATCCCCTCTGGCCTGGATCCACACTGGTGACCATTCATATATTCACTTCTCCAAGCTGTATCAGGCCTTGAAAAGTAACTGTACCTGTGAAAATCTAAATCTGAATCTTTAGACCTTGGTTAAGGCGGGAAGCCCTAGTGAATGAGTTCAGTCTCCATAGGTAAAACCACTCAGTGAGCTCCTTCTGAGATGCCCACAGTTCAATAAAGGAGCCAGTTTTAGTCTCAAGGGACAATGGCAGCTTGAAACACTTATTCCTTATTTTCCAAGTCCAGAGATAATAATAATCTCCCTAAATCTCCCCCAGCCCCCACTCTCCATGAACACAATCCTACTATTTTTCACATAAATACTTCTTTACTTTGAAACAAAGTAAATAACACCTTTTTAAAGTTTTGCTTTATTCAAAACATCATTGATTTCCATTGGTAAGGACCAGAAATTAAAAATAACCATCATTTTTTCCTATGGCAATATAACCAAAACATAAGTTAACATGTTTATAAATTTTGCTATCACACTATGAGATAAAATACTCCATCCTGGGGTGCCTGAGTGGCTCAGTTGGTTAAGGGACTGACTCTTGATTTTGGCTCAAGTCATGATTTTCAGATTCGTGAATTTGAGCCCTGCCTTGGGCACTGCACTGGCAGTGCAGAGCCTGCTTGGGATTCTCTCTCTTTCTCTCTCTCTCTCCCTCTCTGCCCCTCCCCTACCTGTTCTCTTTTTCTCTCTCAAAATAAATAAATAAATAAACATTTAAAAAGATACTCCATTCCATCAGTGTGGCTGGACACTTACCACCAAGTATGACATTTTTCAATAAGTTATGCAAGAGTCAAGTTAATCTCTACCTAAGATAGTCACACCACCATTTACTGGGGTAAAAGGAAGCCTGGCTTGTCCCTGAATCTATGGTACATAACACCCTTCTTTATACCTCTTGTAAAGTAAGCAATCCATAATCCTCCAAGTCTGGCTAGCTCTCAAATAGACTAAAGCACTGAACCTTGGGAAAGAAAGAAATAGCAAAAAGAATTAGAGAGAGGGACTCTTACATTGTTGTTGGCACTTGCTCAAAATTGGAGGCATCCTTGGCATTTTGCTTTTACATATTAGAGTTAAAAATGAATCCATAACTATACCTTATTGAGTAATTCTGACTGAAATGTATGTTGCCATTGGTTAACCTTACAAGCACTCTTTTCTGGCCCAGCTAGAAAAATCACTTGTATTTGTTACTGTGGCACTGGTACATTACAATAAGGTTTATCAAATAAGACTTGTTCATTCCAATCTGGCAATTATTCATGTCTTCCTATATTGCTAGGTGATATCTGTCAAAATATAATTATTGTTTAGCCCTTTTTTTCTTTTATTTGTGCATTCTGCAAGGCTGGAGGGGCAGCGAACATATTCCGAGTATCATAGAAATGGCAGTGTCTAGTTCATAGTAGCTATTTAGTAAATATTCTTTAGTAAATTATTAGTGGCAATATGAAATATAAAGCCTGGGGCGGGGGGAGCGCCTGGTTCACTCAGTCAGTTAAGCATCCCACTCTGGATTTCAGCTCAAATCATGATCTCACGGCTTATGAATTGGAGCCCTGGGTCAGACTCTGTGCTGACAGCTCAGAGCCTGGAGCCTGCTTCAGATTCTGTGTCTCCCTCTCTCTTGTCCTTTCTCTACTCCTGCTATCTCTTTCTCTCTCAAAAATAAATTAAAACATTAAAATTAAAAAAAAAATAAAGGCTGGTGGAGAAACACTGTAACAAATCTTCTCTTTAAAGGTATTCTGTACTAAAACAAAGCCAAGTAAATGAAGTTGAAAATCAGGACATTTATTCCCTCCCCCTCACATTTTTTATTCCACTTTGCAACAAATATGATTTTATCCTGTGCAAAGTCATAAGTTTTGCGAGTTTTGGAATTAATATTGGCTAGAATCAGGGCCATTATCCTGCCATTTAGTAAATGTTTGACTTTGGGCAAGTTACTTTTCCATATCAAGCCTCATTTTCTTATTTCTAAAATGTGCACTATAGCAGCAACCAGCTCACAGATCTGTCCTGAGAATGAAGAAGACAATTTTCTTAACAGCCCTCAACATGGTGCCTATCTCATGCTAAGTCTTTAATACATAATAGAATAGCAGCTATGATAATATTTTCATTTTGCTTTATGGTCATGGACACAGGCTGTTCGTACTGCTTTCTTCTCTCCCAAGAAAAGAGTAAAGCTCCAATGAGAGATGGAAGTAGCAGCCAGTAGGGGAAAGGGATGCAAAAAAACCTGTACACATTGTACAGTAGTTGTGCTCTTGTAATGTCTAAATGGTCTGAAAAGCCATTAGCCAATAGGCTACCTCTAAGGGATAAAGAGGCCCCACCTAGTGGCCTGATTAGGGAATACATTATAATGTATACTCCATTCACAGTGACTGAATCCTGGGGTTTGTTATAGCAACAGGTATCCTAGCCCAAATCTATAACACTTCATTAATATCATGGTAAAAATAAAAACAACTCTCATTCCCAGAGGACCATCTATTTCCAGGCTCAATTCCACAAGATGAGTTTACTATTTACAACTTTTATCGAGAAAACTGATGCTAAGCTGGGTACGTAATGTTCCCTAAATCATTCAGATAATCAGTAATAAAGAATGAAAAATAGGCCTTTCTGCCTCCAAGGTCTATGCCCTCGACGATCCAATCACTTAGCCTATAAATATCACAAGGAGGAAATAACATTCCCATGTACCTGACAGAAAGTTTGTTTCCCTCATTTGCATATATTTAACCATCTCTGTGGTTTTGGTTTCATATTTATGTATGTAAAGTTAACTGCTGAAAAGAATTTAGCTCAGTTAATCGGAACATCCTCTCAGGTCAGATTTAACTTCTTTTTTTAAAATTCTTTTTTAATGTTTCATTTATTACTGAGAGAGGAGAGAGAGAGACAGAGAGAGAGCATGAGCAGGGGAGGGTCAGAGAGAGGGAGACACAGAATCTGAAGCAGGCTCCAAGCTCTGAACTAATTGTCAGCACAGAGCCTGACGCGGGGCTCGAACCCATGAACCCTGAGATCATGACCTGAGCCCAAGTTGGACGCTCAACCGACTGAGCCACCCAGGCGCCCCAGATTTAACTTATATGTAACACTGGTGTGTCATCTTCCAGGGGCCTGGTTTTCCAGCTGTATCAAACTGCTTCTCATTCTGTAAACGTACCATGCCTTGATTTTTTTAAATCTTAGCACAGGTGGTTCCGTCTGCTAGAATCCCCGATCTACCTTGCCGACATGGCTACTTCCTTTCTTTTTTTTAAAGATTCATGACAAGCACCTCTGTAAAGCTTTCTAAGAACTCTTACTCCACTGCAAGCAGTGAGGTCCTCCTCTACACCTTCACCTCACCTCCTACAAATCTCAGCTCTGCTATTTCCCGTGTTTCATACCACTTTTTGTTACATGTTGCTCTCTGGCTTCGCTCCCTAGGCTGTGATCTTAAGAAAAAATTTCATCTTTGCTAGAGCTTCTTGTGGCTCATTATAGGTACACTCGGTTAACATGATGTTAAATCATCACCTTTATTAATAAATATCATCTCTTATTTGCATTTTTCTTCTCCTCTTACAAATGGCTTCTCCAAAATTTAAGAAAGCTATCTATGCCACATTTTGACATTCTGTGCCTGTCCCTAACACAGGACATTTTCTGTGACGTTATCTAATACCTTAGATATTATAATCATGTCTGAGGCCTTAGGTTGCCTAACATAAATCAACGTTTCACTTTTAAGATTCAGGAAACTACAAACTGCTGTTAGAAGTAGACACCTTGTACTAAGTACCATCTCATTTCTTTTAATAACCAGTCACCAAAGGAAGTGAGTGAAAATACTAACTTTAGTTTTTCAAAAGCTTGCTGATAGTATTGATCCAAGCACGAACAGATGGCTTCTTACAAATAGACTCCAGGTGGAATGACATTAGCTTATTTTTAATCATTCTTTTTCTAAATATGTTTTTCTTTCAGAGAACAAAGAATTGAATCAATTCCAGACTGTCTGGAGTCAGTAGAACTTAGGGAAATGATGACCACCAGGGCATGGATTTTAATACATCCATATATATATATATGGATCTAGATTTATTTAGATTTCAACTAAGTCACATATAATATGATTTAGTTAAAAATAATTCTTTAAAATCAGCTTAATATCATGAAGACAATATATCATTGTCCCTAACAATCAAGTCTGTCTCTATAGAAGTGTTCTAAGAACAAGATTATTGTGACTGATACTGATTGGTGAAGAGTTATCCTCACCACATAGACTCCAAGATTATTATTTAAAAAAATAATAATGTCTATTTATTTTTCAGAGAGAGAAGTACAGAGTAAAAGCAGGGGAGGGGCAGAGAGAGAGAGGCACAGAATCTGAAGCAGGGTCCAAGCTCTGAGCTGTTAGCACAGAGCCTGATATGGGGCTCAAACCCAAAAATTATGAGATCATGACGTGAGCTAAAATCAGATGCTTAACTGACTGAGCCACTCTGGCATCCCTATTTTTGTTGTTTATTTATTTATTTTGAGAGAGGAGGGAGAGAGAGAGAGAGAGAGAGAGAGAGAGAATCCCAAGCAGGCTCCACATTGTCAGCACAGAGACCTATGCAGGGCTCAAACTTATGAACCGTGAGTTCATGACCTGAGTCAAAATCAAAGTTGGTTGCTTCATTGACTGAGCCACCCAGGTGCCCCTAGCCTGAAAGATTACTAAGCATATGTTTGGTCAAGCACTTGATAACATTCATTCACTTTAGTTATTCCTTCCTTCCTTTCTTCATTCATTAGATAAACCTAAGAGATATTCTGATCACAGGGGATAAGATGACATACAATATACAAGCCTGACTTTCAGTGTTATGGCAATGTACTGTGTGCACGGGTAAACAACTATGGTATAGTGTGAACAAATGCTTGCATAGTCCTCTGTAGGCAGAGCCATGCCAGTCCAACTGAAGGTTTCAGGGTAGAGGTGGTATCTGACAAAGAAGATGATTACAATGTGATTTCCTTCTAATTTCTAAGAGTCCAATGCTCCATAATTGCTGAATTTGTAAATGAGGTAAAAGCATCATTGCATCAGAGAAAAGATGTCTTTCCTAGAAATAGAGGGGTTAGGAAAGGAAGATCTCCTAGAAAAGGGGCCTCTCCCATATATTGTACAGGAGGATCAGGGATCCGTCAGGCAAGTGTGGTGTAGAAAAGCATTCTAAGCCAAATGATAACCCACATGGGAGAAAAACAGGGTGTCTGGGAAGCTGCCAGCCTTTAGACTTGGCTGGTGAACCCTAGACTGATACTTCCTGCTATGTGCCACCTAACATTATCCCTGCTGCATTCCACAAGTCAATGCTTCTGATGAATGCTGCAGCCAGGGCCAAATATGGAAACAGCAGAGTTTTGAAAGTTACCTCTGTTATTTATTATTTGGTTGCCTTTGATAAATGATGATTTCCCCAAGTTTCTCCATCTCCAGGGTAAGGATGTAGATGGTCAGCATTCCTTTCACATGTCTTTTCAAAGTAGTTACATTAATCTTAAAAATATAATTTATGTGAAAGAGCTATGCAAATTATCATTCAAATGTTAGTATTTGGATCCAGAAATAAAATGAAGAATTTTATTAGAGCTAGTGGAAATGTCAAAGAAGAAAAGGTGGGAGGAAGTATAAAAATAAAGTGTAAATGGTATCCCAGGACACTATATATACTCTAATATTTACAAGACTGCTCCGTAGATATTTTCACCATTCTGAATTCTTGATGTCCCAGAGATTGATTGAGGCCCTGTATTACACTCTATTTATTTATTTATTTATTTATTTATTTATTTATTTATTTTTAGGTTACCAGAAATATCTTTTCCTTTCTATGACAATTTGAATCAAATATAACTAAAAGTAAATAAGTAAATAAATAAATAGAAAGGGAGAGGTAGCAAGGGAGAGAAACAGAGAGAGACAGAAAGACCAAGAGAGATAGAGATTCCGTATCTTCAAATATAGTTGAGAGAGAATAAATAAATAAATAGGGAGAGGTAGGGAGATAGAGAGAGAGAGTCCATATCTTCAAATATATTTAAAAGAGGGGAAAAAATCACAAGGAGTTGCAAGGAACTTAGGAATATCAAAAATGTATTTATTTCCCATGAAAATTTGGTCTATAAATAACGGTGCTCGCAGCACTATTTTCACATCAGGTACAGAGCTGCAGAAAGTGTTTTTAAGGGTTTGGGAAATTAAATTCACGTTTGTAAAATTTGAGGCTGGTGACCTGAAATGCTCAACTAAATTAATCAAGGTTCAGGAGAATGCTGTCTTCCAGCAGGGTCTGTTGTGGCTATGCTCCCAGGCTGTCTTAGCCACAGGACCTCTTCTCGCATGTTCACTTAGGCTAGCAGGGCCCATGGGATGAGTGAGGTGATTTTATCTAATCTTGTCATTCGACCCCTCCTCACTGCAAGACATCTGAAAGACACTGAAATGGGTTCACTAAATGTTTTATGTAATCTCCCACGGTAAGTTCTTCTCCCTGAAATTTTGTCTCTACGGAAAAATCTCAGAGCCACAAGAGAATGTTAAGAAAAAAGGAAATAGGTAAGCACTGCATTAAGCAACTTTTCCTTAAATGGAATTGAAAATCTGAAGATGAGTATTTGAGGTTCAGATCTACGTTTTCTTTGTTTCTTTGTAAATAAAAGTATTAAATGCTATTTATTGGCATAATAACAGGCACCAACATTTAATGATCTGCTAGATAATATGCTGGCTTCATTTTTTTTAAGTTTTTAAAGTTTATTGACTTATTTTGTGAGAAATAGTATACAATCAGGGGAGGGGCAGGGAGAAAGTGTGGGAGAGAGAGAATCCCAAACAGGCTTCAAGTTGTCAGCTCAGAGCCAGACACAGGGCTCAAAATCATGACCGAGCTGAAATCAAGAGGCAGATACTTAACCCACCCAGATGCCCCTAGATGATGTGCTGGCTTTAAATGAACTATCTCATGTAATTTTCTGAGATCCTATAATGTAAGTACTATGCAAACAAAGAACACGAGACTTTGAAAGATTAAGTAATCTGAGCAAGTGCCACACTGAGCAAGTGATGGAGGGTTTGTAGCTCAAATAGCCTGACTTCAAAGCCAATGTTAACTCATGTGGTTTGCTCCCTCCATCAATGTTGTTACTACCCTTTAATTCCTGGCTACTGGTCCAGTCCACCCTGTTGGTTGAGTCAATGAAAGGATTCTCAGATGACACAGGAACACCTAGATCCAAGGGGTGCAATACAAGTACGAATCATTGTTCTCTCTTGTAAGACCATAGTTCTAGATTTCTTTGTAGGACTAAGTCACAAGTTCACTTCAGAAAGTATTGTCTCCAAACCTACTACTGAAGACTTGCATAGATGTCCAGGATTCTTCTTCCTGTCTACCAGAAGTTGTTATAGACTGTATAAAACAAGCATGCCTACCTCTCCTGTTCCATGATCCAGAATGGTTTTATTGCCTGAAATAAGTTGGCCCAATGTTTTCATCTATGTTCCTGACATTCATAAGCTGCAGAGATCTCTGGTGCAGTCCCCAAAGAACTCTTTGCTAAAAAAAAAAAAAAAAAAAGCCCTTGTGAATAAGTAAGAAAGATAAGAACTTGTATCTTTTTATATATTTCTTTCCCTAACCTGCCCTTGAAGTTGCTCATTTGGCCTAAGAAACCATAACTTTTAGTTTGAATAATATCAGATTAGGAGATTCCATTTCTCATAACTTCATAATCTCTGCCCATCTCTGTTAATAGCCACCACAGAGGGAGTTCTTTCCAACTCCAGAAAATGTGATTCTCTACCTACAAATGTCACTTAAGCCTCAAGACAACTCCATGAGTGTGATGATCTCCTTTTCAGGGAAGAAGGACCTACGCAAAAGGGGATTCCACGTTCCAGTTATGGTTAAGCAGCTGAGACTGGTTTCTTAATCATTGTCATTTTACTGTTTCTTTTTTAATGTTTATTCATTTTTGAAAGAGAGAGAACTTGAGCTAGGCAGGTGCAGAGAGAAAGGGGGATAGAGAATCTGAAGCTGGCTCTGCACTGACAGCAGAGAGCCCAATGTGGGACTTAAACTCATGAACTCCTAAGACCATGACCTGAGCTGAAGTCAGATGCTCAACTCACTGAGCCACTTAGACAACCCTGTCCTTCACTGGTAATACATGTTCCCAACCACACTGTTGTACTCTCTCTCTACTTCTGCCACTTGACTCTTTAGATGTTTTTACTAGAAAAACATAAGTGTATATTCATAATTCCTTTATAATACACTTTAGTGCTTCTTGGAAAGCTTTTCTTTTTATATTAAACTTTCTAATATAATGATCAGAAATCTGAGCTCTTTAATATTCATTCGGATAAAATTGGTTGGAAATTACCTAGAGTTAAAATTATTGAATCTGAAATTAAAAATAGTGTATTCTTTTTTCATTTCACTTTACATTCTTCACAGTTGATAATAGCTTCACATAAATTAAAGGGAACCCAGGAGTCCCACCTTCACAGCTGACAGAGGGAAGGCAGAGCAACGTCCCCTGTTCCTTTGCATTATCACAATTACCTTTGAAAATGTTGCTTTAAGTCATGTTGACAAAGCCCAAACATTGTTAGTGGCTTTCTGCTTCCAGACGTGCAGACTGCAGAGGTCTACTGAGAATAGACCTTTTTGTTGTTGTTACAGAAGAGGAAGGACATTTCACACTCCTTAAAACTATTATTGAACACCTAAGCCCTAACATAAATGCCTTGTCAAAGAAGACTCACTCATTTCACTTTTTATTTTGAGAGAGAGGGAGAGAGAGAGATTGAGAGAGAGAGTGTGGAGCTCCATGTGGATATGTGGATCACGGACCCACAAGCCACGAGATCAAGACCTGAGCCAAAATCAAGAATGAGATGCTTAAATGACGGAGTCACCCAGGCACTCAACTAATCTCACTTTTGAAAAATGCTTAAGAAAACTGAATGCAAGCAATTCTGTGTATCTGTGATGCCTAAAGCAACCCTGAGTTAATAGGCTGATCATTGAAAATTCTGCTTATATTTCTATTAGGATGATTTCAAGATTAAAGACCATATTTCTCACAAAGAGCACTCTACTGTTTTTAAGTATCGAGTGAAGAGCTTTTCTCTCCTGGGGCTATTTTTATATATCTGATACTTCCTTAGGATTCCAGAGCCATCTTTCCCATTCTCTAAAACACAGAGATTTCAATGCTCCCTACAAATTAACATGTCTAAAGCTAAATATCAGAGTTTGTCCCAAACTAGAAGTGTTTCCTGTTCTGCATTGATCATTGAGAATCACTGTTCTTCAGAAATGTAAGTTGTGGGGCGCCTGGGTGGCTTAGTCAGTTAAGCGTCCGACTCTCGCTTAGGTCATGATCTTGCGGTTCGTGGGTTCAAGCCCCGCGTCGGGCTCTGTGCTGACTGCCAGCTCAGAGCCTGGAGCCTATTTCGGAGTCTGTGTCTCCCTCTCTCTCTGACCCTCCCCTGCTCACGCTGTCTCTCTCTCTCCTAGAAACAAACAAAAATAAAGAAATGTAAGTTGTAAGTTCCTCTAAATATTCCTTTCTGTCTTCAATCAGTTCTTCCATTCAGAATATACTTGATTTCCTAATATATGCTCCACACTCTTATTTGGCCATTTGGGGCTATTGCAGTGAAAAAATAAATAAAAATTTAGAAAATCCTTGCCCTATTAAACACATTTTAGTTAAGGGAGTGAGACAATGAAGAAACAAAATATATAAAATATCAGCTGGTGATAAAAAGCTGTGGAGAAAAGTGAAGCAGGGAAAGGTGATGCAGGTGCTAGGGGAGAGTTTACAGACCTGCGGAGGCAGGATCTGGATGTCAACATCTCCCAGTAGGAACTGCTGTCAACTAAGCTAAAAGACAGTGAATTTGATCTGTTGGTTCCAAGGCAGATGGCAGTCGTGAGGCATGTATTTTGGGGAACACAGACGGCAGTGATTACGAACAGCACACAGATATTCAGCTTCCTTTTCAGACTTGCCAAAGATGACTGGTGAAGAAGCCAGTGATTTGGATCCCTACCTGACGTATCCCAAGGCCAAAAACTCACTCACAACTTCAAGAGCCAGAGGCACGGCGTCTGAGAAGGGGGCAGGGCATAGCTGCTCATTATTTCTTGCTCATCAAACTGCTTTGATTCTGTCTCTTACCACAAGTACTTTGGAATCCCAAATTCCAGGTTCAATAAAGTGCCTCCTCATTGTTTTTTCAGATTTCAAAGTAGAATGGGGGTAAAAATCACAAACCATCCTGTTGTTCTGCAACTATTACTTCTTAGTATAACCCATTAAAAGGTAAGATCCACAATACAAGAATGGTGTGTCGTTCAACATTTTATCCTGTATGCGTGTCTTAGAATAAAACTGAGTAACCGTTTGACTTACCCCACGGGATAGGCTAGATCACTGCCCTCAACATGTTCAACAATTAGTCCTCGCCTGTAAAGACTAAACTCCTTAGCCAATCCTCCAAAGTTATAAATCAAGAGTGTTCCTGGCCTGACTTGACTCCTATTATATTTATCCACATAAACCACATTCCAATCATATTGAACTGACTTTTGTTCCCTAAACACAATCAGATATGTTTTCAGCTCTGTATTTTGCTCAAGTTCTTGTGTGAGCTTGGCATTTATCATCCCTCTCATTTCCAATATGTCATTTTTATTTACTACTTGAAACCAACTCCAGTTTTGTTTTTTTTTTCTATAGAGTTTTCCTTAATATCTATTTTACTCAGTTTTCCTTAATATCTATTTTACTCACCTGTCATTAACCACTTCCTTCTCTGGGCAACTATGGCCTGATGTGAGGGAACTTATTCCATCACAGTATAATTGAAATTAGTTGTTTGCATAATTGTCACTTTTAGAGAAACAAATTTGTCAGCAAATCTTTTTTCTTCCCTGCTTCTCCTAAGTCTGAGAATCAAGTCCATTGTAAGATGAGAATGAATGGCAAAATTCCAGAAAAGAAGAAAGAGAGGAAGAAAGAATAGATTTAGGATTTGTTGGTGGAGGCTGCCTTAGAACTAAACAGAATCTCTATTGAATTTTCTTCTTTCAACACATTGAAAGACTTGGGGGAAAGAAGTTACTCTTGGAGAAGATTTTTAATAAGATTTGATCCCAGATCAGGCATTTAAAGAGAGTTCTTTTGTCCTTCCTTTGTTACTTATATTACATAACAAAACAAAACAAAACAAAACAAAACATGTCAGTGTCTTTCTACCAGTAGAGAAAAGAGTCAAGGACATGCATGGATTATGAAGAGAATTTGAACAAAAGTGTACATTCTAATAGGTAACAATTTTGATGAGGAAAAATATATGTTCTGTGTGTAAAAATTAGTTACTTTTTGAATCTTCATTAGGACACATTACATTTTGTTACTAATATACATATAGTCTCAAATAAATGAGTGAAAATTCTAATAAAATAGGAATAACAAAGGTAAGTGGCTCTAGAAAGCCTATTATTTTCATAAAAAGAGCTCTGTGCTAGTGTATGTGTACAGGGAAATACATTTCAAACGAGAACAGTTATGTAATTTGACATCAGTACCCGTGGCAATGGGTAAGGAAAATGGCCAATTTCTTGGAGGAGGCCAGGACCTACAGTGACACCCCTGAAATACTCTAGTTAGGTCTGGCCCTGAAGTTAAACCAGCTAAATGTTTTATGAAATTTTGTTGTTATTGGGATTGTTTGCGATGTTTTCTAAGTGATTCAAGAAGTTTTAACAACTACAGTGCACTACAAATATCTCACAAATCTCTTCCTGTCACTCTGCACTTTTCAATTCCCTCTGCCATTTCTTCTACAGGTTCTGTTCTTCCTTCCCTCAATGCTGCATATCCTTAATCCACCCCCAGAAACTTACTAACCACCAGAACGAAAACCAGTCAGCGCTTCTTAAATACTTACTACATGCCAGGATCTGCTAAGTCATTCACAGATTTAAGTTCATCCCGTTTTCCTTTGGAAATGGCTTTGATGGACCAACTTAACACAATTCTCCTTGTCTGCTCTTCAAGTTTCAAATTAAAACATTTTTTGAGATAGCATTTCAACAGTTGTCACAAAATTACTTCTAGGCTATTATATATCTCATGTCAGCAATATAAACTCACATGCTTAATGACCCTAGATATGTAACGTAAATAAGTGAAGAAGACCATATTTAGGGTAATGAGTGTTAGTGATGATGGTGAACTGGAGGGTGTGTGCTTCAGATACATGCACTGAAATTCAAATTTACTGTTTTTGAATCACTCTATGGGTTATAATGTAGGATAATAGGTTCCCAATTTTTGTAATGAGAGTTGATACTTATTATTCTGGTCCTAAGGTAAAAGGAGATTTTTAATTAAATGTTTTATTTTAGAATAGTTTTAGATTTACTGAAGTGTTTAAAGGATAATACAGAGTTCCTATGTAGCCTCAACCCACTTTATAACTCTTATTAACATCTTATGCATATGGCACATTTGTAAAAACGAATAGATATTTTACTTATTGTTACTAAAACACCTACTTTTTTTCATATTTTCTTATCTTTCACTAATCTCATTTTTTTGTTGTAAGATCCTGTAAGGATGTACATTTAGTTATTATATCTATTTAGACCCCTCTAGACTAACATTTTTTCTTAAATTTTCCTTGTTTTTGATGACTCTACATTTTTGAGGAGTACAGATCAGGTATTTTGTAAAATGTCATTTATTTTGAGTTTGGTGGAGGTTTTCTGTTTTGTTTTTGTTTTGCTTTGTTTTATGATTAGACCGGGGTTACGGGTTTTTGTGCCGAAGAACACAGATAAAAAGTACCATTTTCATCACATCACATCACATCAAGGGTACATATTATCAATATGATTGATAGTTGTTGTTGTTAACCTACATCTCCTAGCTGAGAAAGTGTTTGTTAGACTTCTCCACTGTAAGGAAACTTTTTCCTCCCCTTTCCATATTGTACACTTTGGAAGAAAGTCATTCTTGGGGAATTCTCTTCTTAGGAGGACCACCTAAAGGGTGATGAGTGAGACTCCACCTCCTTGAGGGAGGAGTACCCACTTCAATAATTTGGAATTTTTCTATGTATGATATTCATCCATCCTCCCTCATTTACTCATTTATTATTTATATTAATATAGACTCGTGATATTTATTTTATACTTTGGGTTATAATCCAATATGGTTTTATTTATTATCTTGCTCAAATTTTTCCAGCCTTTGTCCCTGGAGGCTCTTCTAGTTGTGTTCTATGTCTCTCTGACATACATTCATCGTTTTTGGTTTGACTTGGTGCTTCCCCTTACTTTTTGTACTAAAAATGCCCCAGGCTTATCTTGTATATTCCTTGTCCCAGACCTAGAATCAGCCATTTCTCCAAAGAGCTCAGGTTGCTTTTGTCAGAGAATGGTACTAGAAAACAAGATCTGGCCACTGGATGTGTTCACTTCATATACACATATCCATAATTTTGGTATTCCATCATCTGAGTCTGCAGTACACTAGCCATGCATAAATATTGATGCCTTTAACTCTAATCCAGCACCACATGATTCATTCTAGTGTTCCTCCTTGCTTATCTGTAACTCGCCACTCTTACAAGGAGAATCTGGGCTCTCACCACAGACCACACATTTACTTTTTTGTTCAATCCAAGTATCTGTATGTAGAGGTTTCAAGATTAACATGTATCACCATGGGAAATAATGTTACCTGTTCTAGTGCAGTGCAGCTGTATAGTTTCTTTTGCCTTTGGTTTTACAATTTTCACTAATTTTCAAAGTTACTTAGGTCAGTACATTTTACCCTTCTTGCTTCAGTGAGCTTATGTCATGAATTTTTAATAAGGATGGATACTTTCCTCAGTCTGTGTTCTATCTTGTGTCCCTAGATCTCCTCATTTATTTTTAAAATTTATGAACGTTAATGTTCACTCTTTGTGGTGTAAGAACTGTAGGCTTTGACAAAAGGAGCATCATGCATCCACCACTGCAGAATCACAGACTAATTACATCGCCCTAACTCTTGCTTTATTGTTGTTTCCTGCTTTCCCATGCCCTTTTCTGGTTGCAGCATTAATTATCCATTTTCTTGAAGCCATTTCCCCTGCATAGAGGAATCCCCTTTCTTTGGCAGTCTCAAGTTAACTGTGCTTTATAAAATTTCTGCTCCCAAAGATTAGGTTATCATTGAAAAGAAGAGTCTGGGAGGGTTTGGTGGTGGCACTTTTTTCTTCTTTTGCCAGGACAGGGAGAAAATCCTTCTCAGATTTCCCCAGGGGAAGCGTGGTGGTCTGACTGTAGTTAAGCAGGTGAAAATTTGAGAATTCTCTTATGATTGAGGGTCCCAAGTATTATATACCCATGCTGGACAGCACCACATTCAGCACTTCATCAAAATGACCACTTAATTGCTACTACCAGTTTACGGTGTCTAGCTGCTTTTGCTCCAAATAAGTAGATGTCAGTTATGTCTCTTTGCATGTAGTTCTCTCTCCAGATTTTGGGAGATGCAGTCTTCCCTGTAACACTCAGTTTTTAAAAAAATGTTTATTTATTTATTTTGAAATTGAGAGAGAGAGAGAGAGAGACTGAAAGAGTCAGGGAGAACAGAGAGAGAGAGAGAGAGAGAGAGAGAGAATCCCCACACTGTCAGCATACAGCCCAACACGGGGCTTGGGGCTCAATCTCAGGAACCCTGAGATCGTGCATCAAGAGCGGATGCAAGTCAGATGCTTAAACAACTGAGCCACCCAGGTGCTCCCTATCAAGGTTTTCTTGTTTTGTGAATAGGAGTGATGACTACCTCTTTACATGTTGAATCTAAAACTAGAAGCCCTACATTATACATTTTTGGTTGCAGTATTTTTCCCATCTGAACTCTGAGCAATTTTATTATATACCTCTCTTATCAAATAGGAAAAGAATGGGAGTGCTACAAAATCCTGATGGAAACAAGTAAGTGGTCATTTTGATGAAATGCTGAATGTGGTGCTGACCAGCATGGAAATGTAATGGTTGGGACTCTCAGTCATAAGAGAATTCCCACATTTTCACATGCTTCACTCTAGTCAGACCTCCACGCTTCCCCTGGGAAAATCTGAGAAGGATTTCCTCCCTGTCCTGGCAAAAGAAGAAAAAAGTGCCACCATGAAACCCTCCCAGACAATCTTATGACAATAAAGTACCAAATGCAGAGGGGCTAATCTCACTGTCTAACTGCCAAGGTTGAGGACACAGAACTTAAAAATGTATACATATCTTACTGATGCAGTTGAGTCTCAAAAAACTCAATTGGATGGCAATTAGGATATGCTGAAAAACAAACCAACAAAGAGCTCCTTTATTCTATCCACAATTAATCTTTAAAATACCACTTACTATTAAATGGAAAATTAATCATTTTATTTAGTCCCTTTTGGTAAACTTAGTCTGCTGAGTAGTTTATATAGCTCCACTAGGTAAAAATAGCCCCACATGGTTAAGAATTAACAGAATTACTCTGAGGCCCTGACACTTTCCCCAAGATGCAATCTAACTTCTTAAGGGAAGGGATATGATTTATGAAATCCCATAGCTTCTTTTTTGATTGAGAGGGACAAGGTCCTCAGGGTTTTTTTTCCTGATATTCTTTTATTGTATTCTGTCTCTTCTGGCCAATGGGAGGCTTGTTGACCTCATGCTAAAGTCTGGGGTTGATAAAACATTGTCTTCTTTATATGGTATCATAAGATACTTTGTCTTAAGGCCTCATTCTAGTTCCTGCTGGCTGTAGATCCTTGAATATTTTAAATATTTTCATTCCAAACTGTAGACCCACTAGTCTCTGAGGAAGACTGCCTCTTCCACCATGGCAGGATCCATGGAATCTTCTGGCTCTCATCTCAGTTTTTATACCACAGGGACCTGAGAAAAGCTCAAATGGCCACATTTATTTTTATTTTTTTTTTAATGTTTATTCATTTTTGAGAAAGAGAGAGACAGAGCATGAGTATGGGAGGGGCAGAGAGAGAGGCAGACACAGAATCCAAAGCAGGCTCCAGGCTTCTAGCTGTCAGCACAGAGCCTGACACGGAGCTCAAACCCATGAACCACAAGATCATGACTTGAACTGAAGTCAGTCCCATAACCAACAAAGCCACCCAGGTACCCCATAAATGGCTGCATTTAGATGGCTGCATCCAAAGTTGGTGCTGGAATTGCCAGAAAAATGATGTTTTTGGACTCTTAACCTCATGGGCAGTGGCTCGAATCCCTCAGCAAATGGTGTCTTCATTTGCCCATAACATCTCCATCTTCCCTGAGCCTAAGTCAGTATAAAGAAAAACAGAAATACATCTAATCCTCTAGATCTCGTTCTTTTTCCTCCCCATCCTTCTTTTACTAATCCTTTTGACTGAAAAGGATGATTCTTTCCTATCTAATTCATCTTTATTGGTTTCAAATTTCTGGCTAAGACTAAAATCTGAACCCTTCATACGTGGTTTTTGGTATTGAAAATATGCAGAGATAGAAAAGAATTTGGAAAATCCTTTCTCTATGTAAAACTTGGAGGATTATTTTCTTGAATTATAATTTTAAATACAAATCCAAGTTGCGTATATTTGTTGTTTGTTGTCATTGTATTTCTTATTTAAATTTTGAAACTCCCCCAAATTAGATGGATATCTAGGTCTGAGGAGAACAAAGACTGTTTATTTAAAAGTTGAAAAACACAGGGGCGCCTGGTGGCTTAGTCGGTTAAGCTCCGACTTTCGCTTAGGTCATGATCTCGCGGTTCGTGGGTTCAAGCCCCGCGTCGGGCTCTGTGCTGACTGCCAGCTCAGAGCCTGGAGCCTGTTTCAGTCTGTGACTCCCTCTCTCTCTGACCCTCCCCTGCTCAAGCTGTCTCTCTCTCTCTCCTAGAAATAAATAAAACATTAAAAATTTAAAAAAAAAAAAGTTGAAAAACACATTTGTAACTTTAAAACAATCACCCCATTAAATTAGCAATTCTCTGAGTTAGGTATGGCCCTTTTAGATGATTCATTAAGAGTAAGTGTGTTGCCTGTGTTCACTTAAGGGACAGGGGATGATGGCAATATTGGTAGCTAGGGTTTAACATAGAACCTGGATTATTTTCTCCATGCTGCTTCAGATTTTATCAATGATGACATTCTCCTTATCCTGAATTTAGATTCAGAGAAGAAGAAGTTCCCATATGCCTTCATAGAAGGCATTAGCATTCATACTATCAAATTTACTGATCTATACTACGTGCCAAACACTAGCCATTAGGAATCACCCTGAGAAAGGCAGAAGTAATTTGTAAACTTAGAAAGTCTTCCGGGAGATATAAGAATGACAACACAAAATTAAATAACTTTATAAGTAGAGAAAGATGGAGAAAGTACAGTATATTTTTTATATATTGCTTTGTATTTCTTTTTCCAAAGTTTTGTTTGTTTGACTCCTTGTTTTGTTTTGTATTCTATCTACTTTGTATTTCAGGTATTTTGGTCATTGCCTTACTTATGTACAGGTCTTTTTTTCCTTTGGTCTGTTCTCCTCTTGAGGCCTCAAGGGCCTCAAATGACAGCCAGTGGAGTTAAAATAATACTGAACTGAGAGTCTAAAGAAAACAAAATAAAAAACACTTGGTTTGGACTCTGAGCTCAGTTGCTTTGTTCACTGAATGACCTTAGGCGAGTTACCTGACCACTCTTGAGACTAATTTTTGTTTATCTATAAATTGAAGGTGATAATGATGACTTTGCAGAATTGTTATGCTAGTCAGATGAGTTAATATATGTGAATAACACTTTAAGTGTGCAGACAGCTATAGATATATGGCATAGTAAAGGATTACTTTGTAAATATTTAACATTCTATGAAGTTCAATTATACATGGTAAGTATTGAAAAACAGACCATATCTAAAAAAAAACCCTTCTTACAAAATACTATTAAAGTATTTTTTTAACAAAATATTAGATTTCCCTGTAAATGCAAACCAACCTAGTTTGTATACAAATAAAGATTTGACATTTGAATCATGACTTTACATCCACGAAAGACTTGCTTAAAGCAACAGAAATACAGTAGTTTTTGGTTGTTTTTTAAAGATTTAATCTCTCAATGTATTAAATATCATCACAGAAAATATGACAGAAACATGCCTGCATGTCAGCTCATAGATTATTAGGGAAGGCCTCTTTGAAGAAATGGCTCCTTTGACAAGTTCCTGCCACAGATTTTGATATAAGATTTAAAGGCAATTGCGTATAGTTTTTGTTTGTTTGTAGCAATAAGAAGACCTAGCATTTTATGCTCCAATAGAATTAATGTTAGTTAATATTCCTGCTCTTTGTATAACATATGATTCTCTCCCTAAACCCTGGGCTACTTTGGAAAGCATTATTCTTGTGCAAATGAGTTTGGTATCAACTAACATACTATTACTCACAAACAACTAGAAAAACTAGAGGCAAGGCAGTTCAAGGGCAGATGCTGGAGAGGGGGAGTTGAGGAGGGCAGACAGTGAACTTGCAGACGGATAACATGCAGCGACTGAAGTTACTGAAAGTCAATTCAGAATTCAACACTCAACTCACTTTTTGGATGCCATAAATTTGATCTAAGAAAAATTTATAGGATGGCTAGTTTCCCAGATATTGGAATTAAATGAATTGTTGAGGCTTATAGAAAGAAAACAATGTTTTAAAGACCAACTAACATATAAAACACTTTTTAAAGACATTGTTGATGGTAAATGGAAACTATAAATATGATCAGACCAAAAGCAAGATATCATAGGGAAACAGCTTATATGGTTTTAGAAGATTGTGAGACCAGATAATATGTCAAAAATGCATTGTCACAAGCTTATTTTATTGAACTGGGGAGAATATTTGTATTCATTGTTATCTTGACAGGGGATGCAGGAAGCTAAAATCAATCTTCAGGCTTATTCTCAAAGTACCTAAAATGGATCAGATGGATAACCAGAAGAAGCTTAGTTCGAAAGTACCTGTGGAATTTGTTGGCCACTTCACATTTCTTAATAAACTCATATGAATGAGTTAGCAAAGCAGAGTCATGAACATATCTCACTCTCCCTAGCTGGGCTGGTAACTCCCGTTCAGTGGATATGAGAGTAGGGTTGGCAATAAATTGCTGTTTTATAAATTTAAGGAGTTGTGTGGATCACAAGACAAAAAATAAATGGAAAAATTAAAAGATCAACAGTTACATTTCTATTTTAATAGCAAGGACTATATTCATCAAACTCAAAACTATATATTTATGTTAAATAAATATTTGTGAGTTTTTCCTAAATAAACATGAAATGTACCCTAAATTATTTATGAGATGCAGTCATGAATCCAGGCACAAAATTTTATGCTGGCACCATTGTCCCACATTGCAGGAAGGCTGGCCAGGGATAGTGCCCAATCCATGACTCCAGCAGGTACCCACCCAAGGATTACACTTAGGTTCCAGGGCCTTGCTCAAGCAATCAGTCTAACCTACCACATAATCCTAATAAAACCTGAGCCAACACCACATGGCTATATGGCCAGAAATAATCTAAAGAATTGCTGAATCTCTGTATTTGTGCAAGAACGGGCTGAATCTACTGGTTTGAAACTTGAGAAAAATGAAAAGGCCTGCATCTGGGTCTGAACACCAATTATATAAGCATGAGGTAAGGAGTTCAGAGCTAAGCACACACACACACACACACAAAAATAGAAAATCTAGGGTATTTAGTTGGTATAAGTTCCTAATCAATCAACCATGTGATATGGTTACCTGGATTTGAACAAGGAAACAAACCAGTTGCATAATTGTCAGAAGCATCAATCTATAAAATACTTTATGTCATTTTTCAGAAGAGGAAAGAGGTATGAAATTTAAGTAACTTGTCCCAAATCACAAATCTATTATTATAGCTGAAAATGGAGCCAGATCTTACTCCAAATGCTGTGTGTTCTTTTTGTTTCCTGAAATCATACTAATGACGAATTCAAAACCATACTAGATGGGGAATAAATGGTTAGAAGAACTTTAGATGTTTCCTCTAGGGGTTAGAATACAGGGAGAATTGTGAAGACAAGGAAAAGTTATGATTCCATCTTATGATCCATTAACGACACAAAAGATAGTAATATAGGAGCAAATGGATAGAATTTAAAGATAGCAAGCTAGCTCCTGAACTAGAAAAATCAAAAGAAATGAATGGGATACCTAGAGGGTAATGAATTTTCCATCAAGAAAGGTGCTCAGGTAGAGAATAAACATTTGCCAACATAATTATTACAAAGGGGTTTTAAGTATTATGATATGGACATATAGTTTTTAGAAATCTGATTATACAGGAAAATCTCTAGACTAGACTGTCAAGACTTTAGTCCTGGGTGCCTCAGTGGCTCAGCTGGTTAAGCATCTGACTCTTGAGTTCAGCTCAGGTCATGATTTCATGGTTGGTGAGATCAAGCCCCACAACAGGCTCTGCGCTGACAGCATAGAGCCTGCTTGGGATTCTCTCTCCCTGTCTCTCTCCCACTCTCCTGCTCTCTCTCTCAAGATAAATGAATAAACATTAAAAAAAAGATACTGAAAAAAAAGGCTTTAGTCCTGACTCTTTTCTTTGATCCAAGTTAACCAAAGAATGGCTACCAAGAAATAGAGGAAGGAGGGAAAGAAGGAAAGAATCTCTGTAGGCTTCAGCAAAGCAGCATCAATTTAGATATTACACAATACCATTGTACATGATGTTTGGTTTCCCAAGAGATGCTCAATGATTTGATTTAGGCAACTGCATCATGTTACTCACTTCAATACCTGTGTGATATCCTGCTTCCTCTGAGGACCAGATAACAGCTATCATTGGTCTAATAATACTCTGCCCTGAGATCTCCTACCTCTGCTTCCCTCCATTACTGATTGGCTTCATGACCTGATCAAGTTACAACTGTCTCATGGGGGTGCTGAGCAGTGCTAGCAGTCTTTCAATCTAATTTACTGTAGGAATAAAAAGTAACTCAGGAATGATCTATTGAGGAGTGACAATGCACAAGAGAACTGGTAAACTCTAGAGCATGGTGTTTGCAGCAGAAGCAATATCAGTAATTTAACATCCAACTCAAAATAAAAATGCAAGTATTCATCTTAACACATATAATTAGGTAATTTAGATATGTATTACAGAAAGCTAAGTGGTCATGAGGATTTATATGGAGTCTTTTCATGGTTTGATTATGGGAGCATCTCATGTAGACACAGTACCATTAATGGGGTCCTGGATTTCTGATGAGGGATATTGTCCAGGATGAGATTAGATAAAGCCATAATGGTCTATACCAAGCACTATCATAGGCTATTTGCATTATTATGCATAATCCTCATGTTGACCATAGAAGGTATGTACCGTTAGCTCCATTGCACATATGTGAACAAATTCATCAGTGATAGATAATCATCTGTCCCAGTTCTGCCCTTATTAATCATGCTATCAATCATGCACATGCCTTAACTTCATTTGAGATGCGATTTTTATTACATAAAACGTGTGTGATAGTAATGTATATATTTTTATTGCATATGTATCTTAATATGTAAAATGTGTACAAGAGTAAACATATTATGATAATGATAGCAACGAATTGTAGCACAGCAAAACACTGTAATAAGATAACCTGAAAATTTGCATAAAATGTGATCTGCAGTTTCTAACCCTCTTTCCTTCACCCAACCATAGTTTTCAGATGGAGGCAGGCTAAAGTTCCTGTAATTATTGGCAATGGGGTGGGGTGGAAGAATTAGAAGGTCAGGGATAGTAACAAAGGGGGGGAAGGAAAAGTCAGTCTGAGAAATAATACCAAGCGACCCCTTCTCAGGAAGCAAGGAAGCAAACTGTGGGTCCCTGTGTCACCAGAAGTCTTTTAGCTTCATTTCCCCTAATAGACCTAGGAAAACTAGTGCAAACTAAATAGAAATTTCCCAGGAGTCCAAGACAGCTAGAGGACTCAGAATCATTTTCATTTTCTTTTTTTTTTTTTAAGTTATTTCTTTTTGGGTGAGAGAGTATATGCATGCACATACATGAGCAGGGGAGGGGTTTGGGGGGGGGGAACAGATGATCTGAAGTGGGCTCTGAACTAACAGCAGAAAGCCCAATGTGGGGCTCAAACTCATGAACCGGGAGATCATGACCTGAGCTAAAGTTGGATGCTTAACCAACTGAGCCACCCAGGTGCCTGGAGAATCATTTTCATTAACATTTAAGCTTAAGCTACAGCTAAAAAAATAAAAACCCCAAAAGTCCAATACCAGAGTGCATTATACAGCAGCTTGAAGTAGTACGTATTTAGATTACTGATGCTCTCCAGAAACTCCCAGTTTCCAGTTGTGCAGGTTCACTGCAGTTACTTCATTAACTTTGTTACTGCCCAACCCTTCATTTTACTCATGTGAGATTCATTTTAGCCAAGTCTATCAAATCATCACAATATTTTCCTTTAATAATCACCACTATCATATACTGAGATCTTCTGTGCCCATCACTGTTTTAATCCCTATTCATGTGTCATCTCACTTAATAATACTAATTCTGTGACATTGATACCATTACTGTGTGCTGCTTCTACATGAGGAATTGAAGCTTAGAGGCTAAGCTAAAGCTAATCTTTAAGACTACTCAGCGTTGCAGTTATCTATTGATGCCTAACAAACCACTTCAAAACTTAGTAGCCTAAAAACGTCAGCCATTGTATTTGCTCATACCTGTCAGAGATTTGGCTGGACGCAGTGGGGCAACACCGCCATATCTGAAGCCTCAGTTTGGATGCTTAAAGGTTGGGGCTGGATGGGACGTCCTTGATGAGCCATAGGTATCTTTGCATTCTGGCCATTATCTATGTTCTCTGGTGTTTCTCCATAAGACTAGTGTGAGCTCTGCCTGGTGACCTCATGGTTGCAAGAGAAAGTGTTCCAAAAGACAAGTCGGCTGTGAAAGTACTTATTAAGCCTCTGCTTGCTTTATGTTTGCTAATGTCTCATGTGACTTTTTCACATGAAAACGTAATGGAAATGTGGGTAAGGACTAAACAGTCTAGAAGACAAGAAAATTGGTACATGTATTCTAAGGAACTATGGCACCCATCAGGAGGCACACTTAGATCAGACTGATATGGATGTATGTATTCAAAGAAGATGGTTTGTCAGGTAAGACTAGAGGGAGAAAAATCATAGAACTGTAGAATTTCAAAGAAATTCAGTAAGGTGGGGTCAGAGGAGGAGAGGATCCTGGCTAAAAACACAAATCTAACTATTGGCAAAGATTAGACGGAGAATGAGTATCATTCCAAAATCCAAAGGAGAAGCTCTAATGGAGAATTTAAAGCATGTGGAAATACTGGACACAGTGACCAGAATGCATGGGCTGAGTGAGACTCTGGAGGAACAAGAAGAGCCACACAGCTTTGAGTCTAAAAGTTGAGTCCTGAGAAGTTTCTTTTAAGTAGCCCACTTGACAATCCATTAGACCTGCAATGTCCCCTTTCCTGTTGTGCTGTATCTGTCCACTACAAGATGGGCCCAGCATCCTTCCACTTACTTGGAGTATTTGCATTTTGCATTTTTCTGTTTATCTACAGATCTCCACTCCCATCTCTGTCTTGGAGTATGAGCTTCCAGAGAACAAAAGGGTGCTCATCTTAGATACAGAATAAAGTAAAATTAAGGATGCAATAAGTGATTTAGGATTATAAAAATGATGAAACACGTGCAGTCCCTAAATTCACAAGGGAAGCCAGTATGTCTAGAGCATCTGCTATGTAGCCAATTTTGTACTATTTTACATAAAGTTTTTATTTAATCAACTTAAAAGAAAACTATAAGGTAGATGTGTGTATGGGTTCCCCCCCTTTTTTTTCCACAAAGGAAATTAAGTGTGCAATGGTTAAATGACTTTCCCAGCATCACAGCTAATAAGTAGCACAGACAGGATTTAAAATTTGACCACTATCCTGTGCTACCCTTTCTTTTATACAATGAAACCAGAATCACATGGGAAGCCAGGGTAGAGTGTTTACAACCTTCTGGGGTTTGAATGCAGGGTCATACATTTATCTCTACTGTGGTCTTGCTGAAATGATATAAGCTCTCTGACTATGAGTACTTTCATTTGCAAAATGAGAGGCTAGACAAAATCATTTCTAACATGCACTCCTCCAAAATGTTTCTAACATTCATGGACAATTTAAAATGCAAAGCTATTCAATACAACGCCATCTGGTGTTCATTGATAAGATTACTTGATGGTTCTTGGAAATAAAAAAAAATTAGTGCAAAGAACTGCAAACTTACTAACACAAGTAATAAATATACACTATTTACCCAAGATGTACACCACTGTGAATTTCATTTATTTCCTGTATAATGTTCATAAAGTAGGTGTTAAAATAACAAAAGAGTTACAGTTACTGAATGATTTGTAATGTTGTATAAAGGGATAGACACTACCTTCACACACAAATGGGTTCGATTATACGTGCGCATTTCATATTCAGAATAAAAATAGAAATGGGCCCCATCACATTTTTATGTAATTAGTATTAAATACATTTTAGTCCCATGTAGCTACATGTGTTTGAACAGTAACCAGCGCTATTGTATTGGAACTGTGTAATTATATACTGGATCGCTCAGTGGCAGAAAAATGTGTAATTATGAACTCCACAACATCAGAAAAAAACAGCTATATGGTACAGAGGGAAATCACAATGGGATTATGCTGCCTGTGATTCCACACTTCTTAGTTCAATGCCTACTTAACTTTCTATACAGTGTAATTAGGCATGGGGTTGGGTTGGAAGACAACCATAGCCAATATATTAACAGTAACTCCGATTCACAAGTAGCTAAAGAATATTCCACCAAGTTCAGGCCAACAGGTTCCCTTGCTTGTACTACAAGTAATTCACCACTCCACACGGAGTAACACTATTATATTTTGTGTCTTTTAAAATAAGATTCTAAAAATAGTTTCCCAGGCCACTCAGAATGCATCCCTGGTGCTGCTCTTATACAGGTTTTGTAGATTCATGAAACATAATGACATGGGGGAGTAAAGTGGATAGGAATACTCAGTAAGTAAGAAGGAACGCAAGCTGAATAGGAGCTAATTTTGGATTTCTTGTTTGCTCTCACCATATGACAAGCTCCACAATGACTTTCCAGAGGTCATGGCTAAAGGATATGGTTTTTGTTTTTGTTTTTTTTTTCTAATGCTCTGGCACTTAAATATAAAGACATTCATTTAAATTTGTTTAAAAATTAATTCAATATCTATGGAATTCGGGAGAATTGTCTTTACAGCAACTCTCAAGAAAACCTTAGTGGAGTAAAGGCTTCACATGAGCCAACAGGCAGTGAGTCTAATGTCCAAGTCACAGTCCACAGTACTTTGGTTAGGACAGCAAATGTTCTGGAGAAGGTGGAAAACAAGAGATCAAGTAAAAAGCAGCTGGAAGGCCGTCATGTTTAGCCTGGGCTTAGAAGGAATTTATATAACAAACAGAATTTTTCAGATCATTAAAAGTGCTACATAAAGACAAAATGTGCTGCAAGAGAGCAGAATAGGAATGCAAAAGCTGTTTGAGATAAGGTTGGAGAAGTGGTGACTCTTCTGAGAAGGAAAGAGTTGAGCTTAAAGCTAAACCATGAGATGAAGGGAGCTTCCCTGATTCTCAGCAGGGCACGCACAAATGCAAAGTCCCTCAGGACAAGTAAAGAAAGAAACCCAGAGACTCTGAAGCAAACAGAGTGAGACCATTAGCAGTGACCTCCTTACTACTGGATGTGCAAACCAGATAAACATCCTGGATTCAGAAAGAGGCCAGGTGTTGTCTGAGAGTTAAACTGGGAAAGGGTGAAGGAATCCTAATGTCCAAACTGTAGAGTTAAATCAGTTGTTAAAAGAGGTCTTGTCACAGTGGAATTGAATTTATTTGCCTTGATTTCAAAGAAGCTATTAATCATTCTAATTTAACATATCTTATTCTATACAGCAGTTCACTTTATCTTTGTATGCTCAAGTTTTTGGAGGTATTTCCTTTGTAATTTATCCCATTTCTGTACATTAATGAGCATTAATGAGGTGGTGAAAAACATTTCAGGTTATGAAAGGCTATTTGTGGATTAATACACATGATTAGTTTATTAATGATCTCATATTTAATCAAAATGCTTGGGCTTTGGATAGTAAGGTATCCAAGAGAGTTGTTTCTATTTTCTTTTTAAGTCAGATAGGAAAAAGATTCTACCATTCTTTCCTCTGGAAGCTTGAGGAGGAGGTGTGGTCTTCCTAACAAAGACCATACTGTGCAATGCAATGGGAATTGGTTTGTGACTAGCCCTGACTCCCTCTGCTACTTACAAAACATAAGAATTTAGGGTAGTCACAAGACCCTCTCTTAAGGCTGTTATATCATGATGTAAACTGAGACTTGCATTATATGACATCTCTTTATAATTTTCTCCAATCTTCTAACATTCTATGATTATTGCAGGGTAAAACTTTGGTTGCGAGTAACTTGTTCAGTGAGTGTTCTGTAAGATGAGCAAACATTTCTAATAAATTTTAATTTGATAAATGAGTGATATCTTGCAATACAAGTAAGTAGTACATGATGCTGAACATCACAATATCACAACTAAGTCAACTCTCTCTCTCTCTCTCTCTCACTGCAGGATTGTGAGCTATTGTCTTCCATGCTTGGATGTTCAATCTCAGGCCACAGTGTTTGGCAGAAATCTGTGATTTTTCAGAATATTGGCAGGTACCCACAACTAGCCACATGTATTTTGTGTCACTTCAAAGCACCTATGGACAGCCCTTTGCTTTTCCATACAAGAGTGAGCTTAGAAATGCTTTGTTTCATTCTAGGTCAGGCTGCCTGCAGATATGGACCTTTCCTCTGCTGCCTTATTGCCAGTTACATTAAATACAGTATGTGGCAAGAGTTTATTAACACTGTAGTTGACATCAATTAGTATGAGTGAAAGCTGTCCTACAGAATAGCCCTCCTCTCTCTTGTCTCCCTCACACCAGCCAGGAAGGTTTTCAAAGGTTAAGAATAGGTTAATTTGCTTTTCTTATTATTTTGAGTTTTCTTTATTATTTTGTATTATATTACAGTATTGTAACCACTTTATTATGAATATTTTTGCATTGAACAAATTGTCTGAGTTTCCATTAGTTCTTATAGGGAAATTCCTTTTGATATGCAAGTGCTTTGGATTATGAGCATGTTTCTGGAATGAATTATGCTTGCAAACCAAGGTTTTACTATATTTCTATTTCATCTTAAGAGACTCTCTGGATATCCTAACCCTTATAGAAGAATTACACTTTTGCAATAGGATATCTATATGACATATATAATGTATGTTAAGAATATACATTATTATAATGGATTTTTAAAAATATGTATTTATTTTTAAGAGGGATAGAGAGAGAGAGCACACAAGAATAGGGGAGGAGCCAAAGAGGGAGTTAGAGGATCTGATGTGGGCTCTGTGCTGACAGCAGAGAGCCTGATGTGGGGCTCTAACTCACAAACCATGAGATTATGACCTGAGCCGAGATCAAGAATTGGATACTTACTACCAATGGAGCCACCCAGGCACCCCAAAGAATATATATTCTTATAATGGATTTTTACAATGTGAATTTCTGATGTGTTTTTCCAATATTAACATAATTTGCAACTATAACAACATATTCTCCCCTTTCTACCACACATTCCCCTTTAATTTCATGAGACAATATTATTAATTTCTCATTACACCTGACTTTCAACTTCTTATATGTAATTATTATAGCTCTTTAGTCTTCGGACAATGTCAGGTATCCCTATTATTTTTCTTTCCTTTCCCAAATGAGTGAAAAATATATTCCTTCTTCTCTCTTGTGCCACATTTCCCGTTTTTACCAAATAGCAGAGTTGTAGGTCAATTTAGCTATTAACACTTAGAAAATTGGTTTTTTTAACTAAAAACTATTTTTTATTATTTTTACTATTTTTCTTAGAAAAGTTCTAGTACTTCACTGCAAAAATAATATATAAAGTATGCATTTTTTAAAAGTCAATAAAAAAATTCTTGTCTATTTCTGTGGCATATATCACTTAGAAACACTAACGTGAACAGTTTCGTTCACTCTGAATTATGGTATTGTTAGCAAAAGGAGTTATTTTTCTCAATCTTAGGTCATGTTCTTTACTCCAAATATAAACTTTCTAAAAATATCATGTAACAGATTTTTTTAAAAGGATTTATTATGCTTTCTAATTTCTGACTCAGAAAAAAAGTGAGAGACTCAGGCACTTTTGTGGTTAGCAGCAGATTCATGGGCTGAGGAGAAAAACAATGTTTTGTTTTGTTTTGTTTTGTTATCAATAAAAAGGTGGGGAAACTCTATTCACAAACACTTCCTACCCATGATCCTGGAACACCTGAGTTCAGTCCACACTGGAGTATCCTTAGTGAAAACTATTATTTCCTTAGGAGCCCTTAAGTTCTATACTTAGAAATTTAATTTTTTAAGTTTATTTATTTATTTTGAGAGAGGTATAGAGAGTGTGAGGAGGGGAGGAACAGAGAGACTGAGAAAGAGAGAGAGAGAAAGAGAGAGAGAGAGAGAGAGAGAGAGAGAGAGAGAGAAAATCCCAAGCAGGCTCTGAGCTGTCAGCACAGAGAACAATGTGGGGCTCAATCTCATGAACCATGAGATCATCACCTTAGCCGAGATCAAGAGTCAGACACTTAGCCAGCTGAGTCACCCAGGTGTCCCAGAGAGTTAATTAATTTTTTGCTTATGCTAAGGTATATATAAGATAAAACCCACCATTTTAACTATTTTCAAGTGTACAGTATAGTGTCATTAAAGACATTCACATTATTGTGTAACCATCACCAACATGCATACAGCCATCTTTAGAACTTTTCTTCCTCTTGCAAAACTGAAACTCTGTACCCATTAAACAATAACTCGCCATACTAGAAACTTTTAATTCTCACCCTCAGAGTAGCAAACAGATAGAAAAAAAAACACTCCATATAATAATCAGCCATAGGAGAACTTATTCTCTGCTGAAGTTAAACATAAGATCTCACTCAAGAGGGAACACAGTATACAGATCTGCAGAAGAGCACAGTCTTCCTTCAACTTTATAGTTTGGAGGTAAGAATCAAGACCAATTTATTCCCTGCCTTGCTTGTTGGGTACAATTGCATAGAGGAAAAGGAGGAGCAGCCCATAAAAGCATATGAATTGTATGCATCATTTTCTAGCTATAAGTAGCCCAATGTTCCTCTCTATCTTTGCACCACTTGTCTGCTGAGGACCAGGGGGCATAGTCCAATGCAAAGAGGCACGTCTCTCTTCCAGGAACTCATTTGTCCTTAAATGGAGTACATACGTTTAACTTAATCCTGTAGTGGAAACAAGAACCTTGTCTGTAGTTAGTCTCCTTTTAAACTAAGTCAGGAGGGTAGAAATATAGAACAAATGAGGAGGGGGGTGCCTGGGTGGCTCAGTCAGTTAAGTGTCTGACTGCCGCTCAGGTCATGATCTCACGGTTCGTGAGTTTGTGGGTTCAAGCCCTGCATCAGACTCTATGCTGACAGCTCAGAGCCTGGAGCCTGTCTTTGGATTCTGTATCTCCCTCTCTCTCTGACCCTCCCCTGATCACACATGCACACTCTCTCTCTCAAAAATAAATAAAACACTTAAAAAATTTTTTTTAAAATGAGAAATAGAACAAATGGGAAGACAGTAAAGGAAAAGAGATGATAATATTTGTTAAATGGCACTATGTTAGAGTATATACAGTATCTCCTTTATCAATACAGTTTTGTGAACTCTGTATTTTTATTCCAACCTTATAGGTTGTAAGCTAAACATTTATAGCTGTTTACTTTCCCCGAGGCTGCATGTCTATTATAGTTGGGTTTGAAACTTACTCCACAGCCTTTTCCATTTTCTCTGACATCTAAAATAGGTGTCTGGAGGGGCAGTATTATAGCACTTTCCCACACATATGGGAAGATCATGCCACTGCTACATACATGACATCAATGTAAACAAGAAAGACATGCTGTTCACTGAAAGAACTGGAGACAAAACTAGATGGCTTCCTCAAATGTGCTCTAAGCTCTCGATTCTACAAAACTCATGATAATCAGCACCTCACTCTTGTAAGCATTTTCTACTTTTTCAAAGCATGAAATGTATAGAACTGAGATGGCTTTTTCAACATATTTCATCAAAGTTTTACTATTGAAAACTTGACTCATGGAAACTAGCATATTCAAGTTGAGGCAAAAATAAATCAGCATTGGCTGGCTTTTGTGCTATGCATTACATTAGTACTTGATCTATTTACTCTTCACTGTGCTAGGTAATCCAACTCTCTTGTCAACACTCTGGGGAAAGAATGATATGTCCCAGGACTTGTGTGGATATGTGCGTTTGCGGTAGAGGATGGAGGTAAGGACTGAAACAGACTTGGAGAGAAGCCTGTCTTCCCAAAGAGAATTAAGAACTATGTGATTGTTGACCATGAAATCTCCCTCCAGAGAAGGAGAGAGTTTAAACTCTGAAATCATTTAGGGTTGCAAGAAACTTGCCTGGATAACAGCCAGTAATTTGGGGGTGAGACACATCTCTGAGACATTAAGTCAGACCAAATGTATTCTTTTCATGGAAGAAGAACAGGAAGGAAAGAAAATCAGATGGTCTGTTTTCAATACTTGGTAAGATGTTCTTCAGGTTTTTTTGAAGCAGGGAGGTGCTATAAGGAAACTTAGGTTTAAGATAAAAATCTATTACTGATGGGGAATTTAAAGGTAAATCCCTTTCTAATAAAAAGACGAAGAATATGTTATAGCAGGGCAAATGCTGAGCTAAGCATAAATAATGTTGGAGTTTTTATTCCAACAACTTTTTTTAAGAATAGTCATTTATGGGGCGCCTGGGTGGCTTAGTCGGTTAAGCGTCCGACTTTCGCTTAGGTCATGATCTCGCAGTTCGTGGGTTCGAGCCCCGCGTCGGGCTCTGTGCTGACTGCCAGCTCAGAGCCTGGAGCCTGTTTCAGTCTGTGACTCCCTCTCTCTCTGACCCTCCCCTGCTCACGCTGTCTCTCTCTCTCTCTCTCTCCTAGAAATAAATAAAACATTAAAAAAAATTAAAGAAAAAAAGAATAGTCATTTAGTAGATTGTGGATTTATTGTAATTTTTGTAATATTTGAAACTGAATTTATTACAATACTTGTAAATTTAACTAACTGAATGTTTATTACCTAGGTTGAATGGAAATGGGTGTGAAATAGTTTATTTTTTATTTTTTAATTTTAATTCTGGTATAGTTAACAGTGTCTATAATGTCTATTAGTTTCAAGTGTACAATAAGTTCATACATCAACTGGTGCTCATCATAAGCGCGTTCCTTAATCTCCATCACCGATTTCACTTTTACTCCTACCCACTGCCTCGCTGGTAATTATCAGTTTGTCCTCTACTGTTAAGATTCTGTTCCTTGGTTTGTCCCTGAATTTTTTTTTCCTGCTTTGCTCCTTTGTTTTGTTTCCTAATTGCCACAAATGGATGAAATCATATGGTATTTGTCTTTCTCTTGCTGACTTACATCACTTAGCATAATACCCTTTAGCTCCAACCATGTCATTGCAAATGGCAAAATTTCATGATTTTTTTATGGTTGAATAATATTCCAGGGAATGAGATGGTTTAAGTAAGCTCTTCAGCTGTTTCTCAAAGGAAATTGTTTAAGGGTGTCACCCTAAAGTATCATGTCATCTTCCAATGAGAAAGTCATATTAAGTTCAGACCTAATCAGAAACTATTTCTCCAATGGGAGATAGTAAAATACAGTCTTTGTTCTTTTAAAAAATGTTTTTTAAAGTTTATTTATTTATTTTGAGAGAGAGCACGAGCAGGGCAGGGGCAGAGAGAGGGAGAGAAAGAATCCCAAGCAAGTTCTGTGCTGTCAGCACAGAGCCTGATATGGGGTTTGAACTCACAAAGCTGTGAGATCATGACCTAAGCCGAAATTGAGAATTGGACACCTAACTGACTGAGCCACTCAGGTGCCTTGGTCCTTCTTTCTTTGAAATAAAAATTGTACATATTTAAAGTGTACAATATGATGACTTGATATATGTATACGTAGTAAGACAGTTACTATAGTCTGACTAATTAATATACCCCTCCTCACATATTTACCTTTTTTCTCAAAATATATTCTTTTATGCAAATTTCCAATATTCAATACCATATTATTAAAAATAGTCATCATGCTGCACATTAGATATGTAGATGTGTTCATCCTACATGACTGCAAGTTTGTACCCTTTGACCAACATCTCATTTCCCCCATCTCCCTGCCTCTAGTAAGCACTGTTCTCCTCTCTGCTTCTATGTATTCAACATATTTAGATTCTAAATATAAGTGAGATATAGCAGTATTATTCTTTCTGTGTCTGGCTTATTTCTTAGTATGATGTTTTCCAGGCTCATCCATGTCATTTGCAAATGACAGAATCTCCTATTTTTAGGGCAGAATAATATTCTATTTCATTCCATCACAATTTGTGTATCCATTTATTCATTAATAGACATTTGGGTTGTTTCTATCTGTTGGCAATTGTGAATAACACTACAATGAATATGAGAGTGCAGATATCTCCTTGAGGTATTTCCTATCTTTTGAGTATATAGCCAGAGGAGGGATTACTGGAGCATACAATAGTTCTGTTTTTCTTCTGCTTTCCTTTTTTGTCACAGCTGGAGCAGAATATAAAAAAAATATAAAAGAAGTCAGGTAACAGAGAAGGACAATAAGCCATAGCTTCTCCTGAATGAGTTGAGAAAACAATTTCTGGAAGATAATTTATAGAAGACATGTTGCAAAGCCTATTAGAGAAAAGAAAAGTTACTTCTACCACATGACAAGCAAAAGTTTGAGAAAGTGAACAGAGGAGAACCATAAGGTTTTGATACAAGAGTAGTATTGAGGCATAGACCCCATAAGATAAATACAGCTTAAGAATGTGCAAGAGACTTAGCAGAAACTGAAAAAAAAAAAAAAAAAAAAAAAAAAGGACCAGACATGAACAAAGAATATTCTCTAAGCCTCACTGGCCAACCTGTTTTATATTGAAGAGAAACTGCAGACTTCGGCTCTAAATTCAGTNAAGTTACTTCTACCACATGACAAGCAAAAGTTTGAGAAAGTGAACAGAGGAGAACCATAAGGTTTTGATACAAGAGTAGTATTGAGGCATAGACCCAAAAAAAAAAAAAAAAATTAAGAATGAAAAAAAAAAAAAAAAAAAACTGAAAAAAAAAAAAAAAAAAGAATAAGGACCAGACATGAACAAAGAATATTCTCTAAGCCTCACTGGCCAACCTGTTTTATATTGAAGAGAAACTGCAGACTTCGGCTCTAAATTCAGTTTAAAACATTTATTGCTCATGTTATACACTCATGCTTGCATTGACTATACTGGAAATAATTTATAGTTTTCATTCCATAGTCTAGACTCTTTCAAGTTAGCCTTTGGTTGACATCATGAAGATCCAAAGTAAAGATGACACTTCTATTCTGAAGGATAACAAAGTCAGGAAAACCAGCACCTTAATATATCAGTTAAGATCACTGTGATCAGAGCATGCAAGAAAAGGAAGAATTCTTCCTAGATTAACATGGTAAACCAGGTTTATCTCTGCCAGAATTTCCACAACAAAGCTTTGGAAAGGATGAAAAGCAGAGTATAAGGTCCCTGAGTCTGAGGTGTTTTTATAATCCAGAAAGGAGTTAACACATGTCATTTAACCATTTTTCCTTATCACTTTTGTATTTCATCTGAAAGCTCACCATTTCTTTTTTCTTCAGGACTTTATTATCTATCCTAATCTTTCCTCTCCATGTCACTTTCTTTTCTTTAAAATCTTCTTTTCATATTGAGTCAAACTAATGCAATAAGCCATTTGAAGCATCATATGTATGGAAAAAAAGACTAGTAGGTGACATTATTATGATTCCGCTATTTTAAAAGCAAATTTTTCACTTATACAACACAATAAAAATACCTCCTCTGCACCTGAGAGACATAATTTTCATTTGTTTTGAGTTCTTGTCAAAGGTACTCTGCTGTACAGTGGGGGAATATATTATACTTTTAAGTAGCATAAGGAAAAACTCACTGCAAAGTTATTTCAGATAAGGAAGATATCCTGTTGGTGAAATCTAGTGAGAAAGAACCTCGCAGACGAGGAAGTTTTTGAGATGGCTCCTGTATGATACAAATTTAGCAAAAGTGATATCAGAAGGTATTTTGGGGGAAAGGAATGAAGAGGGGTGTTTAGGCAAACTGGGGCAAATGTTCAAGATGGGATTATGTAAAAAGATGCTTGAAAATTGTTCAAAGAATATGATGAAAAGGATGAAAGAAAAGATTCCTATAAAATGTTGCACCAGAATCAGCAAGCTGGAAGTCTGAAAGGAGGCAGTGGCTTGAACAGAGTAATGAATGGCTTACCGTGAACCAGAAGGAAGTGACCAGAAGTTAGGTGAGCATCTAAGCTGTAGTGGACTTACTAGGAATGAAAATGAGGAATGATCCAATCCATGCAAACTGGAAATTTAGGGATGCAAGGAGAGAGATAAGTGATAAATGTTGAAACAAAGAATATCCTGTAGTTTTGAAACCAGATGCCTAGAAAAATTGAAATCCAGGGACAGAAGGGCTATTGTGCTTGATTTTAATTTTGTGTGTCTGAGGACCTTTAGAGATACCCAATTCATGGAAAAACCTTTTAATAAGCAAGATCTCCCTCTATTTCAGAGTTTACTATAATAACAAAATGTCTCAGCTACTATAATTTTCTAAACAATTAATTATTGAAAGGAAGACTCATGTTCTATTACTATTGTGAGAATGACAGGAGTGAAAGGGGTCTGGGAAATGTTAAAGATCAATTTTATATCTAATGCTTCAAACTCCCTATGCAAATGACCAGCATGGGTGCTGAACACTGGAAGAGGTAGGATGACTGACCAGGCTTTTCTACAGCACCTCCTAGTTGAGCAAAGTTGAGTAGATTATTTAACTTTGCTGGTTCTTAGATTTCACATAGGCAGAGTGAGATGTGTGTGTAATGATTAATGATGTATGCTCATCTCTTTACACAGAGCTATTGTTAAGTATTAAGTGAAGTAAAAGAAAATGTCCCTGAAGGAGTCTATACACTATAAGACACTATAAATTGTGTGGCATGTTGGCACTGGGAGCAACTATGCAGTACTGGTAGATACTACTAGTTGTTAAGGATGGAATGACTGCAATTATCTCCACTAAAACAATGAATGCTACTTCTGTTACTGATGTCACTATTGAGGTTATTTTTCTAAGGATTTCTTTTTTAAAATTTTTTAATGTTTATTTTTTAGTTTTGAGAGAGAGAGAGAGAGAGAGGGACGAAGTATGAGCAGAGGAGGGGCGGAGAGCAAGGAAGACACAGAATCGGAAGCAGGCTACAGGCTCTGAGCTCTCAGCACAGAGCCCTAGCTGGGGCTTGAACTCAGGAACCATGAGATTATGACCTGAGCCGAAGTCAGATGCTTAATAGCCTGAGCCACCCAAGCACCTCTTGAGGTTATTTTTTTTAATGAATGGTGTATTCACCTTTATCAAAGATGATCAATTGATCTCTTGATTATGTCTATCTCCTCCAGAATCCATCACAAAATGATAGTAAAGGAATAAAAATAGTATAAATCAACAGAGATAGGACTTAATGTGGTGGCTGATTGCCAAAAAAAAAAAGAAAAGAAGAAGAAGGAGGAGGAGGAGGAATGAAGGGAAGAAAGAAAGAAAGAAAAAGGAAGGAAGGAAGGAAGGAAGGAAGGAAGGAAGGAAGGAAGGAAGGAAGGAAGGAAGGAAGGAAGGAAGGAAGGAAAAGAAAATTAAAAATCAGATAAAAAAGTGGTCACTGATTTTACAATGAAGAAGACATAGCAGAGGTTCATGGAGATATTTCCAGAAAGCTTTAAGACCCAGCAAAAGATAAAGAGTGGGAATGAAAACAGAGGAATCATCTGAAAATCATATACTGAATATTTGACTCTACCTCTTTTTGTGTGCGATGCTAAGATTATCAGCAAATAGATGTTTAAGTTCACAGGGAGAATTTTTAAGCATTTTCCTGGAGAAATTTATCCAGAAGCAAATGTGAGGAAACTCAAAGTCATGATATGAGGAAAGGGGTAAGTGAGGCAGAGAATTAAAAAAAAAAAAAAAAAAAAGGAAATAAAATGAACATTTGCCCCCTGAGTGGTCAAACATCATGCCTCCCACTGGGAGCCTGAGCAACACGCAACTGCTACATCCTTCCCTGGGAGGGCTAATGAAGACTCTAAATAAACTGCAGATTTTTAGAAAAGTAATATGTATGCATTCATATTTTGGAAGAGTATCCTAGCAAAAGAGACAGATGCCTACCCAATTACTAGATCTAGCCACCTATCTTTTGGTCTACCAGAACACATAGGCAACTGCCATTGTAATGCTTCCCTTTTTATATAAGAAGGGACAATTAAAGATCACCCGACACTAGAGGAAAGACCTCAAAGTGAAAAGCAGACAAAAGATGTAGAAAAATGGTATTTGTCTTCAGGAAAGACAGATAACTCTTTAATCAAACAAACATTTTAAATAATTACTCTTTCCACAAAAATGAGTTAATGCACAAACAAAAAATTTAAGTGCTATGAGAATAAAAATCAGAAAACCAGAAAGAACTCTTGAGAACTAAAATATTACAAAAAAATAGTTCAAGTAGTAGTTGTAAAGGTAAATTTAAGAAAATTTTTCAGAAAGTAGAACAAAAAGATATAAAGTTAGAAAATATAGAAATCAAATGTGCTTAATGGATCAATACTAAGAATAATTTCTGACTAAAAAAAAGTCCAAGAAAGCACAGATAGAAAAAATGAATCAAAGAATTACCCAAGAAAATTTCTGGTAGTAAAGGACATGAGTCTACAGACTTCCTCATCCAATCAATGAAAAAGTTTTATCCCAAGGCCAAATGCATTGAATTTTCTGAATGTCAGTAATAAAGGGAAGAACTTAAAGTCTTCTAAAGGTGGGGGTGGAGTGGGCATGCCACATATATAAGAATTATAATGACTTAAGATTTCTCAATAGCAACTATGGGTTCCAAAAGATAATCGTCTTCAAAATTCTGAAGGCATATAATCTTCAACCTTGCCTTCAACCTTGAACACTATGCCAAGCCAAAATATTCACTCATTATGAGGGTAGAATATTTATTCATGAAGTACTATATATACATATTCATGCACCCTATATATATGTTACTGTTTAAAAATTAAACCACAAAAGTAGATCCACCCAGGAGAGAGGAAAACAATTATGAAAAAGAGGTTGTCCATTAAAAATAGAGATTTAATAAAATGATATAGCATTTGAAAAAAAATATGGCTAGGTGGATAGCAAATTATGTAAGTGGAAATAAAAGCAAATTATTACATCCAAGAAGACCAAATAATAATATGAAAAAGGGAATACCATAATAGAACTTGGCTCTGTTATTGTAATTACATGTTCTAATGACAGAAAATTCAACTAATGCAGCCATAGTGATATAAAGCTAGGAAAACTTTGAAGTACTATTAGAGTTCTAGATACTTATCTGACATAAAAAGGTACTTTTGTGTAAGTTAGAGTGATCAATCTTCCAGGTTTGCCTGGTACTGAAACATTTCTAGGTGCAGGCCTTGGGGAATTAGGATCAGGACAGTCCCTACGAGGGAAGAATATTGTAAAAGAAAATGATAAAAGGAATCCTTTTTTAATTATTGTTATTGTCATTAATCATCACCATCATCATCATCATTATCATTGTTAGTAATAGTAGTAATCATAGTGGTATTATAAACCTTTGGGGTTTTTTTTTTTAACTTGAATGCATGCATCAGTTAGAAAATAAAGAGCTTTTAAAATATGATACTGCATTTGTCCTTGATGTCATTGTTGTGGGACATTCTATGCCATTTCAAAATAATTGATTGAAATGTAAGCATCACACTAAAGAACTATATGCCAGTATGAAGCCAAGAAGAAGTTTCCTTTGACTTAATGTTAGACAATTAAATTTTCTCAAAATAATGTGTAAATTCATGTATGATGCACAGAAATGAACAAATTGGTTCTCTCTCATGACAAAAAGGCCAATATATTTGTGTGATCTAACATAGATCCTGAAAACCTCCCCTATGTCTTTCTGAACATATGTATCGTAAAATTGTCTTATTAAATCAGAATCGTGCTTTTGTCTAAAAGATAGGAAACTGAATGATAGAAACCTTCTGCTAATAATATGAACAGCATTCCTGTAGTGCACATTACTAACATGTAGCCATACTTGACAGAGAGGAGTCAGACTGTCTGACAATTCAGCTCATCATAGTTCAGCCAAGGCCTTTAGAGGTCAGCTAAAACCTGCTAACTGAGTATCAAAGAAGCATGGAAATTACTGTTGCTCACTTAAAAGCTATATCCTTTTTTTTTTTTTTTTCTAGGGGAGAGAGAGAGAGACAGCATGAGCAGGGGAGGGTCAGAGAGAGAGGGAGATACAGACTCTGAAATCGGCTCCAGGCTCTGAGCTGGCAGTCAGCACAGAGCCCGACGCGGGGCTCGAACCCACGAACCGCGAGATCATGACCTAAGCGAAAGGCGGACGCTTAACCGACTAAGCCACCCAGGCGCCCCTCTTTATCAAGTTTTATTATGATCTTTAAATCCCACCATGACAAAGATGCACGTTCAGATGGTCTTTGTTCCGGAGTCACAAGGTTTACCTAGAGTCAGATCAAAGCTGCAGAGGCTGTTAACCCCTTCATCTCATTAGAGGGCGGGGGGAAACATCACTAAAAGGGAACAATGCACAGTCTAATGCAAGGTCTAAGATTTCTTTCCTAAGACCAAGATCCAAGCTCCGTGGATCCTATTCAGATAGAGGGTTGCAGCCAAGCAAAATGTGAGGGTTAGACGCTGTGCCCTTGATAGCACTGAATCAGCAGCACAGAACGGCTGGCTGGCTAGTTTAAATTGTGCATGCTTTGGCAGATTTTCAGTGCCACTTACAAAATAAATGATTCCCTTGTCATCATGTCAACATTCAAGGCACGTTCATCATTAATTCACAGGTCAACCAAAATGAAGAGACTAAATAGCATTGAGGGTAAAAGACTTCTACCTTGTTATGATAATACAATGCTTTGGGGAGATACTCTTTCACAGTTCCTTCCACCCAGTTTTATACAGACATCCACGTACTTTCTTTAATTTCAGTGTCTTTCATAATGTGTTAACCCAGAGCCAGACATGTTACACCGATTTTCTTACATTTGCAGGGTAATGCAAATTCTAAATGTGTAATGCAAATTCTAAACGTATCTTAGTCTGATTGCTCCTTCAAATCCTAAACACCTCAGTGTCTCCTGTTCTCAATTCTTCATTCATATGTTTTAATATTTTTATGTTATGACTAAATGTAATCAAACTTTAAAAAAATGCTTAGTATCCAAATCGGTTAAACACAGCTGAATCTTTTGAGAGCTCAAGCCATGAAATGTTCATGATTCTCATTTTTAATGATGATTTACATGTAAAGTATTAAGGGTTGGAGTGTTAGCATTTTAATATCATAAGAGAAAACCAAAAACATACACCAAACTATAAAAAGATAGTATTCAGATAATAAAAATATTTTTTTGGATATTTGCCACATAAATCCCCTACAAAAATCAAAACTGCCTGTGTATACTTTCCTAAAATAGATTCAAAGAAACTCTCAGCATTTCTATAGTTTATGTATGTGAATTGAATAAAAAAAAGGAAAGATTGGAATGGGAACAAAACAGTTTTTGGAATCCCATATGTTATAAAACATCCACTTATTAATAGCATAATTAATAAAAACCAGGAGGCTACATTATTGTAAAAGCACCCCTTCCCAGTTCTATAAACTATGTGCTCATAGCATATGTGCTCACAGCACTAAATGTTTATATGTAAACTGAAGAAGTTAATCAATTATCAAGGTATTTAAAAGTATTTAATAACAAACTTATCAGGCATTAGGCTGATCATGTGTTGCCCTTTTCAAACATATGTTTGGAATCAGAGTCACAAAAGTTACGTTAAACAGTTTGCCCTTTTAAGATGAAAACCAATATGAGACTGTACCTAACTACTGACTTTTCTTAATATAAAAATGATCTCAACATAATCATTACTCTTGGAATAGCACAGCATTTTGTTACTGCATCATTAGTAATTTATCACATCATTTAAAAAACAATAAAAAAGACAAAAAAATGTGTCCACCAAAAAGTCAGAACATCTGCATGGAAAGTAAATGTAGCATTCACACATCAGATTGACTATCTCCACAGTACATTATTCAGGTATTTGTAAACTGTATCTCACTGTCTAAGGACATCTGTGAATATGGTTTGGCCACATCAGGAAAGCAATATAATGGCAAGACAATTAATGTGGTTTATACAATGGTTATGTCCTTTCCTAAAAAAATAAAAGGTTATTTAAGCAACTTAATGAGTAAGGCTATTTTACTTTACATAGACAACAAGTGACAAATGATATTTATAATGACAGTCACTTACAAAGTATACAACTAAACAATTTTTCAAATAAACAACAATAATAATCAATAAATATGTTTAGTGATTAGAAATCAGAGAAAAAACACTGTTGGTTATCTTTATTATGACATAAAATTAAAAAAAGTTATTGAAGAATTTCTGTAATTGACTGAAAATTATTCTAATAACTTAGTCTATATTGTCTATCTTGAGTGGAGTAAGATGAACTCATAATATTCCTAACTTCTAACAGAATTTTATGGAGGTGCATTTTTATATATTATTTGTATATACATATATGTATATATTATATATACATGCATATGTAAATATATAAATACATAGTTTATATATTTTATATTATATATAATTTAGCTATATATAACCCATATTATTAACTTCTAATAGTATTATATGAAATACATATATATGTATAATTTTATATATATAAATTTTACAATATATATGATTTTAATAGATTTCATAGCATGCAGAAATATATCTTTCACTGGTGTAGTCTGGTGGAGTGTGCTCCTCAGTTCCATATTAGAAAAGAGGCTTGTTTTAAACAAAACAAAACAGCACAAACAGACTCATAAATACAGAGAACAAATCAGTGCTTGCCAGAGGTGAGAGCAGTGTGGGGATGGGCAAAATCGAGGAGGGGAGAGGGAGTTACAGGGTTCTGGTTATGGAAAGACAAAGTCACTGGGATGAAAGACACAGCATAGGGAATGTAATCAATGGTTCTGTAATGGTGCTGTGTGGTGACACACCCTTGCTACACTTGAGGTGAGCACAGTATAATATATAGAGTTGTGGAATTACAAAGTGGTACACTTAAAACTAATGTAATTGTGTCAACTATACTTTAGTGTTTTTTTTTAAGTTTTGTTTGGTAGTAAATCAGGATGGACTGATATTTGATCTCCATTATCTCTGTTACACACGTGCTAATCTTTTATTTGCTTTGGATATACTCAAGACATTTAGGCAGAACTTCTCCCCAACTCTTGTCTGACTAATTTTATATTTGCAGTGGTTCTCTGGCTTTTCTACAACCAAGCTTATGAGAGAGGCTAATCTCAGATTTCCTCATTCATGATGCTCTTTGTGGTCCAGTTAGTAGTAAGCCAGCCTCATCATTGCTAAATGCTTGTTGAGAGATGGATGAATACCACAGTTCCTACTCAGATATGCCAAAATGCAGCAACTGCTCTCATACTGAATGATATAGAAATGGTAAAATTGGACTTTAATTTTATTTGAATTTATCTACTTAGGGTCTTAAAACTGTACAGCATCTAATCAGCAGATATCTAATCTCTGATCTTATATAAGACTGTTTTTTTCAAAAACTTGATGTTGGCATCATGGGCAGGTAAGCAGCAATGATGCAATCACATTCAGTTATTTGGCAAATACTTATTGGGCACCTGTTCTCTCTCTTAAGTGCTAGAGCCATGAAAGCGAATAAGAAAGACATGAATCCTCTTTTAATGGACTTTAAAACCTGGTTGAAAGAATAAAAACAAGTAAACAAAGAGGTGTTTTTTTTTTTTGAAGAGGAAGAAACTGTGGGGTGCCTGGATGGCTCAGTTGGTTGAGCCTCCGACTCTTGATTTTGGGCATTATGGATCAAGCCCCACGTCAGGCTCTGCAGTGAGTGTGGGGCCTGCTTGAGATTCTCTCAATCTCTCTTTCTCTCTTCCTCTACTCCTCCCCAACCCAGTTCCTTCTGTGCTCTCTCTCTCTCTCTAAAAAAGAGAGAAAGAAATTGTGATACAGTATAAAATAGATGTAGGTTAAGATATGTCACAACAGAGGAGAGGGAGACAGCACAGGGAGAGAGATCCTTAGAAAAAGCCTCTGGAAAAAAGAAGTATTACATTGAGACATAAAGATAGAGAACAAGACAATTTTCTGAGGAACAAGGAACAAACATTTCATACATAGAAGACGGTATGAGCCTAGTGTTCACAAAGTTACACAATAGAACACTACATTGACTACGGTTACATGTATAAATATGTATTACTGTAATCTTTTACCTCAGATTATTTTCCTCTTGCTTTTGGAACATGTTCTGATTTTTTTAATGTTTTATTTATTTTTGAGAGAGAGATAGAGACAGCATGAGCAGAGGAGGGTCAGAGAGAGTGGGAGACACAGACTCTGAAGACAGGCTCCAGGCTCTGAGATAGCTGCCAGCACAGAGCCCGACACGGGGCTTGAACCCACGAACCATGAGATTTACCATTTTGGAGCTCAAAGTGAAGGTTACTTTACTCTTAATGAAAGGAAATTTTTGGAGCTAGGTTGTAGGTGAATATACTGACATAGGAAGAAAGTCCCATGAGTCCTTTCTGAGTAGGCACTGTTTGGATGCTAAGTGACTCATAATCACACCATGCTCTCATTTTAATATTCACTGTAAGGAAACTCTTACGTGTGACTAACTTAAGCTCTCATGCCATATATTTTTCTGTTCTATTTTTCATCCCTTGTGGAAACATAAAATTAGAGTTAAACATTTCTCAGTGAATTTTCACTATAAATAATAATAATGAAGAGTTTTCTGTCCCCTTTCCTTCCTGTATCAGACAGGATTATGCCGGAGAAGGGGAGCCAGTAAGAGATAGATACTAAGAGATTTATTGCAAGGAATGGGTGTATGTAATGGCAGAACTATTTAGAAAAGTCCAGAAACACAGGGCAGGCCACCCAGAATGACAGGCTAGCATTCTGGAGCATGGTCTGAAGCTGCTGTCCATAGGCAAAATTTCTTCTCAGAGAAGCCATCTCAAAAAGCTTTTTGACTGATTGAATCAAGTCCACAGAGACTATCTAGAATAATCTCTCTTACTTGAAGTAAACTCCTCATGAACTTTAATAGCATCACAAATACTTTCCTAGTACCTCCTAGATTTGTGTTTGATTGAATAGCTCATCAAATTGACACCTCCCTTTCTTTCCTCTCTTCCCTTAATAAAATGTTTGGTCCAGGTTGTATTACTTGGATCTGAGTAAGACAGGGATCCACACAGAAAGGTTGAGGAACTATAGTAGTCTAGCTTGATGTATCAGAGCCAAGTCAGAGAAAGAAAGGCATCTTTGCATGGGTATGGCACCAGCAGTGATCAATCAGAGTGGGAGATTAGAGCCTGAACAGAGTGAAGAGGTATTTATGTAGAAGGGTGGCCCAGCATGGGAAGGAGAGGCCTTTATGGGATAAAAAGAACATCTACAAGGGAGCAGTAGATAGAGCAATGGTCTGTACGAGACATCAAAGCCTCAGAGGAAAGATGAGTATGTCCACATGGGACAGTGGAAGTGATGGAGAGACAAGGGTTTTATTTGTGTGCATGCATGCATGCGTGTGTGTGTGTGTGTGTGTGTGTGTGTGTGTGTATGTATTCCTTAGCTTCATCCTCATGGTTGGCCTGGGAGCAGCAATATCCCATTAGTTAAGAGGAAAGGTATAGCCCAGAGCTTGGCTCAAATATTATTTTCCACTCACAGGAACCATGGCTCCTTGGGAAAGTAACTGACTCTGGCCCTGGGGGAAAATAAATACAAGATAAACCTGGAATATCTTATTATGCCAATAAGTAAGGAAGGGCTCAAAGAGTGATAGGGACATTCTAAAAGAATACAGAAGTCACCTTCTCCAGGGTTCCCACTACGGAAATCTAAAAAATTAGGGCTTCAAAATAAATGTAGTAATAGATTATTATTTATAGAATAAAATGAGCTCTACTTATGTAAATAAACAAACAAAGTTGATGAGGAGCAGGAAATTTTCATAGTCTCAAAGTATCTCTATCTAAAACACTTACTAATTACAAGAGGGTGGGAAAAGAATAATTTTACAGTGGAGAATCCCAGAAGATATAATTTTAATTAAATGATCAAAGTCAACATCACCAGTAATGGGATGATATGAAATCATACATCACCTGAGATAATGCAATAAGAATAGCATCACTTTTTAAACTACTTCTGATAAAGATAAATAGCCTGTGTTGAATTCTGAGACATATCAGACAAACATAGACTGAAAGACATTCCACAAAATAGTCGGTCTGCTATCTTCCAAATTATCAAGATGATGAGAGTCAGGGAAAGATGGAGGAAACATTCTAGATTAAAGAAGACTAAAGAGATGGGAGCATGTTCATCTAACTCTTCCAGGACCTTTGAGAAGAATTCAGGGTGAATATTTTTATTGATTGCATAAAGAGAGGCCTAGTGATCATGGAAATAAATAGACTTTACTGTCTATAAAAAAAGGATTCTTGCTAGGGAGGGTATGGGTAATTACACATCTATTCAGTTTTTTTTCAATGTAGGGAACCAATTATTACTGTTTTTTAAAATAATTTTTTAATGTTTATTTATATTTGAGAGAGAAAGACAGACTGTGAATGGGGGAGGAGCAGAGAGAGGGAGACACAGAAACTGAAGCAGTCTCCAGGCTCTGAGCTGTCAGCACAGAGTGCGATGTGGGGCTCGAACCCACAAACTGCGAGATCATGACCTGAGTCGAAGTCAATATTTAACCAACAGAGCCATCCAGGTGCCCCATTAATGATTACTACTTCCAAATATTTTTTTTCAGGTATATCCTCTGAACCAGTGTTTTTCAAATATTACTGGGCAGACATACAGATCACTCAGGGATCTCACTGAAATATCAATTCAATTTAAGATTTAAGGTGGGGCCTGGGGTTTTGAATTTGTAATTAGCTTCCAGGTAATGCTGAGGCAGAAGGTCCATAAACCACACTTTAAATTACCAAGTTCCTGACTAACATTAAGGCATGGGTAGAGTAGGATCCTAATATAAATGCTACTAGTCTTGTGTGACCATTAGAATTTGTTTAAATATATCACAAATGGACATAAGGGTTTATTTTAATGGGTTTAATTCCATAAGAAAATCATACATTCAAACTACTTTTAAGTTGTATGCTGATACTCAATATGTCTGTAGTAAGTGCATGCATGCTTTTAAATACCGGTAAAATGAATCACTCTCTTAACAGCTGATCAAAGTTCTCGGTCCACTCTTCTTTCTCAGCAAATTTAATCTTGTAATCTCCAATTGGCTAGGTGCATTATGGCTTATGTTTTGTCTGCCCCTGAAACAGCAGAAATGGGCCTCTGCCAGAGAGGGCTATTAGATTAAATGGGCAATTAATGTGATTTTCTGTGCCAACTCCTGTGGATTTTAGCCAAAAGGCTAAAGTGACACAGACTAAACATTTAATGTAAAGTGGAAGTGACGTGGATACAGAGTTCTAGGAAATTTGTTATCTGAAAGAACTGTGCTGCCTTCAAGGAATAGATTTTCCCCACAATCTTTGTGACTAACAATTATAAGCAGCTGGCAACAGAAGTGCCTTCTAAGAAGCCAAAGTACTTTGATCTAAATAAATAAATCTTTGAATCTGAACCAGTGAGTACATTAGGATCTTATTCTCTGAGGGTATTGTTTTACATGCCATGCACCTGTTTTCCCAGAATCTTCCATAAGGAAGAAATTCTCTACTCTTGGTATAGTCTGTCTATGAACCAGAAATGCTATGATTTTATAGGCTATCCAGGTAATTAAGTCAAACTAAGTCACCAAAGATGATTTGTAAGCACCATATATCCACCCTCCAACACACACACACACACACACACACACACACACACACACTCCTAATCTGGGAATAAAAGCAAAGCAACATTGGAAGTTTGTACTCTCAAGTCAAAATGAAAACAAATACAATGATCAAATCGTCGCTATCTAAGCCTAACAAATCTAGGGGTTCCCACCAATCTAGACATAGGTCTTAGACAAACCATCCAGAAAACCATCTCATAGTCCCCCTCGCTAATAAATGAGCTGAAAAGGTTTTATCAAGATGTGTACTGTCCGCAAGGTGAATAAAATAGGTGACAAAACTACATGCAGGAAAAAAAAGAAAGCTGTAAAAGGAATATGGCAATACATGTATGCAATAGTAGAAAGATAAGAGTAATTTGATCTAGCAAAACAGCCAGAGATAGGACGGAGTAATACGTTTTCTATCAAAGAAACTAATACTTCATGGTTATTTTGTTTCTTCACTTTTTAAGAAAGTATTAATCATTTATATTTGAGATGAGGGGAGGGGCAGCGACAGAGGGAGGCAGAATCCCAAGCAGGTTCTGCACCATCAGCACAGAGCTGGATGTGGGGCACAAATTCACGAACCCAGAGATCATGACCTGAGCCGAAACCAAGAGTCAGATGCATAACCTACTAAGCCACCCAGGCACCCCTGTTTCTCTACTTTTTAAATTTAGTATTAATCTAGGTTTGCATGAAGAAGGACCTGTTTATTAGAAATAAATCTGTTCATTCTAAACGAATCAATGGAATGTAGAAGAAAGGACTATTTTTGAGAATATGAAGTTCTTGGTGTATCTAGTTCAATTTGCCTCTACAGGCCACAAAGATCTGTGTCTCAGAAGCTCTCACTAGCTTGCTACAAAGAATTATTCCTGTTTTTCTTGAGCATCAGAACCTGCAACACAGAATAGGGAGGAGGTAGCCAGATACTATTTCTCGGACACAAAGACTAAAGGGTCATAAACCCCAGTGCTCTCAAGTAACTCTTCCTTTACTGCCATGGTTCCCTGAGGGAAGCTTGAGACTCTGCAGCAAACCAGGAACTTGAACTCGGGAACTAAGGAGCATTGAGCCATAGCACAGTCAGGCTTGTGCACCTTGAAATCAGTGGAGCTTTACAGGTTAGAATTTAACTTGGAAAATTTGAAATTGCACATTTCCCTTTATAATTTCCTCATGGTACTTGTCCCTCACAACGTGTTTGTGATCTCAGTGAGGGACACCACCATGCTCTCTTGTACCCTGATTGTGAAGTGTGGGGTTACCACACTCTCTTTTCTTCACCTGCTCTACTTGGCCATATAATCCTGTAAGCAATCAATCATTTTCCTATACATATATGCAGCCTATGCTGTTAAATAGTTAACAAGATAAATAAAAAACAAAAGTGTGTATATATGTGTGTATGTAAGTTTATTATCAATTTTACTAATATAAAGGATGTGTTACACACACTTTACAAATAATCAAAATATATAATACTCTATTGAAATCCCACACAGCCAGTCAGGTCTCTCAGATGCTTTAGCAGATTTTTACTGAAGTTTTGTATGCAGAGGAGATCTGTGGTTGCAACAGACAAAAATAGGTAAACAACTATGTTTCCTACAGAAATGTTGGTTCATATTCTCATTTGTATTAATGATTCAGAGAAAAGTGAAGTAAGTAAGATATATGTAGTAAATTAACTCATTAGTAATGCTGAGTGATGTCTTTGCTGAACTAGATAACAGATTTTGAATACTAGCAGATTACTTCCTCAATTCTTTGTAGTATTTTCAGTGTGATGGCACAGACACACTTTATGATTAACCTGGATCGTTCAGTTTTGTCACCACTTTCTCAAGTCTAGAGAATTACAGAACAATGCATCAAGCCTAATTCACAGCAGTTTCAGATTTCTGTGGTGTAAATACTCCCACCACCCTGATTCCAAGCTACCAATGTGACATCACTGAATGCAGCCATCAACAATGGCACACGACTGCACAGCATTTTCACCATAGAGATGAAATAGATGTAAACAGTATCAAGAGAACAAGAAATAGTTACTGCTGTAAGATAATAAGGAAATGATGAATTTTCAGTGTTACCTTTATTTTCAATATAGTATATATATTACTATACAATGTAGTATATAAATAACTTACACGATTTAGCTTTTATTAATAGTTATGTTTAACAACTAGTTTGCTAAATTCTCGCAAATTTAATAATATGCTTTCATGAGGGGCGCCTGGGTGGCTTAGTCAGTTAAGCGTCTGACTTTCGCTTAGGTCATGATCTCGCGGTTCGTGGGTTCGAGCCCCGCGTCGGGCTCTGTGCTGACTGCCAGCTCAGAGCCTGGAGCCTGTTTCAGTCTGTGACTCCCTCTCTCTCTGACCCTCCCCTGCTCATGCTGTCTCTCTCTCTCTCCTAGGAATAAATAAAAATATTAAAAAAAAATAAAAAATAATAATATGCTTTCATGAGCCCATGGGAATTGGTTTTAGCACACTGTTGCATGGCCTATCCCTTCACTATACCCTAAATGCCACCACCCTGTCTAGGGCAGGCCTAACAACTACTTTACTTGTCTGTTAAGGTAACAGCCGATTGGCTTCATTGTGCCTTGACGACCTTTGAAACCAGCGGGAGCTTGCATGAATATGACATTTTCCTGCTTAAAGTCCTTTAATAATTTCCTTTTATTTTGAAGGTGAAACCAAATGCTTTGTTATTATAAACTATTAAGTTCTGAAAGTATATATACATACGGGTGTCTATATATATATATATATATATATGTATATATATTTAGTGTTTATTTATTTTTGACAGAGACAGAGTGAGCATGTGTGTGCATGCACAAGCAGAGGAGGGTCAGAGAGAGAAGGAGAGAGAGAGGGAGAGGGAGAGAGAGAGAGAGGGAGAGAGAGAGAAGGCCAAGCAGGCTCCACACTGTCATTGCAGGACCCTACACAGGGCTCAAATTCACGAACCGTGGGATCATGACCTGAGCCAAAGTCAGAAGCTTAAGATGCCAAAGTCAGAGCCATCCAGATGCCCTAAAAGTATATATTTCTTGATTTCAACTCTCCAAACGCTAACAAATGAACTGCAATGCTCTAGGCAAAACAAACCACTTACATTTCCTGAACACTTTCTCCTACATTTGATTTAATTACCTTTTGTCTTCCCCCAATTTTATTCCCCTGACTTATTTAGCTCAAACCCTTGCTACTGAAACCTCATTTGACCTAACTGGGCCTTTCTCTGTGCTCCATGCAGAGCCTGTTCACATCTGCAGTCTGAATTTTCATAGTTGATTTATTTGACTACCTCCTTAAATAGTTTGAGAGTTCCTTGTGTAGCAGCAAATTAACATTAGTTTCCTTCAATGTGAGGAACACTGCACTAAGCAGCTTCCATATTTATCTCGTTTGCCTGAAGGGATAAGTAATATTTTACATATTAGGAAACAGGGTCTCAAACAGCAGATACGTATTGCCTGAGGTCACATGGCTCTAAATGGTGACAGTCAGAATAAATTTAAGGTAATCACGAAGACAGAGATTAAGCTCTGCAATGTGCCAGGCTTCTTAATTTATCTCCAGACTCCAAGAGTCTAGCACAGCACCTGGAAAAAGGAGATGCTTGGTAACAGTGGAGAATTTCACTTAGAAACCCAGTGACTCTCAAGTGTTAGTAGGACAGCTGATTAAAGCCGAGTCACACACCCCACTCCAGACCTACAGAACATGACAACATATGCACATTAAATATTGACAAACTCTGGAATAATCATGGGTGTGGGGTATCATTAGCTTTAGAAACTATTTTATATTTTTTCATACTGCTCACCACTGCAGTCTGATACACAGTGGCACACAATTACACACCGTTTCTGCCATGCAGATAGATACATTGAGAGCAGCCTGAAGCATCACCTTCCCTCTTCTGTGAATAGACAGAGAATCATAAGGTTTCTAACACAAGTCTACCTAGTTTTGTTAGAAGCCTTACACTGGACCTATCCCTGAGAACCAGACATCTCCCCCAGAGCAGGGATCTGTGCTGGAGCCAGCTCGTGCTGATGGTATACACTTCATCCCATTGTTAGCTTGAAATTGGCTTTGGTGGGACGATTTCCACCACGGAAACCAGGAAAGGCTATCAATTAGGCCTCCCCACCTCGTCCCCAAGAACCAGTTTCTATACTTTTACCAGAATGTTACTGAAATCACCGACCTAGTACCTGCGGTCACTATGGAACAATCATTTTGGAGAGGATGGTGAGAATGTCCCTCTTAGATTTCCTTGGCCTTATGTTGTCAGGCTCATTTGCCAGCAGCATCTTATTTCAAAACTCTTTCCATATAGAATTCTCCTAGTTCAATCAATATTCATTCCCTTGTGTCTTGTGCTTTCATTTCACATCCTTAAATTGTTAGCAGCAGTTTAGTGCTGTTTTGGATTCATGATGGCTGTTTATATTATCCTCCAATTTACAATCATGTGTGAAATCAATGTCTTTTTTTGTCCTATCTGAAGTTGACCTTGCTAATATCGTCCCATAATCTGAATATCATTTCCTAGCTTATTATTCACTAATTTTAAGAGTTCACCGAACAACTAATCCATGTGGTACTACTTTTTGCTAATTCATTCTAGTTAAATCTGAAAGTAAGATTACAGGAAGCAGACAACATTATTTTCACATAATATTTACTCTTGTCTCTCCATTCTCAAATTTTGTTTGAACTCCATTCCAAGTGGAAATTGTACTGTGGTTAAGTAGCTTGTTTTAAAAACATAAATTGTATTTTTCCCCTTTTGGAATGCCTAAAGGTTTTAGCTCATTAATTGAAATTGTGAATTTGAATTATTTAGCCTGGAAAAGAAAAGGCTATTTTTACAAAGTAAACTAGACATAAATTCAACTTACAGAGCTAAAAAAAGAAAAAGAATAAAAGAAGATCAGGAGATAGTATTGTCAAAGTACCAGTGGTTACAGAGAGTGTTTTAAATTTCCTTTCCTTGTGCATTACTTGAATAGTTTGTACTCTTTGATTGCATCTAGCAGATACTAACTTGAGACCATTTTATTTAAAAGAGGGGTACTTATTACAAGGATATAAGGATATATCACAGCAGCTAAGGCAAGGATGAAAATGCAGCTAGCCCATATTAAAAGAACTAAAATCAGGAAATGGAATGCTACATAAAAACCAGAGGGGGTTCTTTCACTTATTTCTCTGTCTCTGCCATCTTACTGTCTTTCTGTAGACTATCTTTTCACCTACTCAGCCCACACTTTAAGAGATTACTTCTGTTTGTTAAATCTCCTCCACCTAAGACACAAGCCCAGACTGAGACTAAAAAAAATCTTAGCCCAATTCCAAATTCTCTGGGAAAGGACCCTGGTCATTTTTATTCTCAGTATTTTACTACATAATATAACCATAACTGTTGGGGACTGCATTAATTCCATGCTGGCTAACAAATTACTGCAGATTTAGAGACCTAAAATAATACACATTTATTATCTAACAGTTACTGTGAGTTCACAATGTGGATGTTTGCTTCTTCAAAGCCAGCAGGAGACTCTCTCTCTCTAAGAGGGGGTTTTTTATTACAGAATATACTCAAGGTAGTGGCATCTCATTGCCTCTGCCATAGAATATAATTTAATCAGGGCAGTGACATCCCGTCACACTTGCCATATCCTGTTAGTTAGGAGCAAGACATTGGTTCCATGGTCACACAAGAGATGATAGAAGGGTACACTCATTGGAGGTTATCATATATGTGTCCACCACAGGGACCCACCTCTACATCCTATGGATGTGGGAAGGAAGGGAAACCATTCTCAGAGGAATTATTACAAGCTAGATGAGCTGGCAGACATAATAAAAGGTATCTATAACATCTGCTAAGACCAAATGACATTGGAATGACTAGGCACCATCCTGTAAGGAGTTTAAGCAATAACAGCTGCAAATCTGTCACTAGTTTCCACTTTTAACGAAAGCATCTGTAATGTTTCTTCTTTAAATAAAGTCTTACGTTTGGGTAGGTATCCTTTTTCATGTTATCATGGCATTCTTTTATTTCTAATTAACAAAGATCTTTTAGAATGGATTTTAAATATGATCAAATGTCCTTTAGGCATGAGAGAATTGTTATTTTTCTCCTTTAATTATTAATGTGATGAATTATAATGATATCTTTCCTCATTTTGAACCACCTTTACTTTTGTGGAATAAAACCTGCTTTGATTGAATAAAACTGTAAATATTCCATAGGAGTTGATTTAAGATTGCGATATCTACATATACAGAGATTGTCAATATTCATTTTTCAGGCAATTTTTATCAGCTTTTGGTGTCATGGTAACGTTAGTATGGTAGTAATCTTTTCATTACTGTATGCTCTAAAATGCATAAAATAACAAGGAAAATATGTTTCTTGATGTTGTGGTTGAAATTGCCTGAAACTTGTATTAACTCAAAATTTTTAGTAAAGATAGGGAATCACTTCTAAGGCAGTATTAAAATATTTTCATAGTAATTGGACAGTTTAAGTTCTATCTTTAATAGGTCAATTTTCTTACATCAATTTATAATTTATATTTGGATTGCCACAACTTGTATTAAGTATTCAAGCACCATTTGACCATAAACTTCACTCATTATTTATTTTACACAAAACTTAGCTAATAGTCTGCTATCGACCAGAAGCCTTACTGATAGCACAGCAAATTAACATGTATTTTGTATCTTATATCATTATATACTGTATTCTCACAATAAAGTAGGCTAGAGAAAAGAAAATATTATTAAGAAAATCGTAAGGAAAATAACATTTATAATACTGTACTGTATTTATTTAAAAAAAAAAAAAACCACATGAAAGGGAACCAGTGCAGTTAAAGCCTATGTTGTTCAAGGGTCAATTGTATTTATTTATAATTATATTAGATGTTCTCAGTTTTCTTACTAATAAATTAAAGCAATTTATCTTTACACAAGAAGTATGAATACTCTTTTGCACACATCTTGCCAGTAATAGGTATTGAAACTGTTAATTGTTTTCAAAAAAATTTTTTTAATGTTTTATTTATTTCTAGGAGAGAGAGAGAGAGACAGCATGAGCAGGGGAGGGTCAGAGAGAGAGGGAGTCACAGACTGAAACAGGCTCCAGGCTCTGAGCTGGCAGTCAGCACAGAGCCCGACGCGGGGCTCAAACCCACGAACCGCGAGATCATGACCTAAGCGAAAGTCGGACGCTCAACCGACTAAGCCACCCAGGCGCCCCGAAACTGTTAATTGTTTTCAGTATGGCTAGTATGAAGTATAATTTTGTTATTCTTATCATAAATTTGAAAAAAAAATATTTGCAATAAAGTCTATAGATAGGCAGTTAAAATTATAATATAAGAAATTCTTAAAATTCAACAAGAAGATAATGAAAATAAAATTTTGAAGAGGCAATTCACAGAAGGGCAAATCAAAATCTCAACAAGCATAAAAGGAAAGACACAAACTCACAGGGAAATAAAAATTAAAATTGTAATGGGCAATATATACTCTGATCTATTCCTCAATTCCCTCTCCTATTGCTACTGATTTGATTAGACCAACACTACTCTTCTTCAAAATGTTATTATTTTTCAACAAATTACTGTTTCATTATAAAAGCTGATATGTCACTTGTAGCTTCAGTAAATTTTATCCTATTTATTTATTTTTAATTTTTTAAATATTTTATTTATTTCTGAGAGAGAGACAGCATGAGCAGGAGAGGGTCAGAGAGAGAGGGAGACACAGAATCTGAAACAAGCTCCAGGCTCTGAGCTAGCTGTCAGCACAGAGCCCAATGTGGGGCTCGAACCCTTGAACCATGAGATCATGACCTGAGCCAAAGTTGGATGCTCAACTGACTGAGGCACCCAGGCGCCCCAATTTTATCCTATTTATATCTAATTGATGTATTTATCATATGAAGTCTTCCTAGCATATATTTACCTTAGTCCATATGGTGTTTATTTTTCAATAAGAATTTACAGTTTCTATTTATAAAATTCCTTTATGATTCTTATTTATTTCTAAAAGTTTTAATTTTGTTTACTCATGTCAACTTTTATACAACTATACAATTCATAATTGTGTAGTTCAAATCCCAGTACAGATTTTAAAAAAATGATGCTAGCAGTATGCTCCTAGGAATCTCCTGGCTTTGTAGACATACAATCCTATCATTGACAAAAATAGACATCATATTACCTCTTCCAATATTTGTAGTAGCTTTTCCATGTTTGATTCATTATATTCACAGAACAATATTAAATAGTATGCTATTAGTAGGCATTTATTTATAGTTTTATATTTTATTGAAATGGATTTAGTTTTCACACTATGATAATGTATGCTGTGAAATTTGATAAACTATAATTATAATATGTAGTAATTTCTTCCATTTATATTTTGTTATTAGAAATAACTGCTGAATTCTATCAAATTCCTTTTCAGCATTGATTCATATGACCAAATTATTTTCTCCTTTAATAGGTTTAATGAATAATGAAGATCAGTTTCCTGATACTGAATCACATTTTCTGCAGTAAAGTCCCAAACCCATAGTATAGTATCCTTAAGATATGGATGGATTGTATTTTCTAATATCATATTTAAACTTTTCATTTATGTACTAATGCAAAATGGTTTATATATTTCTCTTTATGTGGTCTTTATCATATTTTATTATAAATAATCTGACTTTTTAAAGTAATCTTGTAATTTTCCACTTGTATCTATGGCCTGAGAAAGTTTTTTCAAATATGAATGTCATCTGTCCCTTAAGGGAGATTTAGTAAATCCTATTGCCTTATTTATTTATTTATTTTTTTTAGAGAGAGAGAGTGTGTATGTTAGTGGGGGAGAGGAGCAGAGGGAGGGATGGAGAGAGAGACTGAGACAGAGAGAGAGACAGAGAGAGAGAGAGAGAGAGAGAGAGAGAGAGAGAGAATCTCAAGCAGGCTCCACATTCAGAATGGGGCCTAATGTGGTACTTTGAGACCATGACCCTGAGATCACAGCCTGAGCTGAAATCAAAGAGCTGGATGTTCAACCGACTAAGCCACCCAGTCATACTTTATTGCTTTTATAAATAACAGATTTTTATTTTAAACACTTTGTAATATATTCTAGGAAAAAATTTTATTGCATATTTTTCTGCCTTTTTGTCAACTTTTATAACTTCTATTTTACTTGGGAAGCATTCATTTCTTTTAAGTTTTGAAATAAAGTATCTTAGAGTTATAAAGCTATTCCTTTATAATTTTTAAACCTTTTCTTTTACCTACAGTTGGGTCTCTTTTGCCCATCTAATATTTTATATTTTTACTATCTTCTTTTTTAAAAACATTAGATTAATGGTCACATATTCGCTTTTAATAGTTTTTTTAATCTTAACAAAATTTATGAAATAGTTACTGTCGTCTCAGATTTATAGATGAGATATGAATTTCTCCCAATCAAAATTACATAAATATTTTATTTTACTATTATTTATTTACTTATTTACTTATTTTGAGAGAGAAGAGTGCATGTGCACATGAGAGTGGGAAGAGGGCAAAGAGAAAGAGAGAGAGTAAATCTCAAGCAGGCTCTATGCTCAGCATGAAGCCCAATGTAGGACTCAGTCCCACAACCCTGGGATCATGACCTGAGCTGAAATCAAGAGTCAGACACTCAACTCACTGAACGATTCAGGTGCCCCAAAATTAAACATATATTTAAATTATAAAATCTATTTTCTACACTGAAAAGTGATAGTATTTCTAGTGATGGTAAGCTTATATATGGAGATAATATTTGGCTGCCAGTGAACAGCAAGTGAGAAAATCATGACAATGCTTGTCCTCTTCAAACATGGCAGTTGTACTCCTAAAACTTTATCCTAAGGAAGGAATTAAGATCCTACAGAAAGTGTTCACCAACTTGGGATGCTTATTATGCTTAACATAATATACAATCTGAAAAAAAATTTGAGACAAAATACATGACCCTGAGAGAGCTTTGAATAAATAAAAATGGTACAGTACTACAATGAAATGACTAAACACATAAACTATGCAATCATTAAAATAGTTGCTATAGCTGGGGCACCTGGGTGGCTCAGTAGGTCAAGCATCCGACTTCAGCTCAGGTCATGATCTGACTGTTTGTGGTTTCGAGTCCCACACCAGGCTCTGTGCTGACAGCTAGCTCAGGGCCTGGAGCCTGTTTTGGATTCTGTATCTCCCTCTCTCTCTGACCCTGCCCTGCTCATGCTTCCTCTCTCCCTCTCTCAGAAATAAATAAAACATTAATTTTTTTTAAAAAAAATAGTTGCTATAGCTGGGGTGCCTGGGTGGCTCAGCTGGCTGAGTGTCTGACTTCAGCTCTCATCATCATCTTGCAGTTTGCAAGTTCAAGCCCCGCATCAGGCTCTGTACTGACAGCTCAGAGCCTGGAGCCTGCCTCAGATTCTGTTTCCATATCTCTCTCTGTCCTTCCCCCACTCACACTCTGCCTCCCTCTCTCTCTCTCTCTCTCTCAAAAATAAACATTAAAAACGTTGCTATGGCATTCCTCATATGAAAAAACATCTGTGAAATAATATGACAAAATTTTACAGCCAATATGATCCATTTTTTAAAAACTACAAATAAATGCAGGCAAATAAAAGTCTGAAATGTTGACACTGGTTGAATTATGAGTGTTATTTATTTTTTTAATTTGCTTATTTATATTTTTATAACAGTTATGTGCTTGTGTAAGAGAATATCAAAAATCCATTTCCTTAAATATTTAAGTTAAATATAATTGTTCTGATACCATTATAAGCAACAGCAACACTTGAGTTCTCAAACTTTCTGACATAGTGAATCACATCAGTGAGGCAGAAGAGTTCATGCTCTTCCTATTTATGCTATCAATTTATTTATCTGTACATTGATTCCACCCAAAGTAACACATTTACCTAAACTAAAAGCCCCAGAACAAATGTCACTAGCAGAGTATCTGATTTCTATGATCTCCCAGTTAAAACTGTTCCCTTCACACTCTGACCGTTATCTATTATCTCTTTTCAAGGCACTTACTACTTTAGAGTTTTAACATAGATACTTGTAGAATGACCACTATTGGAATGTAATCTCCAGAAAGCCAGGGAATATATTTACTCACCTTTGTATCTCTTAACTGTGCATGTGACAGTGATTTAAGTAAAATAAGTAATGGATTTTGCGATGAATGAAAGAATGAATTAGAATTGTTGTGAAGACTGTCACTACAATGACTCATGGAGAAGAAGGCATGTTTTAGCTTGGGGTCCTTAGAAACAAAGCTTCAGGCAAGGATAAAATATCAATACTTGATTGGGGGTGTATAATTTCAGAGCACCAAAAGAAAAGAGAGCTGAGGCATTAGAAGCATTTCAAGGTAGGGGCACCTGGGTGGTTCAGTTGGTTCAGCATCTGACTCTTGGTTTCAGCTCAGGTCACAGTCTCAGGGTTTTTGAGTTCAAGCCCTGCATGGGGCTCTGTGCTGACAATGTGGAACCGGCTTGAGATTTTCTCTCTCTCTGCCTCCCTCTCTGCCCTCCTCATCTCTCTCTCAAAATAAATAATAAAACAATAACAATTCCAAAAAGAAGAAGAAGAAGAAGAAGAAGAAGAAGAAGAAGAAGAAGAAGAAGAAAGAAGCAGCAGCAGCAGCAGCAGCAGCAGCAATGCAAGGTAATGCCTTTCCTTCATGACAAGCCACAGAAAAATCCAAGTACGCCCACTCAAACATTCCGGATACCACGTGCAAGTCACAGAGGAACCACTCTTCAAAACAGTGTAGCAGAAGGAAAAAGGAAGAGACAGGGAATTAATCTGCCTGCTTTATCTGACTCTTGTCTCCCCTTGTTCAAAGTTTGCCCTACAGTGAGTTGACCAGATCAGATCCCATATCTCCTCACACTCATTTCTGGTTATATAACATTTGGGCAATGGCTCAATAAGTCAGATCCTCTGTTTTGTGTCATGTGGCCTTGAGATGTCTAGAAGTTCTGGGGAGAGCCAGAAACTCCAGCCATATTGCTGATGGTCCTCAGGAGACTCACCTCATGGGCTAGCTTGGCATGTGTAGGCCTTGGTAGAGGCTGAGAGGGAGTTAAGTGGCTCAGGGCATGGGAGGCAGAGATGACTGAGAGAATTAGGAGGTTAAGAAGAGGTAGTCAACACAAGGTAATACCTAATTTCACTGAAATATAAATAAAGCATTAATTATTTTCAAGATCAGAAAGAAAATACTATCATTAGCATTTGGGTTCTATTGTGAGATGTTTTCCAAAACTTAGGAAAAAATGAAATAAGATTGTCCTATGAGAATAAAACTAATAACACATAATTTATTTGTGCAAAGATATGCAAACAATTAATATTGAATGCTTACTATGGTCCAGCCATACACTAAATGCTTTTACATTAAAAAAAATAACTATCACTTGGTACACACAAAATTCTTAAAGGTGGATACCATTAGGACTCCAAATTTAAAGATGAGAAAAGTAAGGCTTAGACACTAATTTTTCCCAAATAACATAGCCAGTATGTAACGGAGGCGATTTTCTATCCCAGGGTGTCTGATTTCAGAGATACTTAGTGCACTCAGGGCACTTAGTGTACCACTCCCAAATTGCAACAGGACAAATTACTGCAAAGTAAGTACTGTGTGTTCCTTGAATGTATCAAACAGAGTGATTACGAACCAGAGTCAATCACCCATGGCAACTAAGGGCAACAGTATCAGAGGGAAACAGCACTGCTCACAGATACTGTGTCTAAGTCGGAGTTTGAGACTATATCTGAATTTGATGGCAAATATATAAGGAAGAGGGAACTTCAGATGCTTAACCCCAAGACCAGAGGAATATATTATATATAAATGCAATTCCATTTGTGCTTCATATACTAGATTCTGGGAGCTTCCATCCTGTATCAGTCATGATGAGATTGAGCTTCACATATTTGGGAAAGCACATTTGAGAGATTGCAAGGTAGGAGCAGAATCTGGACAGCAGTGAATTCACCAAAGAATGGGACCTCGTGTGTTTTTATTTCTCCTGATGCTATTTTTTTTAAATTTAATGCCATTTGCATTTTTACATTTATTTTATGCTTTTTCAATTTTGGTTGCGATCTTGCTCAGATAAGAGTCACTTATTATATCTCAAACTTGATTTTGCCTTAAAATTTCTATTTAGCAAGAAGCAAACCTAAAAGCATAATTCTACATCTCAGCCTATATTTTGGCCTAACACTTGGATTACTTTTTTTTACTTCCTATTAAATATAACCAGATACCCATTTTTTGATAGCAGTCACTAGGTCCAGGTGACTAGCCTCTGGCACAGACCATTCAGGGCTTTACATTTGGACATAAAAGAGTGATAGCTTCCATCTGAATTCTTTGCCCAATTAGTTAACCTGAACTCACCTGATATGGGTGTGGCTGTGAGTAACCATCTTTCAGGTTAAAAACTTGTTGTGTTTATTTATCCCTTTCCATCCGGTGTGTCTGGGCAGTTCAGTTAGTTAAGCGTCCAACACTTGATTTTTGGTTCAGCTCATGATCTCATGAGTTTGAATCCCACATTGGGCTCTACACTGACAGTGCAGACCCTGCTTGGGATTCCCTCTCCACTCCTCCCCTGCTTGGTTTCTCTCTCTCTCAAAATAAATAAACAAACAAACAAACAAATAAAACATTTTACTTGTCTCTTTCCATTCAAAATGCACTGTAAGAATCAAGAATCCATGGGGTTAATTTTGTTGCCTAGAACACTGGCTTACATCACCCACCTCTCACTCTTATTCCTTCTTAACCAACCCACAGATTTCAAGGAGACTTTAATAACAAACACATATAAAAGTTCTTCTACATTGAAATTTTACACACACTTGGTTTAATAAGCCCTGGTTAGTTTGAGACTTTAAGAAACAGAAACCTAACAATCTCACTGGAGATGTGAGACTTGCTCTCTAGCAGCCTTTTGACAATTTCTAGCAAGTGGGGTAGAAAGTGTACCAGGAGGGAATGCACACTGTCACATCCAAGGAAAGAGAAGGTTTTGTAAATTCACAACTCACCTAAGGTTCACCTTATTTGTTACAAGCCTCTTTGCTTTCATTACCTGAAATTCTGTAGGAGATACTGGTGACCTAAGCGAAGTTGCTTAGTTCAGTGTCAAACTAACGAGATTGTATTATAGAGTTTTGGGTTTTTGTTTTTGTTTCTTCATTTACATTTGATGGAAAACAAGTTCAGATCCTTTCAACGCTGAAAAGAAAATTTTGACTTACACTAGTGTTCAGTCTGGTGCCAGACTGCCAATGAAATTCAAATTTGCATATTCTGAATTTTATTCACCGAGACTATTCTAATAGAGTGATCCTTCACCTTGGTGCATTCAACCGTCTTAAAATTTCCTAGATCAAACTGCTCTGTTCCTTGACTAAAATGATGTTAAAATTTTAAAGAGGAAAAAGAAAAGAAGAGAATGGTATTAAGGCAAAACTCTCTGCTGTAATGCTATAGTTTATTTATTGTAGACTCTTTAGCCATTTTACCTACATTCATTCCATAGTTAGGGCAGTATTTCTCAACTCTCCATCAAGTCTGTGAATAAAGCAAATCCTCTACCAGAAACCCAGAAATGTGTGAGGGCTAATGCACAAAGATGCAAAGAAAGAAAACTCAAGAACTCATACTTGCAATGGTCTTGCTGAAAAGGAAGCATGTGGGAGAATTACTCTTGAGACCAGTTCCCTAAGCCAACAAGGCGAGGCTGTAATCTCTTGGAGATGTAAAAGTTGCTCTGCAACTCCAAGGTAATGTCAATTTTGAGAATGGAGACATCTGCTATGCCGTCTAATTAAATTAATTATTTTCTATACTTCATATGATTGAATTAAATGCTGAAAAGCAAGAAAATTGGGATTCTCTTCTCCTGTCAACAGCCTTTCCAAAGGGGAGGATTCTTCTTATTACTTGTGGCTTACTGATTTATAATTATCTCTTAATTGACTCTTGATAACCACATTGAATATTTAATATTATACTATCATTAGCACATTTATTATTCATCTAAATCACACAATTGTGGCAATTAAGTTGGCTGCCTTTTAAGCCTTTGGTTCATTGATCCTTAATTACACTTATAAGAACTGCACTGAACAGGAAAGTTGCTAAGTGGCACAATTCCATTTTGTGGCCCTAAAATTTGTGATTACTTCAGGTAGATTTCGAAAGTAGAATTGAAATTTTCAGTGACATTTTCTTTCTTTATATCCTGTACAAAATTTCTATTTCTCTTAATAATTCTTTTGTCTCCACTTATTAATTTCCAAATATTTAATGAATACCTACTGTTCCAGACATGATACTACTAGGTACTGGGTATAAAATGATGAATAAGGTGAATTAAGTTTCCTGCACTTATGAAGTTTACATGATTGATGTAAGAAAATAGAAATAGGTAAGAAATAAAAATAAAATAATTCAGATTGATACTAGGGAATTAAGGGGACATTTTTTTTTCACATAGAAGTAATAAGTGCACAGAAGAAAAAAATAAGGTGCTAAGGATAGCAAAAACCCTTAAAGATAAGTTATAGTTTGAGGGATAGAAAGCCATTGAAGAAAAAACAAAACAAAAACAAAAACAAATATCATCTAGGCCACTTTGAATCCTTTACCATAAACAAGAGAAGCTGGACTTTTTCATTCCAGATCCCAGCTCTTCCCCTTACTTGCTGCATGAACTTAGGTTAGTGGTGCAACTCCACTGTGCCTCAGTTTCTAAACCTGTGAAATGGAGACTATATTTTAGAGGGTAGTTGTAAGGATTAACTATGTTCATCTATATAAAGCAATTAGAACCATGAATGTCACACAGTAGTAGCTATTATTATGATCATTCTTATTATCATTATTAGAAGATCCTCTAAATAGCAGTGCCAATTAGGACCCATAAAGTAACTGTATGCACAAGTTGGGTACTAAGACGAGAAGATGGAAACTGATGTTTGCTGTGAAGGGGAGTATAATATGCCACCCCATAATATACCTCTTTGGCATATTGATTACTGTGAGCTGGTTATTTACAAGAAACAGCAGACGTAGGAAAAGCTCTGAAAACTGAGAAATTATCCTTCTGTAGGAAACGTTTACATTTATAAGAGAAAGCTTCATTGTAATGGTATCCCCCTCTCAGTACTAGAAAGAGAAAGACAATTATAACTCTCTTTCTTAGAAACTCATCAGTGGAGAAGGGGAAGGACTATATAACAACCTACACCTGTCACTGCTTTTCCTGCCCCCCCCCCCCATAACCAGCCGCCAGCCCACACTCTCACATCTTCTTTTGTCTTTAGCTGGAGATGATATGATGATATTTGAGGTGGTGGCTTGGGCCATCTTGGAGTGTTACTCAGTTTCCCCGTGTCTCTCCCATGTATACTTGTTATTAAATTTCTATTGAATTTTTTCCCCTGGTAATCTTGTTACAGGGAGTGGGGGTCCTCAGCCAAGACTAGAAGGGTAGAAAGATAATTATTTTTTCTCTCCACAGTTGCAGGTTTTCTCTGTGTCAATTACTGGGCTACTTGTTTATACGGAGTAGTTCATTTCATCACCAGCAGATTATTCAGGTGGATATAATTATTTTCTCTAGGATGTAAATTCTATGAGGGCACTTGCTGCATCTGCCCTGCAACTACCTCTTTGATGGTTCATCTGATGTGTCACCTTGGTGAGGCTATGGTGCCCAGTTGTTTGGTCAAATACTGACCTAGATATTGTTTTGAAGGTCTTTTGTAGATGTGATTGACATTTAAATCAATGGAATTGCATAAAACAGATGATCTTCCATAATCAGGGAGGGGTCATACAATCAGTTGAAAGCCTTAAAAGAAAAGACTGAGATTCCATAAAAAGAAAGAAATTCTGCCTCCAGACTGCTTCCAGATTCAAGGTTGTAATATCAAGTCTTACCAGAATTTCCAACCTGCTGCCTGCCCTGCAAATTTTAACTGTTGCCAGTTCCCACAAGTATGTGAGCCAATTCCTTAAAATCTTTTTACGTTTCTCCATTCTTTTTCTCTAGAGAACCCTGACTAATACAATCTCCTAACAATGTTACTGTACATAGAAGTCAATCAGTAAATTTTCATGTGTAGATATATGCACTAAAAAATGAATGAATGAATGAATGAATGAATGGGGATAAAGAGGCTCAAAAAAGTTGAATACATGTTTTCACACTCATAGAGCTGGCATGTGGTGAGGTTGAAATTCAGACCTATGTTTATCTAAATTCAAAGTCATGATACTTCCTCTCTTAGATCATTCCTTCCCTTCTGTAGACCCGATAGACAATAACAGTAATAATATCATCACTATTACAAACAGCTCATTATCTCCCACACATCTATTTATTTCCCACACGTAGTTTACCAGACAACAAAATAACTACCCAAACCCAGGTCGCCTGATTCTAGCATTTTTGTTCTTTTTGACTTTTTGTTCTGTTTGCTAGTCAAATAACTTCTATGTCTTTTTCTTTTCCATGTCATTTTATTGTTCTACTCTTTCCAAAATAAATCACTTAATTTGAATTCTGCCATTTGAATGACCTTGTGATCCTACACAGTTGGATCAATTTCTCTGGTAATCAATTCCTTTATAGTGATTTCTTTTTAGGTGTCTCTAGGCAGAAAATATTTCATTAAAAAATATGTCAAACTTTTATAATGTACAAAAATATCCAAGCTGTTAAACATGACATGTAAAGATTCCATGACCTTTATGTTTCTCTATGTTTCTGGCTATGTCTCACTCTACTTGTAGTCTTCAATAATACGAAACGTACCTAGGTGTCTTCATAAGCCATTTTATACTTCCATATCTTTGCTTACACTGTCTCCCTATTTGGAATGTCAAAATGCAGAAGTAGTATCATTATGTGAAGGATTTGTTTCCTAAATTTTTTTTTTTTAATTTTGTTAACATTTATTTATTTTTGAGAAACAGAGAGAGACAGAGTATGAGTAGGGGAAGAGCAGAGAGAGGGAGACACAGAATCTGAAGCAAGCTCCAGGCTCTTAGCTGACAGCACAGAACCTGATGTGGGCCTCAATCTCACAAACCACGAGATCATGACCTGAGCTGCAATCAGATGCTTAACCAACTGAACCACTCAGGTGCCCATTTCCTAAAATTCTTGATGGTACCATGTGCCTAGGTTTGCACACCTTTACTTCTAATATAAGTAGGTACACCTTACAGCAACTTCATTATACTGAATTTACTGATGTATATATCTAAATTTTTGATAGTTATAAGTAATTTGAATTGAGAGACCACATCCAGTGCATCTATATGCATGTACTACATAGATTTCTCTTTATATAAGAGCTTAACAACTGCTTTCAAATTCAACTAAAATAACACTGAATTGGCTCATGGCTTCTATTTAGAGATTTTATATATGTGTATTTTATATATGTGTGTATATATATGTCTGTATACATAAGTATATATTTGTTGTCTCTATATAGATTTGTTTATCTATAGATATATAAATATAGATAGAGATCACAAAGTTTTAGTATAAACACTTCTATGTGACACAAATTAGCTAGTGACAGACAAACACTTTTTCTATGAACAAAAAGAAAATTATTTAACTAGAAAACTTTTGCCATGAGATCAGGAGATACTAATATTCAAGTAAAGATAAAAACTCAGACAGGTGAGCTGGTCAACTTGAAATTACCTTCAGAGAACAATCCACAGCAGCTCACGTGGGGGCAATCTTCATGCCTGTTGCCATGGGGCCACACAGAAAGATCATCAGAGACATTCACGTGGTGAACCAGGAAGATCTGTCAGATTACCACTGCCTCCCTCACTCTATCTGAAGGTGCTTTGAGCCCGACATCTAGAAATTTTCTCAACCGGTTGCTCTCCCAGCTCAGAAACTGAATTTATAATTTGCTGGAAATAATAACCTTTGTTTTTCTTTTCTTTCCATAGAAATGCTTCTCATTAAATTACCTGATTGCTCACATCATAAATAAGCTTAATTTACGTGGAAGTTCACCTGCACTACTGCCTTCTGAAATAAAGTATTCTCATTTTCATCCTGTGCTCAGTAATCACTAGGATAAGTGATTGCTAATACACCATGTTGTGCCTATGTAAATCACTTTAAAAGATTTTTACCCATTTGAGTTATTTGGTTATTTGGTTAAATTTTGGCTCCTGGGAATCTGTGCTCTGGGGAATTTTTCAATCTTTAAGTATTCTTATAATCATCGTATTAACCTCTCTAGTGCATTGTATACTGTTGAGTATTTTCAGTCACCCTTAGCAGCCACTCACATGCCAATTGGTATCCATGAGGATCAGTAAACTGGATGAAATCAGCAGTAACCATGTAACTGATGAAGACCAGTGAGTACATGGTCCAACGGCCTGACAACTTAACCAATGGAAACAGAGAATGTGTGACTCTTGGGCCTGACTACATCAATAGTTGTATCAGCGAGTCCTCTTACTCAACTATAGACCCCAACAGTTATCTTATTGTACTTTCCTTTTTTAAATTATTTTAATGGTTTTTTTAAATTTATTTTTGAGAGAGATAGAGACACTGTGAGTAGGGGAGGGTCAGAGAGAGAGGGAGTCACAGAATCCGAAGACAGGCTCCAGGATCTGAGCTAGCTGTCAGCACAGAGCCAACGCGGGGCTCAAACCCATGAACGGTGAGGTCATGACCTGAGCCGAAGTCGGATACTTAACCAACTGAGACATCCAGGCGCCCCTCATATTGCACTTTCTTGAGGCATTGACAATGACTGGGACACTCAATTGCCAGGCCAGAAAAACCCTGCAATGGAATGTGTAGAAGACCACATCCCACACATCCTCTTCCCTGAGCATATCATGGGCTGAACACATATCAACCCCCACCCATTATTACGCACTCTCTTCCTATTCTCCTGCACATACCCAATACCCCCTATATCCCCAGCATCTCTCTATACATTGCTAGGAGTCCACCTTGTAGAGGAGAAGTCAATTGTTAAGGCTTAAGCCTGCCACCTCCCCTGGCTGCCAGCATGCAAAATTTCTCCCTTTCTCTTTTCCTAACCTTTATCTCTTGAGTTATTTGCTCCTCTGGCAATGAGTTTATCCGTGTTTGTTTGGCAACAATATTGGCAAACCTAGCCAGAGCTGCACTCTTGATTTGTCGGATACCCTTGGGATTCCTGGGATGGAGCAGTTGGTGGAAGCACCAAGTCTTCCCCAGCCATTTCCTGAGTTAGTGGCCATGATAGATCTACAGCGGTGCCCAACAATAATGTGCTATGGCCGGTTGTACTCAGCCTGCTGAGAGAATGCCCAAAGAGGTTATTGTTAAAATAAAATACAGAGACCAACCTTGAAAATTCCCTGAGCAGGCAACACCAGTTTAATTGTACAAACAAAGCCTAATTTAGCTTATTTTGCAAGACTAATTCATCTTGGGTCATTTCTTGCATATGCCCCTAGAAGTTAGAAGCAAAACTTAAACAATTCCCCAAACTTGATATGAGTTCACCAGTAACCAATTCACTATCATTTAAGAAAATGCTAATATTATAACCTATCACTGTGAAGGATAAACAGTCACTGCTTTTTCACTATAATAGCTGCTTTATAACAATGTACCCTTGAGCCTCATTCCATATTTTGGTTTGAGTGCCCCTGGTTTGCAAAATTTGGGGTGTGTGCACAATTATCCTTACTAGTGAATACTTCAGTGATTCACTGTTTTTAGTTTTGTTATTGCTGAACATTTGAAAGCATAATTAAACTTCTATAAACAAGATACAAAAAGTTGCTTAAAGGAAGTCATATACGCTATTTTTTACATATGTGTAATTCAATTAAAATATTTGAAAACTGTAGAAAAGGGGTACCTGGATGGCTCAGTTGGTTAAGCATCTGACACAGGCTCAGGTCATGATCTCTTGGTTCATGATTTCGAGCCCCGCATCGGGCTCAGTCTCCCTCTCTCTCTGCCCCTCGCCTCAAATAAATAAATATTTTTTAAAAACTATAGAAGACAAAAAAGACATTTTAACTTCAAAAGAACATGAATGCTGATCAGCTGGCTCCTCTCTATATATGATAGAAATCATAAGATATATAATGATAGCTTCAATTTTTAAAAGAAAAACTGCCAATTTAGAATAAATTTAGAGTAAAAAATATTCTGCAAAAGTGGAATTAAGGTGTTTTCTGACAAATCAAACAAGTGAATTGGTGACTAATAAGCCTATATGATAAGACACATTAAAGAAAAAATTTTTAGGTAGAAAGAAAATGATCACAGGAGAAAATGGTGGAGTCATGAAGAGCAACAAAACAAAACAACAATAAGGATAGGGTATGTAAAAAAACACAATAAAATGATGATTATGTATATATAATTATATATATAGAAAACTGAATCTAAATCACCAAATCAAGTAAAAATTGTCTTTTTTTCCAGTCCATATTTAAAGATATTTAAAATCAAGGGGGAGGCATAAAAGCCTTTTTTTCTTAGAGTGAAATTTTATCCAAGGACATACTTAGGTATAAGGTCTGTTACTTGTACTCAAAAAACATAATTTGTAACCTTTTTTTACCACAAGAAACATTTCCATTTGTACTTGAACAGTTAACTTAAACAGGTGAAGCCCTGCGCCCAAAGTCTAACTCCTGAGATAATAAGCAGTGTGTTGTTTTCTGGCTCCATTACTGTAGTTTGAGTCAGGTTTGACACAGTTCTAATAAAGAGAGAATTCGGCACATATGTCATCATCATTGTTTATTGTGACTAGTTTAATAAAATTAAATCACAAGCAGATTCCAAGTCCATATTGCATTGGGTTAAAATCTTGAGCTTTGGAGTCGGACAGGTCTAGATTTAAATACATGTTGGTATTTCATAACTATAATCTTGGGCAGGTTGGCTAACCTCACCACAGAATGGAAATAATATCCTATATCAAGATTGTGATAAAAATGAAATGAGCTAATTTATATAAAATGCTTGGCAGAGAGCTTGGCATTTTATAAATCCAGACAAAATTGTGACTGTTATTCTTCTTTTCATCAGTTCAGGAGTTCACAGAATTCATTGTTTTGTAGTCCCATATCATTATATTTCCTTAGGTAGTGCAGAAGGGGGCAGGGAAAAAGGGAACAGGTAGAGGAGAAGAACAAAGGTTTTGGACACTACTTTGAAAAACAAAGCAAATAAAATTATTCCCCAGCAATTGAGAAATGAAGTGATTAAAATGTTATAATCATGCCTAATTTGAGAAGCTCTAATTACAAAAGTTGAACACTTTGTGAAGTCATAGAATGCTTTAAAACATAATTCATACTCTCCAGAATGAATACAGGATATGAATGTTAATCTTTCTGAAACATATGAGGTCTTACTTGGCCTTTCTTTTTTTTTTCATGAAATCATGTGTTGATGGACTCTGGCAACATCTGACTCTCAGACCTTCTTTCATCTATGCTTTCATTTATTGATCAATCTCCTATCTAATTAACAGGTCTTGTTTTAACTATCTGACAAGTCAATAACTTCCATCAAATTAAGATAAAATCTTATGGATGTTGGAGCCATTGTGTACCTTCAATAAGAAAATGTATCTATCCGACCTTATCAATAATAAGTTGAATTAATTGTCTAAATCTCAGAAAGCAACATTCTTATCTTTATTTTCAATTTGTCTTAGGTTAAACACTCATGTCCACATCCACACATTCCTAAAATACCAAAATCTCAAAGCATTTGAGAACTACACACACACACACACACACACACACACACACACACACACAGAGTTTCTGATTTTACATTTATTCCAAGTGTATGAAGACTAACATATAGCTTAAGCTGTTCTTTATAGAGTATAGTGTGGAATATACAGAGATTCTTTTTTCCCTCTCAGGTATACTTGCCATATTTCCATGTGTATCCATAACACAAAATAATGGACTGAATAGTTTTAACCCAGGCCTCTAGTTAACACTCAATAGAATCATTTGGTTACATGTTTTACTACTTGACCCTCAATCAGTTGAGGAAGGTGACCAAATCTTATGTAAATATCTGTACCTCTAGTTCAAAACAGTGATGAATAAATTACTGCCAATAAAACATTATAAATGGATATTTTTCACGAGAGAAAACATTATTATATTGCAAACACTATCTTTTTTTTAACCTTTAAATAATGTGTACTATTTTATAACTCTATCCAAAGGACAATTTTTTTCAACATTTCACATTCCTTTTTACCAACCTCTCACTCCCACGCTGCCTTTGCACAGGTGAGGAAGAAATTAGGAACTATGCCATTAAAAATGCATCAGTGTTTCCAGAAGCTATTGGAGGAGGGTGCATTTGAGCCTCAAACTTTATCCACCATCTAATTTTTTTTTAATTTATATTTTTAATATTTTTATTTATTTCTAGGAGAGAGAGAGAGAGCGTGAGCAGGGGAGGGTCAGAGAGAGAGGGAGATACAGACTTTGAAACAGGCTCCAGGCTCTGATCTGTCAGTCAGCACAGAGCCCGATGCGGGGCTCGAACCCACGAACCATGAGATCATTACCTAAGTGAAAGTCGGACGCTTAACCGACTAAGCCACCCATGTGCCCCTAATTTTATTTCTTATCATGGAACAAGTAGACATTACTTCATGATCCTTCCCCAAGCTAAAAAACCAAACAAACAAAAAATCACTGGCACCCATGCATCATTTGGCTGCGAATGATAACTTATTAATCAATTCTCTTTTCCTTGCAGAAGAGCAACAACATTTTAAGAGCAGCCTTTCAAAATTTTCAATGAGAAGATAATTCTTCAGTATAGGAAATATAGGTGTGGGGCAGATCATTTCAGCCAAGTCATTCAGCATTCTTTACCTGTGACTACAATAAAATAGGAGCAATGTCTTCATTTTATTTTGACACATATTAACTTTCAAATAAATATACTTGTAAGAAGGAAGAGATGATAATGATATCTACCACACAAGATATTTTTAAAGATCAAGTGAAATAATAATGACAAATGTGAAATGTGAAGTGTCAGAGAAATAGTCATTATCATCAGCAATATCATCATTGTTAGTACTGCAATTATGTATAGGTGAAATAACCTATCATCTATGCAATGCAGTTTAAAAACATCTTGAAGCTAGCATGATAAAACAAATTGTCCCGGCAGCCTCTGAATACTATTAATGTACTATTTACTTGTTAGAAATAAACAAACACCATTTGGAAGGAGATTAATTTGTTATTCATTCACAAGCTAGTATGAATTAATCAAATCAGATCATTTTAATCTTAGTTACTAGTGAAAAATGACATATTGAAGTGTAAGAGGAAAGGAGGAGTCACAATTTTTTGGCATGGGTCACAGGAGAAGCACAGGCCTGGTTAGAATCCTGGAGGGGACACTCTTCTGTTAGTGTAATACAGGACAATGCTGTAGAAGTACAAGGTTGAGAGCTGTAGCAATGGGAAGTAATGTAAAAACAAACAAGCAAACAAACAAAAAATCAAGGTTAACAAAATTTGTTGGCCTGTTAAGGGTCTGACTGGCCATCTGTCAACAAAGTAACTAAGGGAGGGAGTAAAAGCTAGCATTAGTTTGCAAGGAAGAACATACTTATGTTTAGCTTGACCAGATAAGGGAGGCTACCACTATGATCTCCAGACTCTACTACCACTACCATAAGCTCTGATGCAGTAGATGTGTAACTAAGGTTATTTCCTGATGATACTGTATAAGTAAAAGTTAAAAGGAAACATGGGAAAGAATATTGCAAACAAAAAAGAAATGTGTTATTTTAGCTAACAAGATAGCCTTATGTGTCAACTGTGTAAAGAGGAAGTCACAAGAAGAGATTGCAAGTATGTTTTTTAACAGAAAATGAGGTGTTAGGATCACTTTCTGCCTTGTTTTTCGGACCACACCCCGAGTGAGATATGAGACCATGCCTGAGGAGACACCAACAAATTGCAATTATTCATAGCAGAATATTTATTATAGTGAACTAAGAAAAAAAGAAAGAAAGGAAACAGGGGAGAAGCGCCTGGGTGGCTCAGTCGGTTAAGTGTCTGACTTCAGCTCAGGTCATGATCTCACAGTTCATGAGTTCAAGCCTTGTGTCAGGTGCTGCTGACAGAGCAGAGCCCGCTTTCAGATCCTCTGTACCCCTTACTCTCTGCCCCTCCCTAGCTCTTGCTCTCTCTCACTCTCTCAAAATAAATAAACATTGACAAAAGAAAAACATGTTATACAAAGCATAGTTGAAGAAGCTTGTGTGTAAAGGAGGTTCATATATCAAGGAAATTAAAGTCATAGAAAAGGGAGATAACTGGGATGGCTGTGTACAAAAGAGACATTCAGTAAGCAGGTATGAAGGGCTATATCCACACCCAGTCCCTGCTCATACAGCAGGAGTATTGCCCTGGGAACAGCGGGAAACTGTAAACACCCAAAGTTGTGGGTCTGCCAATGAAAAGAGGCAAGGTTTAAGAACAGTAATTGCAACAAATCACATCAAGTCAATAAAAGAAAGAATTCTCAGGCAAGACTTCCAGAACGGAGATCTTACCAACAACACAACTATGATTCCGTGATTAGTGAGAAGAACATCAAAAACCTAAAAAACAACCACCTTTAAGTCTCTAGAAATTGTCCTAAGGGCATACAGAAAACAGAGAAATGTATACTGGAGAACATCGATAAAATCTTGCTAAGAATAGCAAGTCTGTAACATTTTGGCTACTCTCCATTCATTTCACACCCTGTAACCTAGTGTTGCAGAATTTTCACTCTGGTCAAGTGTGCCAAAACTGGGCTCACTTGTCTGCCTGCTTCTAGTCTTGTGCTAGAGTTTCATGCTAGAGGAAACAGAATGCCAGTGTTTCTCACTCTCCCCACCCTTGCCACCAGCTCCCTGTTGCAGCAGCTCTATTCTTCGCATTCCAGCCCAGAGGTCTGGAACTCATTTTCCCCAGGGAGCCTCCACTCATGAGGAAAAAGGTCTACCAGTAGTTAGGGAGGTCAGTAATACTGGATCCATAAATGTATGCTTGTTTTCCAGTTTTTCTCCCCTTTTCCTTAAAAGATACATAATTATATAAAGTAATAATTTTAACTATGTATTGTCAGATTTTCAACACACATACATGGCATATGTATGCTAATAAGAGCATCAAAAGTGGAGAGTGAATAGAACTATATAAAAATTATGTTTGTATATCTCATAGAAATTAATTTAGGATAAATTTGAAATTGATTCTTATAAGCAAAAATGTTGCACACTGTAAGCTGTAGAGCAACCACTACAAAAACACCATAAAGCTTTGAAAATCATTTAGAAAGTAAAATGTTACATAAGAAAATATTAATTTGGTGCAAAAGGAAGCAGAAGAGGTCAATAAAGGAAGAAACAAGTGCAAATATACAGAAGGAAAAGTATAAAATGTCAAGTGTCAATGCAGCAATATTAATAACATCAACTATGAATGGACTAAAAATCAAAGGGAGTGATTATCAGATTGGGTTAATAAATAGGCTCAAACAATATGGTTTTTACAAGAGACACATTTTGGATTTAAAGGTACAGTTAGGTTCAAAGTAAAGGTAGTTTGGGGCCCCTGGATGGCTCAGTCAGCTAAGCCACCAACTGTTGATTGAGGCTCAAAGTCGTGAGATCAAGCCCCATGTGGGGCTCTGCACAGACAGCATGGAGTCTACTTGGGTTCCCCCCCTCCTCTCTGGCCCTTCCCACCCTTCTCAAAATAAATAAATAAAGTAAAGGATGTTTAAAGATATACCATATAAGCAGCAGTGTAAGAGAGTTGGCATGGCAGTACTAATGTCCGATAAAATAGACATCAAAATTAAAATGAAACAAAATTTTCCTACAAATAAAGTAGGACATTTTACTATGAAAAAGAATCAATCAGAAAATACAATAGTCATCAATACATACACATCCAACGAAAGAACTTCAAAGTACATGAAATAAAAAGGTGACAGAATTGAAGGGAAAAAATAGACAAATCAACCATATGTGTTGGAGACTTTCATGTCCTCCACTCCCAATAAAAGAAGGAGCCTCTAAATAGAAGGGAAATGCAAAAACAGAAGATTTGAAAAACACTATAAGCCGAAAAGACCTAAGAGAAGCCCAGAGAATCTTCCACCCAACAACGGAAGAATACTTATTTTTCACCAGCACATGTGTAACACTGTCCAGGGTAGACCAAATTCTGTACTAGCCCATACAACAAGCCTCTATAAATTAAAAATTACCAAACTCATACAAACTTTGTTTGCTCCCTACAGTGGGATGAAATTAGAAACCATTAACAGAAGAAAATTTTAGAAATTAAAAAATACATGGAAATAAAACCCTAAACTCCTAAATAGTCAGTAGGTTTAAGAAGAACTCAGATGGATATTAGGAAATGCTTTGAGATGAATAATACTACTATTAAAGACTGTTGTCAGTAATCTTTAGAAAGAAATGTATGGCTACAAATTCTATAATAATAAATCTCAGATAAATAATTCAGTAAAAAAATAATAGACATTAGAATGGAAATAAAATAGGAAAAAATATAGAAAAATTGATGAAACAAAAAGATGTTTTTTAAAAAAGGGTAACAATGTTGACAGATGCCATACAACATCGTACTTAATTATGAAAAGCTGAACACGTTTACCCTTAGATCTGGAACAAGAACAAGATAGATTTATCAAATTGGAAGTTCTAGCCTGAGGAGGCAAGAAACAAAATTAAGCTATTCAGATTAGAAAAGATGAAGTAAAATTATCTGTATTTGCAAATAAAATGAGTTAGGTTGTTGAAAGTTTTAAGGAATCCATTGGATTAAAAAAAAGAAACTTTTCATATGGAAATTCTAGAAAACTTTAGAGAAACCAAAATAATTTTTAAAATGAAAAGAAAATTGGACTCAGAATTCCAATTTTTAATTATTTTATGTTGATTTATTTTTGAGAGACAAACAGAATGCAAGCGGGGGAGGGGTAGAGAGAGAGGGAGACACAGAATCCTAAGCAGGCTCCAGGCCCTGAGCTGTCAGCACAGAGACTAATGGAACCTTAAACTCACGAACTGTGAGATCATGACTTGAGCCAAAGTAGGATGTTCAACTGACTGAGCCACTCAGGTGTCCTCCAATTTTTAAAACATATTTCAATCTACATTAACCCAAACCATGTACTACCAACATAAAAGGATGTATATAGACTAAGAGATTGAATTTAAAGTACAAAAATAAACTCTTATATTTATGGCCAATTGATTTTCCACAAGGGTGCTGAAAAATTAAATGGGAAAATAATAGTCTTTTCAAGTAATTTTGCTGGAACTGGATATTCACATGTATATGTAGAGTTACATATACAAAATGTAACTTTATTATCATTACTTTTTATTTTTTTAATGTTTATTTATTTTTGAGACAGAGAGAGACAGTGCTAGTGGGAGAGGGGTAGAGAGAGAAGGAGACATAGAATCCAAACCATGCTCCAGGCTCTGAGCTGTCAGGACAAAGCCGGACACAGGCCTGGAATCCATGAACTATGAGATTATGACGTGAGCCAAAGTGGGATGCTTAACTGACTGAGCCTCTAAAAAAATGTAACTTTATAAAGGACCATTGTGACACGCCTGGGTGGCTCAGTCAGTTAAGCATCTGACTTTGGCTCAGGTCATGATCTCGCAGTTTGTGAGTTTTAGCCCCGCATCCAGCTCTGTTCTGATGGCTCATAGCCTGGAGCCTGCTTCCAATTCTGTGTCTCCCCCCGCCCCCCGCTCCTTCCCTGCTCTTGCTCTCTCTCTCAAAAATAAACATTAAAAGTTTTTTAAAGGACCATTGACCTAAATGCAGGAGATTTAAAAAAAACTCTTAAAAAATAGATGTGAATATTCATGACCTCAAATTGAGCAAAGCCTTCATAAAACTGTTACCAAAAGTATAAATGGCATAAGAAAAAATGGATAAATAGGACTTCATAAAAATTAAAAACTTGTTCTGAAAATGATACTATCAAGAAACTTAGAAGTCAACCAACAGAGCAGGAAAAAATATTTTCATTTCACATATTTGATAAAGGACCTGTATCTAGAATAAGCAAAAATTGTTACAAAGAAAAAAAAGTTCAGCATGATTAGTATTCAATAAAAGCAATTTTAAAACAAAATAAGATAATATTTCATACCCTCTTAGGATCACTAAAAAAAAAAAAAAGCAGACAATAACAAGTTGGCAAAGATGAGGAGAAATTGAAATTCTTACACATGACTGGCAAAATACAAAATGGTACAGCCCTCTTGAAAAACTATTTAACCATTTCTCAAAATGTTAAACACAGAGTGGCCATATGATCCAGTTCCACTCCTAGGTGTATACCCAAGATGAATGTAAATATATGAAATATATGTCCACACAGAAATGTGTACATGACTATCTATACCATCATTATTCTTACTAGGCAAAAGTTGGAACAACTGATCAATGGATAAAATATGGTATAATCATGGAATAGAACACTATTCAGCAAGAAAAAGGGATGAAATACTAGTACCTGCTACAATTACATATATCATGAAAACATTATAATAAGCGAAAGCAGCCAGTTACAAAAGATCACATATTGTACAATGTCCAGAAAAAGCAAATCTATATACAGAAAGTAGATTGTTGCTTGTCTTGAGCTCAGAGGGAAGATGGAGGGTGACTGCTAATGAGTATAGGCTTTGTTTTTGAAGAGATGAAATGTTTTAAAAATAGAATGTGACAGAAGTCACACAATCTGTGTAAGTACTAAAAACCATTGAGATGTACACTTTAAATAGGTGAGTTGGATGATGTGTGAATTATATCTCAATAAAGGTGCTTTACAAAAAGAGTCATGGGGTATCTGGTGGTACATTGATTGAATGTCCTACTCTTGAGTTTGGCTCAGGTCATGATCCCAGGGTTGTGAGAGGAAGCCCCACATCAGGCTCTGTATTGGGTATGTCGCCTGCTCTCCCTATGCCCTTCCCCTGTGCACATGCACATGCGCACCCACACTCTTTTTCTCTGTCTCAAAAAGAAAGTCACCATGAATTAGGTCATAAGTGATTAAGCAAAAAATCTAAAATAAGTGCACATGAATTATTCTTGAATGAAAAAATACAAAGTAAGTGCACATATTGAGCTTATTTTTATTGACCTACAATTATCAGAATGGAATCTCCCTTACTTCACATCTGTTCTTAGAGTATTATAAATTATAATTACTCCTCTTAAAGAGGTTATATTTCTTTATTCTTTCTTCAATCATTTAAAGTAATCACTAAATGAAAAATTGCTAAAAACAATAAGACTGTTTAACTCAGAAATTAGAAAGCAATAGGCAGGCACACTTGTCTATTTAGTGCACACATTTCTGTTGTTGGATATCTAGTTGTATTATTGCCTTAACTCATAAAATTAAGACAGAGGAAGGTAGCCTTCCTGAGATTTCTTAACTAGGGAGCTAATAATTTAAATTAAAATGTTGTTCTCTTCCAACCACTTTAAGTGTATGAAGTTGTTCAAAAGCTGTTGAGTAAGGGGAGTATTTACCATAAAAAAGAATTTTTCTATACTCTTGACAGGTGAGGTGTGATGCACTGCTCTGAACGCTATGTGTACTTTGTCCAATGGTAAAACTGATCAAGGAGTGCCTGGGTGGTTCAGTGGGTTAAGCCTCCGACCTCAGCTCAGGTCATGATCTCTTGGTTTGTGAGTTCGAGCCGTGAGTCAGTCTCTATGCTAACAGCACAGGGACTAGAGCCTGCTTCAGATTCTGTGTCTCCCTTTCTCTCCTTGCCCCTCCCCCACTCACACTCTGGCTCTCTCTCAAAAATAAATAAACATTTTTAAAAATGATCTAATCACTGCTGAACAGTGGGTCATTTAAGGAAGATGTATTTTCTTTTTCAATATATCTAAATGCTATTTAATATTTCCTATATAAAACAATATACTGCAAATTCATTTTTAATTTTTATTTCAGGAAGACTGCATTCTATTCCTTTTTTTAAATATTTATTTTTAGGGGATAGAGACAGAGACAGAGTCAGAGCATGAGGAGGGGAGGGACAGAGAGAGAGACACACACACAGAATCTGAAGCAAGCTCCAAGCTCTGAGCTGTCAGCACAGAGCCCGATGTGAGGCTTGAACCCATGAACGGTGAGATCATTACCTGAGCCAAAGTCCGAAGCTTAACCCACTGAGCCACCCAGGTGTCCCCTGCATTCTATTCCTATTAACTTGTATGTATCCTCTAATTAGATCATTAGAACCATGTTTTCAGTGATTTCTAATATACCTTGGAAGAAGGCATCCAGTAAACTATGTATCAGTAAACAATTTTACCTTTGTTTGATCACTTTCACATTTGGTGTGACTTGACAAAATTAAAGTATTTGCTTAAGAAATTCAACATTTTTTCCCACATTTTTGATCTAGCTTCTACCTCCTAGAAGATAAGCACTACACACTTTCAATTTCTGTTTATCCTTGAGTCTACCATTGTGTCAGCTACATAAATATACATAATTTTTAATTAAAAAGAACTCTCAATAGAGGGAGTTTCCCACAATAGGATGTGCTGCTTTGTGGTAGTGACTTCCTCCTAAGTATTGATTGATCAGCACTTTGTAAGTATGTCAGAAGTATGGAGTCATTCACTTAAGGGGAGTTCAGGCTGCATTAAATCCATGGTCCTTCCCAATCTTGTGATTTTGTGGTTATGGGTATATTGCACATTTACTTCTAGATTTTTTAATATATTTTCATGATTTTTAATTTTTTTCCAATATTCTTTCCAGAAAAAATGTACACCCTTCCTTTATTCAGTATCAACTAATTGTACATAAAAATGGCACTGCTTTTATAAAAGGCACTATCTGGTGAGTAAATAAAAGTTCATCAAATCTTTAATACACAGTTTTAAACATAGTAGAGAAATTTGGGTAGACTGAGTTTCCTTAATGCAGTTTTAATAGCTGTGTTTACAACCATGCGATGTCTAAATCTAAATGTAACATGTAATTAATTTCATGAAAAGCATGTTTCTTTTTAATTGAAATAATTTGTACTCTGTAATTTTGCCAAGAAACTCAACATGCATATATTTAAACATGTCAGAGGTGAATAGCTACGCATTATATATTCATGAGCATTGTATTTCTGTGTGGCAACACTAGTATTGCACATAATGTGCCCCTTAACCCAGAAAGATATATACAGTGTAATGATTTACGCCAGAAGGATATGTACATTGCCCCTTAGCCCAGAAAGATACATACATCATAATGACTAATCAAAAAGTTAATGCAGAAAATTTTGTATCAATCAGTATTGGAGGACAGGGGACAGATTATTTTCATAGAATCTTTGCTAAGAAAGTAAGTTCCTTTTCACCAATTTTGAAAACTAAATGCACTCACCATGTTTGAATTGAAAGTAATGCTCATCATATTAAAATGAATAATAAATGCTTTTGGAGTCACGTTATCATTCACAAAGGGATGTCAAACATATTACCTTATTTTAAATTCATGAAAACTCTGAGACTGGTTGGACAACTACTATTATATCCATTTTAGAGACTGAAATGCTGTGGCTTAGGGAGTTATATTTTCCTCAAAGCCAGACTGTTAATTCTTAACCAAGCTAGTACATGAAAACCAGACTTTCTGAATCCTCTAGCATGGTGTCTGGTAAAGGTAGGTCTTTAATGAGTATATGCTGAATGTATATACATGACTAAAAATTTAGCCTTACGTTAGAAGGCTCTCTGTCCACCTCACATCCTACCCTGGTAGTGTCCATGGATTCTTTTCAGTGGTGTCCTCCATAAGACTTCATTCAGAAGAGCTGATAACTGGGGCGCCTGGGTGGCTTAGTCGGTTAAGCGTCCGACTTTCGCTCAGGTCGTGATCTTGCGGTTCGTGGGTTCGAGCCCCGCGTCGGGCTGTGTGCTGACTGCCAGCTCAGAGCCTGGAGCCTGTTTCAGTCTGTGACTCCCTCTCTCTCTGACCCTCCCCTGCTCACGCTGCCTCTCTCTCTCTCTCCTAGAAATTAAAAAAAAAAAAAGAGCTGATAACTTCAAGCTCTCCTAATCAGATAACTAAAGTTTCTGACTATAAATTCAAATGAGTGGAAGTTTTAAATACATTTGCTGCTTTTTAAACTTGTAGGTCATCTTCGTTGAGTGAAGATGGGGAGGCTCCTGTAACACTGACTCTTTGGTGTCTCATTAAAAACATGAGACACCAATAATCATATTTTGCTAAGCTGTTTCACTTTATCTTCTTCTGTCTATAACATAGACATTATGGGAAAGTCAGGGAAAGGTCAACAGATGTCACTGTGAAACAGTAAGAGAAAGAATGATTACCACTTCTCAATGCTTGTTAGTACAGAACCACAATGGTTCACTTTGATGTTTTTCAGAAAAAGGTCATTTGGGTCAGCCATGTGCTGGCATATTAACTTAATTTCTGCCAAATGAGAGAGTCCATACAGAAGCCATGATTTATTTGAGAGTAGATACAAATCAAACTCTCTTTGCTAAAGAGACGCTGGAATGCCATTCTGATATATGCAGCATGAGGCAGACAGCATGGAGGGAAGCTGACCCTAAACCTGGAAGACCCTTCTCTCAGTGCCAAGCTTGGCTGCCTCTGAAAGGTCTGCTGAACTGACAGTCACCCCAGGCCCTTTCCTCAGGGACATGCTGATTATCTGAGCTAGCCTGATCCCTGCTCTGCATTTTTGTCTTCAGAGTTCTTCCTGACCTGAATCTTGTCATAAATTTTTGTTTCCCAGTGTCAGGATAATTTTAGGGCCAGCCAGAACAAGACTTAAGGCATTGTTTGAGTCACAGATTCCAGGACTGGTGGAGATGACCAGGAAGTGGTTACATCAGCCACTAGGTTTCCAGAACAGTCAGAAGAAGGCAAATCAAGAGACAAGGAGAGATGCTAGTGCCAGGTTATTAAGGGTCTGCAACTGAGAATCAGTACCTGTCCTCATTTGCATCTAGGACCCCCCCCCCCCTAAGGCTATTAACTCCTTTCTTGTGTTCTACCAGTGCCCTGTTTAATTCTCTGTCAAGTGTGACTAATGGGGATAAGGAGAGTTAAGTTCTAGAGTCAGGCACATCTGGGTTTCAGTCCAGCTCTACCACTAACCTTGAGACTTTGGGCAAGTGTTTATATCCTCCAGGCCTCATTTTCTGCCTTAGTGAATTAGAAAGAAATGGTACTTTACTCACAAATTATTGAATGAATTAATATACTGCTTATAAACTGTTTAGCATATAAACATGCTGATTGTATACAGTTATATAATGATATACCATACGGGAAACGTGTCATAAAGAGTAAGTACACACTATACAATAGGCTTTATTTTTATTATTATTGAAGAAACTGGAAAATAGTTCACAAAACCAATTTCCTTCTCCCCCAGGGCACAGAGCTAGAGTATTTCCCTTTTGTGATAGGCTGAATAATGGCCCAGAAAGGTGTCCATGTCTTAATCCCCAGAACCTGTGAATATCTTACAAGTTAAGGGCACTTTGCAGAAGTGATTAAGGTAAGCATCTCAAGCTGGAGAGATTATTTTGGAAGATTCAGTTGGCCCTGATGTACTCATAAACATCCTTATAAGAGAGAGGCAGAGGATTAAAAATCAGCAGAAGATATGGCCATGGAAGCAAGATGTCATAGTGATATAAGAAAGAGGCCACAAGCCCAAGAACACAAAAGACTATCAGAAACTTAAAAAAGTTAAGAAATTTTTCTTCCTTCAGAATCTTGACTCTGCCCAGTGAAACTGATTTCAGACTCTGACTTCCAAAACTATGAGAGAATAAATTTCTGCTAAGCCACTACATTTCTGATAATTTGTTATATAGGCAATAGGAAACTGACGTATCTAGCTAACTTACAGATGGGCGTGGCCACACGGGCAAGACCCAATCAGGCAATGTGGGTGAAATCCATATACCCAAGAGATCTACCCATTAAAAGGGCACACAGTTCTTCACCCTCTTTCATTCTCCATCCACCAGGGGGAAGCCAAGAATTTAGAGGTGAAGTCTACCTTAGAGATGAGACAGCAGCAAGATGAAAGGAACCTAAATCAACCTGTAAAAGACCATCTACTAATATCTCACTTTACTGAAATGATTTCTTTTGCATATCTTTACCATGAGACAAAATATATCAAGGGAAGCGGGTATGTCTTATTGTTGTGTCCCTAGTGGCTGCCATTATGCTTGGTGCATAGAAAGCATATACTAAGCAGATATATTTCATCAAAATCAACAATATTGATTTAAAGTGAACTGAGGAGGTCAGAAATGGATGACAGTAAAGGCAGATTGCAAAGCAGAGGGCAGAGTAGGTACACAGGTTGTGTACCTTTTTCAAGACAGGTTGAAAATAATGTCAGGGTCAGGGATGAACTCAAATGGAAATGGACCAGTGGCTCATTTAAATGTCAGTCATCCATTGCACACTGGTGACCATGGTGAGATCAGAGGGAAACCTTGTGAATTTGGGACTTCTTTTCAAAGTTAGTAAAGGGAATTTCTAGTTTGAAAATATAATTATCAATCTCTTGATCAGAAACCACTTGGCCTTGCCTAATTTATTCATTTTTTTCACACATGCTGTTCAGTGTTAGAATAAATAAGACTGTGATATACTTTCTGCCCTGGTTCACATGGGAAAGCAATATAAAAAGGTTCACACTGGAATGAAGCTGAATTTTCTTTTTATAAAATCAAATGAAATCAGGCAACCATCAGCTCAAAAAAATTTTATGGCCCCAAGTAGGGTCTGTGATTCATAAAGAACATTTCCTTTTTCTATTTTCAATCTACCTAAGTTCTGTGTTATTTGAAGACCAATCCAAAAAAATTTTTTAAACGAAATGCCTCTCTGATCTGGAACAAAGTTTTGCTTTTATCTGACAGTTCTCAGGCCTTATAATAGGCAAGATCATTGTCATTGCAGTCCCAAGATATAGTTTCTTTCTCAGTGATGCATAAAAGGATTTTCCTCCTTCAAATGATAATTAAATTAAAAGCAAAGTTGGGAAGGAGGCTTTGAACTGCTCTGGTGAGAAAGGTCACTGACTGATCAGCAATCTGTTAGCACAGCTGTGTAGGGAAGAGACTTTCCAGCCACATGATCACAAGTGCGTTCTTCATATCAAGTGAGAAGGCGGTTGGTTTTGCTTCCTCTAAACACTTTGTCAGTGACACTCAGGAGCCAGCAAACATACAGGCATTTGGAGAGCTTTGTAGAGACTTAGGTGAAACCCCAAATTAAACTGTCAAGAAAAGCCACAAGAGGAAAAATGCCATAAAATTCACCGTTAGGGAATAAACTGTGGTAATGAAGCTGATTGATGTCCTGTTGGTTAAAATGCCATGTATCACTTTTCTCATCTTCTTGATCTTTGTATCATCAGAGGGGTGGGAGTCACATGCAGTGCTTATGCTTAATAAGTATAACTCCTATAAGTGGCATATGTCAAGTTATTCAGTGATTTGATATCTACCAATCTAAAACAGACATCCAAGTGGCAAGGACCAAGTGATTTTGTCATTGCTTATAGAAAAAAAAAATGTGTGAACCATAGGCAATAAGAAATGGGATGCTGGTAACAGTTGGTTTTGGACAGAAAAGAATCTAAGTTTAGCTCGAAGTTTTGCCTGGGTGCTTTTCATTCCTAGCTGAGGACTCAGAAGAGAAATGATTTTGTTAAAGCTTCTTTACAGGATGCAAATTTGCCCATTAGGCAGTTTCATATTGAAATAAGTCCCCAGTCATTTCCTTCAAATTCCAGTAGGAAAACAAATGGACTAAGCAGTGCACACTTGAAGTGGAATCTTTAAATAATTTTCAAGCTTGAAGTAATAAAATTAATAAAGGCAAATGACTCACCAATTACATTGTAAAATACATAAATGAGGATTTTGCCTATCATAGAGTTCACTATACATTGTAGAAGTTTGATGGCTAGTAAAAATAACAACAATATTAATATTCACTGAATGAAGCCCACACATCAATGACTGAATCCATTTATACTCCTTGAAATGAAGAGGCTGGAAGTTTTGGATATCTCAGCAAAAGGAAGGATTTTTGGGTGCTTTTCTAAGTAGTTTACATGTAGTGTCTTATTTAACCATCATAGCAATCCTTAGAGGTAATTATTATTATTGTCACAATTTTATATGATCTTTAAAAACAAAAGTATAAACTTCTAATTCAGTAGAAAACAGCTATGTACATGGTTCCCCAATCTTCTTTCACAGATTTTCCTAACTTAAAATCTGGAGGAGACAGCAGGCTCATCCCCTTTTTTTTCCAGATCTTCTGATGGCAAGTAGTCCAGAACCTCTAATGGGAATTAAAAAGTTCATGATCACAAAAGATGGATCTATTCCCCCATATCTCAGAAAGTGGGTGGCTACTTACAATTTTGTAACTAGAAGGGGGTTATTCCTAAATGAAAATAAAACCTCGCTTAAAGTTTCTCTTGATAAAAAAAACTCATTATATCTGTTATTGATTGCTTATAAAAAGTGTTCCTGCAATATAGTGAGTTTTTTCCCCCAAACACAGCTATAAAAGAAGAATCACATGAAATTATATATTTATTTATTTACTCTTATTAATAGAATAAGATCCCATACAATTGGAACCTCTAAGGAAAAAAACACATAGTTTACCCTATTCTTCCAGCAATGTATTTGGAGTAATCTCAATATTGGGACCTGTCTTTCCTAGTTATTGGCAGCCTCTAGCATAACAGCTCAATAGTTTCACTTCTTCAACTTACATGCTCCACCAGAATAAATCAGAATCAAGGGCAAGTCATGAGACTTCCTAAGGAGAAGAGGTCTGATCTGTCTGTACTGGATGAATTCCAGGACATATATTGGGCACAGTCTTATATCATGGTAAAGATCACAGGGCACAAGGTTATTGAGTCCTTACCTTTGAGTTACTCCAGAAGTCAAAGTCGCCCATCTCATTTTCCTTTCTTGTTCTCTTTATTTTGCTGGAACAGTTTTAGGTTTATAGCAAACTGAGTAGGGGGTACAGAGGATCTTCCATATGTCTCTGTCCCACATATGCACTGCCTCTCCCATTATCAACATCACTTGCCAGAATTGTGCTTTTAATTTTAAAAATTTTTTAATGTTTATTCATTTTATGAGAGAGACAGAGAGCACGCCAAGGAGAGACAGAGAGAGAGGGAAAGATAGGATCCCAAGCAGGCTCCAGGCTGTCAGCACAGAGCTCCACGTAGGGCTCAATTCTCATGATCATAATTTCCCAAAGTCCATAGTTTGCCTTAGGTTTTATTCTTGGTAATGTACATTCCTATGGGTTTGGATCAATGATAATGACATGTTTCCAGCACTGTAGTATCATACACAGTATGTTCACTACCCTAAAAGTGTACCCTATTCATCTCTCAGGTTTGGCATCAAAATACTAAGTAATAATATCTTCACTTTACACATAGTCACCGTTCTGTGCGTATGTGATATTTTCTAAATTCAAAATACCAACAATTTTAAGATACATTTGCAATCCAAGAATAACTTTTCAGGATAAACAAAATACCACAGTAAATGCATACAGTAAATTTTGTTCGTGGTGGTGGTTTGTCTGTTTTTGTAAACTGACCAAACAATAACGAGCTGTAACTAAGAGCCATTTCTCTCCCTCTCTCTCTTTTTAAAATCAAGAGTAGCTTGGTACAAATGTTGATGTTTAAAGAGTCACTTGATGGAGTGCCTGGGTGGCTCAGTTGGCTGAGCATCCGACTTTGGCTCAGGTCATGATCTCACATCTCGCTCGTGAGTTCCAGTCCCGTGTCAGGCTCTGTGCTGACAGCTCAGAGCCTGAACGTGCTCTAGATTCTGTGTCTCCCTCTCTCTTACATACACATAAGGTGACTAGACACACAATCCAAAGGAAATGTTGCAGTGGAATTCTGTGGGTTAATGAAGGCTATACCCCCCTCTCTGAGGTTTCCTTAGCTCTCACCACAGGAGAGAGACACTGGAACTCAATGCCTCATCTCCCATACTGCAGCCAGGGAGGTCTGCTAGAAAGGAGCTATTGGCCCAGACAAAAGTCTTCTTCTGCAAAGCTCAAAGGAGAATGTAATAAAAGAGTGGTACAGAGGAGAGCCTCAGTGGCTCAGTCAGTTGAGTGTCTGGTTCTTGGTTTTTGCTCGGGCCATGATCTCGTGGTTTGGGGATTCAGGACCTGCTTTGGGCTCTGTGCTGACAGCATGGAGCCTGCTTGGGATTCTTTCTCTCCCTTTGTTTCTACCCCTACCCTGCTTGCTGTCTCTTTCAAAATAAATAAATATATTTTTAAAATAAAAATATAAATGTACTTAAAAAAAGAGTGGTACGGACGTGAACAGCCCCTCGGTTTTTCAAGGGGCAAGCCATGGCACAGATGTGACTGAGCAAATAAGTGTAAACATACCAGTACCAGGAAAGGCTTCAAGTTAGATGTGGAAAAGTCTCAAGTGATCTCTGCTGGACTGAACTTCAAAAGCAACACTGGCAACATGACCAAAACAATGGGCCAAAACCTTCCAGGATATTCCAGTTATTATTCTCTGTCTTGTAACAATTTCTACCATGTATTTGTCAATGAACAAGACTGTCCATGGCCTGATTAAGTCCCAGAAATTCAGAGGGGATGAATGCGGTAAGGCAAGCCATAAAACCCTTCCCAATAACACGCCACAAATAAGGACGTAGAGGTATCTGGGAAATGAACTGGAAAAGGAAATAAAGGATCTGACTTTGGAAATGTTTGCTTTCAGTAATTACAACATTACTTTCAGAATGGCATCACTGTGTCATAAGTGAGAGATACCTTAAATGATAATTATAGATCAAAATTTAAGTTAAAATTAATCCGAAGGTGTCTCTACCACTGTAAATAATACTAAAAAGGTCAAAATCAGATAATGACAGAACTAAAATCACACATCCATAGAGAGTGTAGCCACAGCCACTGTGAATCACACCCAAATGTCAGCCTGGTGATCACAGCATTTCTTTACGTATCAAAAATAATAAATATTAAGAAGCTATAAATAGTTCTAAGAATGTTACATTTTTAGTACATGTCCAAAAACCTTAATGTGCACATAAATCTAAAATATAATGAAATAAATGCATTTCTTATAATAATTTCACAGGAGGGGTGCTGTGTCTGCATGAGAATATGCATATTCAAAACCTCATCACTCTTCTATATTGTCTATACTCATTGTATTCTCTGTAATCTCAAAAAGCACTCTTATCACTAAGGTCCATCTGTAATCATTCAGTTGGCTCAAATTTCAGTGTTAACAATAACCCTTTATTCCAGACATGATTAGTTGCCTTCTATTTTAACTCTAACCCTTAGAGCGATCCTGTAAGGAATTATCAACATCATTTCTAGAAAATATGGAGTTAAGTCATTAATTTATTAATTCAATAAGTATATAATGTTTGCCTGTTCTTTGCAGATACTTCTCTGAATACTGACGATTCAACATCAGAGTAAATAAAAATCCCTAGTCTCATAAATACATACAAACATACAAAATAGAAGTAGCAGATAGTGGTGATCAAATAACAAAATCACTACCAGAGTTCTAGGACAGAGACCAAGGATGGGAAAAAATTCTATTTTAAATGTGATGTTCAAAGGAGGGCTCTCTGAGCAATTAATGGTATGTTAAGGGAAGGGAAATAATGCGAAGGAAAAAAAAAAAAAACTAGGGGAAGGAACAGCCAAGAGCAAAAGTTCGAGATTGGGAGTGAATTTGGTGTGTTTAGGAGGCACCAAAAATTCTAGGCTGTTTGGAACAGAGTAGTCAAAGCAAAACTAGAAAGAGGTGAGGAAAGGAAAACAAGTTACGCCAGATAACATTACTGTCTTTGAGGCCATTGTTAAAAATAGAGAGTTTGAATGTGAGCCAACTGAAGGCTTTCTGCTAAGGAATTATATGATCTAATTCTAATTTTGAGGTTCACTCTGGTGGTGGAGTGATAATGGAGACAAACTGTGTGGATCGTATCCTGTAAAGAGTATACATGTGGAAGGAGACCGACCAAGTGGGAGGCTGTGGCCCCAGTGAAAGAAGATCATGCTTTGATTAGAGTTTTTGGCTATGGGGCTAACAAGGAAAGAGGATGTTCAGAAGAAATTTTGAACATGGATTTGCAAAACTGGTATAAGGAAGTCAATCATGAGTCTTAACTTGAGGACCAGCATAAGCGTGTGAATTGTGGTAACATTTATTAAATGCCTGAGACACAGCTAAAGAGAAGTGAGGGAATAAGAATACTGATGATCAGAAAAGTAAATAACTTGTAAAGATGACCTAGAATTACTAGAGTTTGAATTTGGACTTGGCCCAGTCTGGTTCCCAACCCTTCCCTCTTTGCATTCATTGTACTATAGTAATGGCTGAAGGTACGAACACTGCTCATGTGTTTACTCCTCAATGTAAGTGAAAATTCACTATTGAGCTTAGTTGATTTCCAGGCCTTTCCCAAATATACTGTGTTATTTCTTATTATTATGAGAGTTCTTGGGGGAAAGCAGAAGGGAGTTGAGGACCCTCTCAGGTGATTGACAGTAGAATGCAGATTAGATAGAATTGTGCTTAATTGCTAGGAAGATATTGACACCAATAAATAGTGGTGCTATTTATACTTTAGATGCTGTAGGGAACCTGGGAAATACTGTGCAAAAACATTTTCAATTATCTTACCTCCTTTGGATATACTCTCAAAATATACTTGTAATAGTTCTTGAGGCTATTATAACAAAACATATTTTCTCATCTAGAAGCAGTGGGACAGGTATCAAAAAGAACAAACTAACATAATCAGAGCAACAGCAAAAAACATGTGGTATCTACCCCTGTGGCTTAGCTGTGTTACCTAGGCTCCTGCTTTAAGATGCTCATGCAAACAGAGAAGAACTCCAAAATGCGGTTAAACAGGAAACATTTTCCCCTGCTGATCGTGAGGGTGTTGCTGTTGACAGAACAGACCTAGGTCAGTTCAAAACCTCCTGAAATTTGTTCAGCATTCCTGGCACGAAGGCAAAACTGATGGAACAGAAGTTACCTACTGGTATGGCAGCCTTTATCCATTATCCATGAAAGGTGCCGTCAGATGCCCTGAGGCTTTAGAGAGAAGTAAAACCATATGTTCACCACTCCGAGGGTGACTATACAAAGCCATAGCCCTTGAGCCATACTGATGATGTTAGTTGGATAAAATGATGGCACCATAAGGTCTTTCTTTGTGAATTTTAATAAGTTAAATGCTCAGAAACATAAGGTTATGCGCCCCCTAAGACTCCAGCCCCACTAATCTATTTGTTTCCCGGCATCACTGCAAAGTGCTGTCAGGTGGGAGTGAGTGCACTTCTTGAAGGCTAAGGTAACAGATGATTTTCATGGTCTTTACCCTGACATTTATTTGCTGATAATAAGATGGTGTTTGGGCTAGGTGATGCTCCAGTTTCTCAGCAGATGGTAGAAATTTACAGAAGAATAAGCATGGCTTTTTCAGCAGCTGGGTTTTTAAATAAAAGGCTGTGTCTGAGCAGGATTTTGGATCTATGTTCAAATCCCATCTCTTCCTCTTATTAGCTGCAAGAGCACTGGCAAGTAATCTAACTTTTCTGTATTTCTGTTTTACCATCAGAAACATGGAATTGATAATACCCACTTTTTTAGGATTATTACAAGGATTAAATAAAATAATGTAGGTGATGTACAAAGCTCAGTGCTGAAAGTATAATAAGTATGAGGTAACTCCCTAGTCTATCGCCTCTGTGACTATGTGGACTTCCACTTCTGTTTAAATCAGAAAGCAAATAGAAGCTGAGATGTATTTGTAAGCCACTGAAACTTCTGCTGTGTATTTTAAACATTTTTTTTCTCATCCCATCTTGTTAAACCACACAAACATGATTTAAATCATCTACAAATACTAGTTATCGGATTTAGAGGACCTGCAAAAACACCTCAGCAGACTATTTGATCTGGCACATGGTTAAATGTCTGGGACTCTGTCCTGACTGTCAGTCTAAGAGGCAACACCATAGCAACATAAAGGATTATAAATATCTGCTCCAGATCAAGCTGCCCTGGTGGTCTAAAAGGAGAGAGTGTCAGAGGAAAACACCAGAAGTGCAAACACAGTGGGGGTGTGTAATGGTAGAGGAAGGCATGGACAGAGTTCACTGAAGTATTCATTGAAATAATCCAATGCAAGCATCACTTATTGATTCCTTGGTATGTATCGGGCACTGTAAAGAATGCTCACCATGAAAGGCAGCACAGCTTAGTGTAAAGACTGTGGGCACCAGAGTCAGGCCCCACAAGATAGATGTCCTGGCTCTGTCATTGGGACTTTATTCACAGGAGTTACCTTGGTGTGTGAAGGGAAAGCTAAAAATTGAATTGGCTCCAACTCTATTAATTATGGATTGCTTATGCATAGTCAGGCATATTTATGGATAATTCATTCCTTCTTTTTCCCAGGCATTAAGACACTATTCTTCTAAAAACAGTAACTATCTCCTGCTTTTAAACTTCCTTACCTCTGGTGACAACAGCAGGAAAGGACTGAACTCTAAACTACACTCTGGAAAACAAAAGCCCTCACCTAATCCTATCACTCCCAGTGCCTCTGAACCCTTATCACAGCATATAGAGTTTCTCCTCCTTTGACTGCCATTAACCTTTCAAGTATTTTCGACTACAACTCCCCACCCTGAATATAACATCCCTAATATGCAAAAATAAATGCAAACACTTAGAGATGTGCAGTAGATAAGATGTAAGTATCTGGTCCTTTTCCTTTCTTACAAGTGCCCTATCTGAGCACGGACTGGAATGATGAGTATTGCCTATTTTAGTTGTAGAGAACAAACAAACAAACAAACAAACAAACCCCACCAACCCAAAACCTAAAACCAAAACCCAACTACCAGGCAAAAAATCACAGAGCCATATTATATATTCATAGCAAAATCTTTGTGCCCGTGAAGAGGTAGGAATTTCCCACTTCAATCTACACCGGCCCTTCCTTACCCATTCAGGAAGGGCAGGTTCCAACTTTTTTCAATCCTTTGGTTACATGACTACGACCTGCTCACCCTCCTTCTCAATGAGTAGCTTGAAAGGTCTCGGCACAATCACACAGCCTCCTCAGCTAAGTGGAACCGGCTCCTGAAAGAGCACTCCTTATAAATTGTCTTGTCCATATGTTTCTGGAGGACGTGCCATCTGGGATTAGAGTGCTCATATTTTATGAAGCAGGAAAGTAGAAATATGTTCACAATTTAACAGTCCCATTTGGTGGAAAAGTGGAATTAAATTTGCAACAAATTTATATCATCTCAATATGTGAACCCACTGTGCACCAGAAATCATTGTGGGAAAGAGAGCGAGATTCAGAGAAAAGAGGTGTCATTACATTGTCTGCCACGAACAAGCAAGTGTGGTGGCAAATGCACCCTGTGTTCCTCTTTTTTGCAGTAGCAAAAAAAGCAATGGCCATGTTAAAGGGTTATTTGAGGGGCTTCTGGGTGGCTCAGTAGCTTAGGTGTCCGATTGTTGATTTTAGCTCAGGTCATGATCTCACAGTTTGTGAAATCAAGTCCTGCATTGGGCTCTGCATTGACAGCATAGAGCCTACTTAGGATTCATTCACTGTCTCTGTCTCTGCCTCTCTCTCTCTCTCCGTACCCCCATCTCCCACCCCCGTGTATACTGACATACATGACCATCCCAAAACAAATGAACATTTTTTAAAAAGGGTTATTTGAAAATAACTAATGCTAACTTCACCCAGCTTCGCTAACTTAACAAGCACTTACTAAGATCCAAATCAATGTTAAATGATATAGAGGAAAAAATTACCATAACCCCCTTCTTGCCCTCGATGTGCTCCTCAGGACCCCCTCCTCTAGTCTTCATTTGCATCTTTATATATCCTCATTGTGGCCCTTGCCGCACTGTGCACACTGGCCGTATTACTCCCTTCAGTGTGACCAAACTACAGACCTCAGCCCATTCTTGGACCATTAGATTAAATTCAGTGGGTTATGACAAGCCTTCTTTTGGTTGTTATTAACAGAAGAACAGATTAAAATGGAACGGAAAAGATTAGAGTGCCTCACACACAACTGTACCACATGAATATACATGGGTATCTACACAAAAACACATATGCACATGCTGGATTTCATGTAAATGGTATTTATTAGAGTGGGTCACAGAGTAGAAAACTTAAAAGCCATTTACCTATTTAACTAAAAGTGTTCAAAAGAAAGGTGTAAGATGCATTTCAAAAAATTGAAGGAGGGCACCTGGGTGGCTCAGTTGGCTAAGTGTCCAACTTTTGATTTCATCTCAAGTCATGGGATCTGAGAGGTGTGAGATCAAACCCTGCAAAAGGCTCCTCACTGGGCATGGAGGCTGATTAAGATGCTCTTTCTCCCTTTTCCTCTGCCCCTCCCCTGTTCATACTCTTGAGCTCTCTGTCTCTCTCTCAGGGAAAAAAAAAAAAGAGGAATGTGGATCAAAGAAATAATGATAATAGAATAACTGTAAATACTTATATAGTATTTAAGATACGTTATCCATTAGACTGACTCTGGAATCCCTACTCTTGTTTAAAGAAAGGGAGATATACTTCAGCTCGTCTGGGGGACAGATTTGCTGCATTTCCCCACTATCAATTCCCACTCTGTCTGCACAGACCTCCATCACAGCACGCATCACTGTTTATCCAGTTGATCAATTTACCTATGTGTCTTCTCATTAGACAAAGGGAACCTGGAAGGCAGGGAAATTTTACCCACTTTTGAATCCCCAGGATTTAGTTCAGAGACAGGTAACTGGTAGGTGCTCACTAAATGTATACTGACATACACAGACCTATGGGAGACACTGTAGGAAGAAGGATTTTGCCCTTCTGTCATGCCAAATGTGACTCAAACAAACCATAAAATGACAGACTGATTCACTGGAATAGACTGGAATGATTAAGCCAATAATGGAACAACTAGCAGGTTGGGAGATGTAAGTATGGAATTCTTTATGAGACTATTACGTGCTTTTCAAGGGTTAATGTAGACTTACTGTAGGTTTCCGAAGCATGATTTTGAAGTGATATTCCATACTATGCCTAAGATGGTCTGTCTGTATTGCCAATGAGTCTTTTATTAAGAGGGAAACTCAAAACCCAACCTAAAAAATGTCAAAGGAATGTAAACGTGAAGGATTTAGGTGAAGATAAAGTGGCAATAAGTGACCTACCTTACAGTATTTCAGAAAGAGGACTGATATGATGTCATCATGATGGACTGTTCAAGAAGTCTCACGTGTTTATGTCATTATAATAGGTTCCTTATAAGTATCTCCAACAAGGAGTTATCTTCTCAAGAATGTGGTGACAGTGATCATGAGATTTATTGTGACCAAGATGCCACTGGCTATTCTATGCTCCCATGATTTACAAAACTTACAACCAACTTGGGGAAATTAAATTGAAATTCTGGAGACTGTGAACTTTGAATCTGGTTGAAATCACAACATACATCTTAGGCCAGGATCCCATTTGAGCTAAATTCAAGTTCTAAGACCAAAGCAGGTGAAAATCATAATATCCAGGAATGCAGTTCTCAGGGAAGTACAAGAAATCAGTTTCCAGATGTCCCTAATAGAAAGTTAAGCTTTATCAATCCAGAAAAACTTGCTATTTGTTTTCAATTATTGATAATTAAATGTTTCTGTAAATTATATATTAAGATGTGTAAGTGTCATGTCACTGCTTTGTACCAACATGTACTGGGATTTTATTATCATAAACTGAGGGTCAGGGCATGCAGGCAACCTGGCTGGCCTGGGTTGATATAGATATAGATAATAGAAACATCTATTTATTTACTATCTACCAAGTGTCAGGCATCATGTATCACTCTGTATATGTTATTTTGGCCAAATAAATACACATCTTACAGAGAGATTACAGAGAGTTGAAGAAACTTGCCTAAGGTCACAAACATAGAAATCAGTAGTCAGAACTGGAAGTCAGATCCCTCCAAATCCAACAGACACCCATGATTTTTCCAGTACACCACACTGCTCCTCAAAAACATTTATCAACAGGCTACTGTATGCCAAAGACATTCATCTGTTATTTTGCTAATCTAAAGTACCTTCATCAGTTTCTTATTAGTAACTCTTTTTAACAGATGGAAAAAGCAGAAATGCAGAGAGAAATAATGTTTCTTCTAAGATTACATTGTCATTAAGAAGTTGACCAGAATTAGATACAGATCTGTTTGAGTTCAAGAACTGCAAGTTTTAAACTGCCCTTGGGGCGCCTGAGGGGCTCAGTCAGTTAAGCATCCGACTTAGGCTCAGGTCACGATCTCGGTTTGTGGGTTCAAGCCCTGCATCAGGTTCTGTGCTGGCAGCTCAGAGCCTGGAGCCTGTTTCAGATTGTGTCTCCCTTTCTCTCTGCCCCTCCCCCGCTCGTGTTCTGTCTCTCTTGGTCTCAAAAAGAAACTATTTTAAAAAATGTAAACTGCCCTTAACTCACTAATATGGGAAGTATAATTTACTTCCAGCTTCATCCTTATCAATTCTGAGACTAGATGACTTGGGCAAGTCATTTGCCCTTTGAATCTCTATTTCCTTCCATCCTTTACCTATCTCATTAGGCTGCTGTAAAGGGCATGTTGCTGTGCCTGAATGACTCATTTGGTTAAGCGCCCGGCTCTTCGTTTCAACTCAGGTAGTGATCTCACTGTTTGTGAGTTCAAGCCCCATATGAGGCTCCACGCTGGCAGTGAGGAGCCTGCTTGGGATTCTCTCTGTCTCCCTCCCCTGATCATTCTCTCTCTATCTCTCAAATAAATAATAAAAAACATTGTTAAATAAAGCATGTTAGGGGCATCTGGGTGGCTCAGTTGGTTAAGCGTCCAACTTCAGCTCAGGTTATGATCTCCTGGTTTGTGGCTTTGAGCTCTGTGTCAGGCTCTGTGCTGACAGCTCAGAGCCTGGAGCCTGCTTCAGATTCTGTGTCTCCCTCTCTCTCTGCCTCTCCCCTGCTCACACACACTCTCTCTCTCTCTCTCTCTCTCTCTGTCAAAAATAAATAAACTTAACAAAATTTTTAAAAGCATGTTAAAGAAAGTATGAAATACTGGCTTAGAAAAGCAGTGTAGGGGACTATATAAACAGTTACTCTATTTTATACCAACATTCAGTGGTTCAAAAGATAATGATTATGTCATTGTTTAAGGCTTAAGCCCGTTTGGCATTAACAATTTATATTAAATTTTGATGAAATTTATTAAATTATTTTGTTTATGTTAATCTCCTTTGTTCAAATTTCACTAATTCTTCTGTTTGGGAAGGAACTCAGTCTTAAGATTTGAATCATATAATTTTTCTCTAAGAAATAGAATTTTCTTAGCACTGCTAAAAATTAAAAAATTTAAGTCCAGCCTGGGCTATTTTAATAAATAAAACATATTTACTTGGTGCTAATAATACTTATCTTGAAATAAGCAGTTTTTATTACTTTGTTTTAAAAATATATCATAATATCCTATGCAAGATCTGCTGTATTGTTGTACCATATAAAACTGAAGTTTTCTGTCTGGGAAAGACTCCTGCGTTTCTCCTTAACTGACACACAAAAGGTATTCTGACACCGGGTGTGTGTGTGTGTGTGTGTGTGTGTTTTCCCACATCGAACAATTCTTTAGGACACCAGGTGGGTATCCTACAAGTCAACACAGTTTTAGGGGTCAGTCCCAAAACACTGCCCCCCTGCAGTCCAGATGCCTGTTGAAAAGAATAGTGTGTTACCCATAACTTCTATTTGACTTAGCTTCAAATCAGAGTTTTCCACAATCCCCTCCTTGGATCCAGTCATTTGCTTGAATAACTCACAGAATTCAAGGAAATACTAACATGTACACATTTATTTGATAAAGCATATACATGAGGAGCCAGAAATGAGATACATAGGTGAAGTCTGGAAGGGTCCTGAGCTCATCCAAGTCAGCCCCTATAGAGTTAGGGTGTGTCACCCATCACCCTTCTGGCACATAGATGTGTTCCCCAACAGGGAAGCTCTCTGAACCCTTTACTTTTAGAATTTTCATGGAGGTTTCACCATGTAGGCATGAGTGACCATTAACTCAATCTCTAGCCCTCATACCTTCACAGAGGATAAGAGATGAGGCTGAAAGTTGCAAGCTTCTAATTATGGCTTTGTCTTTCTGGTCCTCAGCCCCAATCTTAAAGCTACCTGTGAACCCATGAAGAGTCACTTCCTTAGAACAAAAGAAACTCCAGTCACCAGGGAAATTCTGAGGGATGTAGGAACTCTGCGTCAGGAACCAGGGTCAAGACCCAAATATTAAAACAAAAGATGCTCTTAGCTCTTAGTGTTCTTATCACTTAGGAAATTGCAGGTTTTAGAAGCTCTAGTCAGGAACTAGAGGCAAAGACCCATATATATAGATATATATTTTTTCCTATTATTTCCCAATCTCTCTTATATACATAATGCAAAGGTAAGCTTCAGAATAACTCAGGCCAATAATTGCAAAGTATATATTAGTGGCCTCTGAATTAATGAGGTTTAGGTGTCTCTACCTCATAAAGGAAATGGTTGAGACAGCATTATAAAGAAGGGAAGTCGTTGAATTATTACTTCCTTTTTACCTAATAAATGTGATATATTTCTTTCAAGATTTTTATGATTATATGACACAGATGCAAGTATGCTATTAAAAAAGAAACTCTCGGGGCACCTGGGTGGCTTAGTCGGTTAAGCGTCCGACTTTCGCTTATGTCATGATCTCGCGGTTCGTGGGTTCGAGCCCCGCGTCGGGCTCTGTGCTGACTGCCAGCTCNTACAGAATCTGAAACAGGCTCCAGGCTCTGAGCTAGCTGTCAGCACAGAGCCCGACGTGGGGCTTGAACCCACGAACCATGAGATCATGACCTGAGCTGAAGTCGGACGCTTAACCAACTGAGCCACCCAGGTGCCCCTAAAAAATAACATTTTAAAATAAATATATATAACTATAATGTAAACTATATATAACTATATAAATAACTGTAATATAAAAAACTAAAAATACACAAATGTATGTTTATAATAAACATACACAAATGTTGTTTATAATAAACAAACTGAGAGCCTTGCCTTTCCGAGCTGCCAAAACATTAACATTGAACCATCAAACCTACTCTTCTATTGCTGAGTGAGCTTTTCTATTTATGCAGCGATACATGAAAAACCAAGTTTTCAGATAAAGAGCCATTTCACTAATAAAAATCAATCATCCAAAGTAGTTTCCTCTACCCATGTAAAAAAAGACATTTGACAATAGGCCTGTTTTAAGATAAATATAATCCACATAGGGGGCACCTGGGTGGCTCAACTCAGTCAGTTGAGTGTCTGACTTTGAGTTCGAGCCCCCCAACCATCCGGCTCACTGCTGTCAGGGAGGAGCCCACTTCAGATCCTCTGCTCCCCCCACTTCCCTCCCCAACCTGCTCTATCTGCACCTCCCACTTGTACTCTCTCTCTCAAAAATAAAAAATAAAAATACAACATTTATGAAATAAACAAATATAATCCACATATGTTTTCAGAAAATTTACTTTTCCCTAAGAGCTTTCACACTCATCTCATTTGATCTTCCCAACAACCCTGCAAGAAAACACGGCTTGAATTACAACCTTCATTTTGCAGATAAGGGAGCTGAGGCACAGCAGAATGAACCTGCCAACCAAGGTCATAGAGCAAGAACAAGGAATCTGCCTTAAAGTTCTAGATTCAGGATTAGTCCACTTCTGTCTAAAATAAACACACAAACCACCAAAATGAATGCTCTCAGTTCCAGAATTGAGTGTTGTGGGAAAAAAAGAGAAAAAGAAACAAGAAACAGAAAATCACCTGTGGGGGGAGGCACTATTTTCCTACTCCAGGGTAACCTTGGGCCTTGCTTCAACTCTTTAGCCTCTCTGCTTAGATAAGTAAGGCCATCCAACAGCTGGCCTCCTGCAGCAAAGAGAATATTCTTTGGGGATCCAATAATGTTAGCAGGGACTTGAGATTCCTGACATCTACGCTTATGATACATTGTAAGTCATGTGACCTCCCTCATTTCCCACATCAGTAAATGTAAATGAGAGAGTTGAGGAGAAATGGACTGACATACTTATTCAGGACTTCTGGAACTGTATTTGTAATGAGACCACAACACCACTCTTCTTTAATTTGGGGGCTGAGCTTCAGGCCTTATGAAAAACATACTGGAAGCCATAAGCCTTCTCTTTAGAAAAATGTATATGCATTTTAACAAACACTATTGCCTGAAATTCTGGAAGGTTCATAGATTTCCTTATGTCAAATGGAATCCTTAAACTTGAAATGAAGAACAACTGACCTATACTCTGATAATCAGTGAATTGAAGCTAGGACTTCAGCACTAGAAGACAGATATTTAGGCAGGTATATGTTAAAAATAGTCAGTTAATTTGGCTCAATTAAAAATCAAGCGAATTCAGTAAGGGAAAATATCTAAAGGTCATTATTAAGTCAAGACAAAAAAAAAAATCAACCCAAAAACCAATTGAGTGTTTATTTAAATGTATTTGTGTCTCTAGCAGTAGTTCAGTCCCTTGTTTTCCAAGGCTTAACTCATTTCCTTCCCTTACCACCAGATCATTGTGTACCTTGAACTGAGATGGAATCAAAGGCAGAACAGAGTACAAAGGCAGTACATGTCCCAGAGAGCATGGAATAGAGGAGATTCCATGATAGCAAATGGCTTCACAAATGGTGCTGTCCAGGTTAAAGGTCCATCAGATTCCTCTCTTTCCTCTCACAATTTAAACTACTCCTGTGTTTAACTTCTCTGCATCAAGAGCAGTAGCTGCTATTTCATTGTGTACCAAAAAGTGTAAACCAAATGCATCTTGGCTCCAAGACCCCCAAAGGTGAGCCCTTATAGGACTCTTCCTAAGCTGCTTGCTTCAACATAACTCTAGGGTATAACAGAATATGTCTTTAAAATTTGCATTTCTCTAATTAGTGAATTTGCACATTAGCTGCCTCCACAGCACCAGCTGCCACTTGTTTCCTGTATGTATGACACCTCGTGACACCACAGAGCCTTCTCTCTGAATCCTCAATTAGAGTGCAAGATTGCATCTTCCTTAGTCTGTATGAGAAACATATACCTTTCCTCATTTTGCTTTCCCTTAAATAAACTTGGAATTGACCCACTTCCATAACGGGAAAAGAAAATATCAGAACTGCTGCTTCCTGACTGCTCTAGTCCAAGATGAGAGGAAGGAGGTAGTGCTTATGATACTTTGCATTAAAGGGAGAAATGCTACAATCAAGACTAGCTTAAAAATGGATCATCAGTAGAGGCCATGTCGCTCTTGCTGAAAACTTTGATAAATACAAAGCATATGTTTTGCCTAAAGCCAATGTCACTTTGGCTCACTCTGGTTTTTCCCCCCAAATGCAAGAAAATGTGATTATTCTGCAAATAAGGTAAAAACTATTGAGATAATGCCTACGTATATCATGACAAAGTGGTGAGTGATGATGTATTCCTCATTCTTGACTCTCTTGGTCTCCAGAAAGACATTTCAAATAAAGATCTAAGGTTATAAACAATACGTGTTCTGCTGGATTGCATTTTACTCAGCTAAGCACAGGCCTTTGGATAAAAAGGAGCAAGCATTGGGGGCAAAGTTCAATGGCTGTGAAATTAAATCCAAATAAGGAAACTATCCTATGGAAGCACCATCTTCTCTTCCCCCACTAGGAACAATCAGTGACCTCATGAATATTAGCAGTGGCAGAGACCTAAGATGTTATTTGTACATTATTTAATATTATAGTTCTCATATACTGGAAACAGAGTTGGAGAGAAGTGTCTTGGTAAAAGTTTAATACTATGTAAGAGGCTAAACCTTATTTTTTTTTAAGTTAGTTATTTGTTTTGAGAGAGAGAGTATGGGGAGAGGGGGATCAGAGAGAGGGAGAGAGAGAATTCCAAGCAGACTTTGCAAGCAGCCTGATGCAGGGCTCCATCCCACGAACTGTGAGATCATGACCCGAGCCGAAATCAAGAGTCAGATGCTTAACCAACTGAGCCACCCAGGCACCCCAAGAAGTAAACCTAACTTAAGCATCACCCATCCTTCATTCAGCAAGTGTGGAATGTTTAACACATACTTGGAATGTGTAACATACACTCAGTACTATGCTGGATGTTGTAGTTGTAGAAATAAAATAGAGGACTTCTCCTCAAAGAGTTTAGTCTAAAGGAGGAGATAAAATTGTAAACAAAATCAACAAAAGCTATTGAGATTCCTACTATCAATTTCCATTTTATAATTTAGAAAATTGGGATTTTGAGTGGTCACACAGCTAGTGAGTGAAACACCCAGATCTGTCTAAGTTCAGAATCCATGTTCTGTGCCTATTCTTTGAAGTGTAGGATTTTCCAGAAAACATGTTTGAGTATGGAGGTGGGTGGTAGGAGGAAGAAATCACAGTTATATGTATATGCTTCATAATCTCCCTCTAGTGAGCCATCCAACAACCCTTACTAGAAAATAAATACCAGAGGCAAGCATTTGCCCACAAATGCTGACCTCTGACCAGAAACATTTTGCAGAGGTACAAATAAAATTGTATTAGTCAATGCTCATTACATGAGCAAGATTGTGTGCATGTGTGTGTGACAGGTTTCTATTGATCCTTCTAGGCTATAAACAGCTAGAGAACCCATCTGTCAAGAGCTTTCTAAAAGCCTGCTCTATTTCATCTCACCTAGCTTCTCACCCTAAGAAATATAAACTTGACAGAAGCAAACAAGAGCCGTTAGCAGCAGAGCCTGTCCCGTTAATGATGTTGGCTATGCTGCATTCTGGAATGGTCAGAACCATGCTGCAGTTTGGACTGATATTGTAGAAAGGACTCAGTGAGTAGAAAGGTCAGTGAGTAAAGAGATGTCATCTCTATGATAAGGTGGGGAGAAGGTGACTGGATAAGCAAATGATGGGATCCAGGATGGGATGGATTCATATTAAGCATAGTTCTTGCCCCTGTGGAATAGTCCAATTTATATTTTCTAAGAAGGAAACTATTCATAATCAAAGAGGGGAATCCAAAATCAGCCAAAAGCACACAGAGGAAATAGTCAAACTGATGTGTTAACCGTCTATGATATCTTTCTCAACAGGAAAACTGACTAACATCTTTCAGTGTTCTTTTTCAGATAGAAGCTCCACCAGTATGTAGTTTCACTTAATAGCAACAACTGCAATAATGATAAATAGGATTTTAAAAAATTATTAATGCTTGTTGTAAAAACTACCCATTTCAGACTTCACAATGTGTGGTTTTCTTAATCCCATTTCACAGATTGAAAAGGGCATCAAAAACTTGAAATTACTTGCTCGGTAAGTGAGAACTAATTAGTGCCTGACTGCTGGAATCCACATCAGGTCCATCTGGCTCCAAAGCCACATTTTTCTATTATGCATTAATTCCCCAAGGTTGCCACAACAAAGTATTAGAAACTGGGAGGCCAAAAACAACAGAAGTATATTCTCTCACAGTTACTTTTAGAAGCTAAAAGTCAAGGAGTTGGCAAGATCATGCCCTCTTTGAAGACTCTAAGGAAGGATCCTTCTTTGCCTCTTCCTAGAAGCTTCTAGAAGTTGCCAACAATCATGGCTTGTAAGAATAGCAGCCATTGGTTTTAGGATCTTCTCTAAGGCAATATGACTTCATCTTATTCAACCAATTATATCTGCAAAGATCTTATTTCCAAATAAGATCACATTCTGAGGTGCTAACAGATGTAAATTTTGAAGAAGAAAGTATTCAACCCAGCACACAGGGAAATTAGGCAAAATAAATAAAAAGCTAAAAGGTATCCACATTGAAAAGGAAAAATGCTATATTTGCAAATGACATGACTATGTTTTTAGAAAATTGTAAGAAACTCACAGAGACTCTATGAAGTAATGAAAACAATTCAGAAATGTTGAAGGATATAAGATCAATATATAAATATCAAGGAACCAGTCCAAAAATAGAATAAAAAGTTTCCTTCTTAAAAACATCCAAAAAATAACATATTTAGGGATATATTTAACAAAATATGTATAAGACTTGTATACTTAAACTTTAAAGTATTATTTAACTTAATTTAAAAAGATATAAATGAAAAACATGTATGTTGATAAATTGAGGGACTTAATATTGTTAAGACAGCAATAAGCTTCATATATATCTGCAGATTCAACACAATCCCTATCAAAATACCAGCTAACTTTATTTATTTATTATTATTGCTTGCAAAAATTGACAGTCTTTTTCCCACCTAGTGAACCAAAGACTATTTTTTAGAAGCAGGTAACAGCAAAGTTACTATGTAGTATCCATATTCATTGCAAAAATAATTACTGGAACTTTCAAAACATCAAATGAATAAGCTGAATCAATGATTATGACTATAATTTTCAGCCAATATACAGATTTTTGCTCAAGGTCTAGGCTTGATTTCTGCATAGTATTATTCATGTGCATTCCCTATGAAAATGGGGACTCTTGAAAGTTCTGCTCAGCTTTGTCTTGATCTCAAAGATGACACAGTAGCTAACTGAGAACTCTGGTTTTCTGATTGGGTTCCAGAAATCATGGCTTCTGGTGTTACACAACAAACTGCATTTCTTTCTTTTTTAAAAAAATATAATATTATACACACACATTTATAGTGTAGTCTTTTTACTTTTTTATTTAAAATTTTTTTAATGTTTATTCATTTTCTGAGAAAAAGAGAGAAAGAGTGAGTGCATGTGTGCATGCAAACAGGGGAGGGGTGGAGAAGGAGGGGAGACACAAGAATTAGAAGCAGGCCCCAGGCTCAGAGCCATCAGCATAGAGCCCGATGTGGGGCTTGAGCTCACAAACTGTGAGACTATGACCTGAGCCAAAGTCAGATGCTTAACTGACTGAGACGACCAGGTGCCTGTCTTTTTACTTTTTTAATGTTCATTTCTGAGAGAGAGAGAGAGAGAACTCAAAAGCAGGGAGGAGCAGAGAGAAAGGGGAACAGAGGATCCCAAGAAGATTCCCTGCTGAAAACAGAGAACCTATGTGGGGCTCGAACTCAAGAACTGCAAGATCATGACCTCAGCCGAAGTTGGATGTTTAATCAACTGAGCCACCCATGCGCCCCAATAAATTGTATTTCGAAAAAATAAAATCATAATTTAGATTCCTTTGAAACAGTCAATTCCCAAACTTTCCAGTACTATGGTACCCAGATGTGCTCAAACTATGCTTTCCTTTGTCTTTCTAAACAAACCACTGGGAACCCAAACAGGGTCCCACTTTAAGAGATCCATTATAGAAGCTTTTAAGAACCACACTAAATCCAAGTAGAGACAGTGGATAAAATTATCCATTGTATTTTCTGTTAATCACAACTACAACAACAAAGTGAGAGTGCCCTGGCAAATGAGAAAATGATAGCAGTCATATGGTTAAGAAAAATGGTTCTATAAATCCCTCCTTTCATAATTATGTTCCAAGGTACTTAAGACCAAAAGAAAGTCATAAAAAATGGCTGATACAAATGATTCCTGTACAAGACAAAAACTTTTCATAGAAAGTGGCTGAGGATCTGGTATAAAGAACTAAGGGAAGGCAGGTCCATGATCAGATTCAGCCCTGCATTTCTAATGTATTTATGACCTCATGGATGTGTCTGGTGGGTGTGATAGCTCGTCCTTGTATTTAAAAAAGAATTAAAAAATTAAAGTGAATTTGTGTGCTAATGAAAAGACCTGCAGTTACAGACTCTGAGAGCCAAATCCTTAGTTTATAAAGCAAGATTTTTGTTATCAGACATGGGAACAGATGAACATGAAGGTAAACACTAAAGGTTGGGTCAGCTGTATGCAGGCCAAAGCGGTCTCAAAAATAAAGCAATCTGTGCCCTGGTCCTAAGAGACTGGCCCTCAGAAAGGGCCACAGAGGCAAGAAAAGAAACCAGCCAATGGCAAATCACCAGAAGATATTCAGATGGGGCAATGGTTACAGATAGATGGCATGACTTGGGGTCACAGTAGATGGGAATCCCTTGAACAAGTACTCAAAGTGAATGGCTTTGCATATCTTGTGCACGACTCCCAAGCAGCAATCTCTAGGGTTTTGGAGGTGTGTACCTTTGTGATATATTTTCCCCAAAAGAAGACACAAAGGTGAAGCCCCTGGAGAGATGAGACCATCAAGATGGAACCCCCAACAGGGACCAGACAGGGTGAGAGTCAGAGTACTTCCTGCAGCATGAAGCTCCCCCCAGGTCTGGCAGAATCCTACAAATGCTCACAGCTTCTCAGGAGAGCTTTGCAGTTGGGACAGTGATGGTCCACCTCCCACATGGCGCCCACACAGAAAGGGAGGATCCCACATGAGAGCCAGGTGAGGTCTCCGGTCTTATGAGACAGCTGAGCCACAAATCACCTTGTTGCAGGAAGGACAGCACATCTGGACTAGGCGGTGGAGAAAGGAGACTGGCTGCAGGTAAACTGTCTGCACAGCAATTGCGCTGGTGCCGGGGACTGGCACTGGCTGGGTGTAGTACACAGGTGGATACATGCCCTTCCCATTGGGCCCCACATGAGCCTGCTGGCCAGCCCCAGCAGGGGTGCAGGAGGCATGGGAAAGTAATGTTGACTGCCAGCATTTCTTCATAGGATGGGGTCATGGTTGGCACCAAGAAAAGCCAGCAGCCTCCTGGTAGGATCCTGGAACAGACATTGTACCCACTGGGCTGCCAGTGGAGCTGGCAAGCTGATTCTCAACCTCATATCAAAATGCAAGAAACATAAGATATTATGCTAAGTGAAATATGTCAGACTGAGAAAGACAAATCCCACATGGATTTCACTCCTAAGTGGAATCTAAAAACAGTAACAACAACAAATGAATAAACAAACCAAAAGCAGAATCAGACCTGTAAGTACAGAGAACAAACCAATAGTTGCGGGAGGGGATGGGGTTGAGAGTTTGGGGAAAATTGCTGAAGCAGAGAGGGAGATACGGATTTCCACTAATGGAATGACTATGTCAGAGAATAAAGGATACAGCATAAGGAATACAGTCAATGCTACTGTGATAACGATGCATTGGGACACATGGCAACTACACTTGCAGCAACCACAGACCCATGTTGTACGTGTTAAATCACTAAGTTAGATACCTGAAACTAATGTAACTTTGTGTGTCAACTCAAATAAAAAAGAAATCAAGGGACCTAGAAAGTCAAAAACATCTAAAAAAAAAAAAAACAAAGTTGTGGAGATTTTAATTACCTGATTTTGAAATATGCTAAAAAGCTATAGTCATCAATTCAGTGTGGTATTGGCCTAAGGACGGATATAAGTATTTTCTATCCTAGTATTATCTATTATCCTTGTTATCATAGTTATCTCAGTGATATGTTTTATCTTACTGATATATGAAGCTACACATGTCGGTGGGATAGAAATGCAAGTCCAGAAATAAACTGTTACATTTATGGTCAACTGATTTTTATGTTTATTATTTTTGAGAGAGAGACAGAGCATGAGTGGGGGAGGGGTAGAGAGAAAAGAAGACACAGAATCTGAAGCAGGCTCCAGGCTCTGAGCTGTCAGCACAGAGTCCAACGTGGAGCTCAAACTCAAGAACCACAAGACCATGACCTGAGCCAAAGTTGGATGCTTAACCGACTGAGCCATCCAGGTGCCCCTATGGCCAATTGATTTTTAACAAAACTACCAAATTCAATAAGGAGAGAATGGTCTTTTCAACAAGGGGAAGGACAGTGGACCAATGGAATATCCATATGGAAAATAATAAATTGGACTTCCTCCTATACCATAGACAAAAGTTAACTTGCAATGGATCCAACATGATAAATGTATGAGATAAAACTATAAAACTCTATGAAAAGTCAGCATAAATCCTTGTGACCTTGTGTTAGACAATGCTTTCCTATGTATGACACCAAAAGGACATAAGAGAAAAAAAACTGGACTTCAAAATGCAAAACTTGGGGCTGAAACAATGCCATCAAGAAAGTGATACACAATCCACAAAAAGAGAGAAAATATTTTCAAATTGCATATCTGATAAGGAATTTAGTAAAAGATATGTAAATAACATTTACAAGTCAATAATAAGCACACAAACTATCCTTTTAAAGGTCTTTTTAAAATTTTTTAATGTTTTTTATTTATTTCTGAGAGAGAGATAGAAAGAGAGAGAGAGAGACAGTGTGAGCAGGGGAGGGTCAGAGAGAGAGGGCGATAATAGAATCTGAAACAGGCTCCAGGCTCTGAGCTGGCTGTCAGCACAGAGTCCAACGCAGGGCTCGAACCCATGAACTGTGAGATCATGAACTGAGTCGAAGCTGGACATTTAACTGTCCGAGCCACTCAGGTACCCCACAAACTACCCTTTTAAAAAAATGAGCAAAGGATATGAAGACACACTTCACTAGAAGTATGCACAAACTCATGAAAACACCATCAACATTATGGTCATCAGGGAAAGGTAAATCAAAAATGCAGTGAGATACCTCTTCACAACCACTAGGATGGTTATAATAAAAAAGAGAGAATGAAAAGTATAGTGAGTAGGGCACCTGGGTGGCTGAGTTAGTTGGGCGTCCAACTTCGGCTCAGGTCATAATCTCATAGTCCATGGGTTCGAGCCCCGCATTGGGCTCTGTGCTGATAGCTCAGAGCTTGGAGCTGATTTCAGATTCTGTGTCTCCCTCTCTTTCTGCCCCTCCCCTGCTCACACTCTGTCTCTCTCAAAGATAAATAAACATTTTAAAAAAAAGAAAAGAAAAAGTATAGTGAGGATGTAGAAACATTGGAACTCTCATATGCTGCTTTTGGGAAGTTAATGTTTTGCAACAACTGCTTTGGAAACCCATCTAGTGGTTCCACAGAATGTAAACATGGAGTTACCATATACGACCCAGAAAATCTAGTTCTAAGCATACACCCAAGAGAAATCAAAGCATGGTTTCACATAAAAACTTATATATGAATATTATAGCAGTGCGTGTATAATAGCAAAAACAGGGAAATGGCACAATTGTTCATCAGCTGACAAATACATACAGAAATCGTGGGATATCTACGCACACAATGGCACACTATTCTACAATAAAATGGTATGAAAGTACTGATAACATAACATGATAAGCAAGGAAGTCATTATGCTAAATAAAAGAAGCCATCCATAAAACACCATATTAGGTGATTTCATTTATGTGTAATGCCCTGAATAGGCAAATTCATAGAAACAGAAAGTAGATTAATGGTTTCCGGGGAATGGATTCAAGATTTCTTTTAAGAGTAAAGGAAATTAGGCAAAAGTAGATTGTGATAATGATGTCATTATTTTGTGAATATAATAAAAACCATGATGTACACTTTAAATGGGTGAATGTTATGGAATATAAATTGTATCTCAATTAAGCTGTTTAAAAAAACTGTTAGAATAAGAAAGGTTTAATTACACATAATTTTGTAAAAGTTCACAAATTAAAAGCCATGTTTGCCATCTAGACAAACTTAGACAATTCTCCTTTATAGAATCTCTCTCAATCTGTTAAAATAATAAACCTTATACTCTATGCAGTCCAATGAATATTTCCATTTAATTTCTTTGTTCTGCAGTCATTTTCCTACTTCTTTTTCTGATCAATTTATCTATTTTTCTTAGTATGTGCTATATCGCTCAAATTGGCCTAATTTGCAAATTTCCTATACTATTTACACCATTCTGAGTGAGAGTCAAACTGCTAATTAAATTGGAACTAATACAAGTCTCATGACACCAACTCAGACAGCCCAACAAGGTACATTTTATTTATCAATTCTTTTTGTTGTTAGTCTTTGATCAATTTGCTCTCTGGCATCTCTTTATGAACATGAATTTATTTTTAGAGAATAGGAGGACATAAAACGTCTCTATTGATTCGCACATAAAAAGATAAATAGGCATCTTTTGAACATTTCAAAATTAATTCCTGTGCTATCTCTTGCCCATTCAAGATACATTAGGTTTATTGCATTTAGTGGATAATTTGGATTTGAATATCAATATTTTAGAACTATAGGGTTAGGTAAAGAACTTAAAGTTATAACTATATGTGAAACCCATGCATCATAATTTCAAATTAACTCTTGTTGAGGAATAACAACTTATCTTAATCCTTCATTCCCTCTTCCCTTTTTTTCTTTCCTCAAAGGGAAATAACTTGTTCATGCCTAAGGGGAGAAGAACATCAGGATGAATTCCAGTCCCACTCTCTACCCCCATCTCTGACTCATATCAAACTGATTATATCAGTAGGTGGTGATAGTAGTGGAAGGACTTGATTAATTAACACTCTAAACCCCAACATATGGTGCTATGAGATAGGAAATTTGGATAAATAGAAACTGGAACTAAATAGGAGATACAACAAAATGTCAGTCTTATAACCTAAAGTGCAGGTTTCCTAATAAAGCAGCATTGGAGGACCCTGGAGTTCCTTCTTCATTGAATTGAGTCAAAGGCAGTACAACTGTAAACATGAAGCTTCCCCACTGATATCTGTGTCTGGTGCAAGGTAGATGGGGGTAGAGATGGCCAACCATGGTAAACAGGCATAGTGAAAATGAAGTTAATCCATCTGAATGCAGACAGGTCCAAGAGAGAGGAGCAAGATCCAAAAGTCTAATTTCAATCATCAAGAATATAATTCCTCCTTACTAGGAAGGAGGAAATCAATGAACATAGAGAGACCAGAGGTGTCTTCCAACACCGTTTGCTTCTGAGAAGTGACACAAGAACTTCCTACCTCCATCTGCTTCTTTGGGAAAAAGGTTAATCAGAAAGCCCTTCTCCTTTCCCAACAACTGAACAATCTATTGGACAAGCATTGAACAGCTCTTTGGTCAATGGTATCTACGTCCCATTTCAGTGCCTTAAAAGTCCAAGCAGTTATCAGCCAGTAAACTAAGGAATTTCTCCTCTCTTTCTCTCTTTCCCTCTTCTCTCCCCACCCTGCCTGTCTCAATGTCTCTCTGTCTCATCCTTCAAAACCTTTTTGTGATCCAGTAAACTTGAAGCCTATCCCTTTATCTGAAATCAAGATATTATCTCTCTGATCACTCTGTGTTGTCTGTGTCATTTTATTTTTAGTTTCTCTCTTTGACACAGTGTCAGCTTTGCACTTTTTATCCAGACCATACATCCAGTTAATCCTCACCATAGGCCAGAACTCTGGAACCTTCTAAACCCAAATCCATATCCTGAGATCCTGCTTATCTAGGGAGGAGAATGAGAAAATGTGTTTATCCAGATTCAAATTCACGTTGATCTAATGTTTATATAGCACCTACCATATTGCAGACACCACATTATGCCTTCCTTACTCTGTTCAACAGCCCTATGAAAGGAGACCTTTATCTCAACAACACAGATAATATTAAATAATATGGGGTTTGTCTCATATATCAGTGATATTGTAATTGTTTTACATTTTTACATGTTTAATCCTAACAGTAAATCCATGAGGCATGTGCTATTTTAATCATCATCTTAGTAATGGGGAAACTAAGGCACCAAAAGGTTAAGGTATATCTCAATATTATAGCTAGTAAGTGACAGAACTGGGATTTTAATCCAGGAAAGTTTATCCAGATGGGAAAGTTAGGGTAATGAGAATGGAATAACTTGGCCAATTTCACAGTTAACAAAGGCTAATGCAAGAATCCAAACCCAAGATTTTCATCATGATCTCTTTTGTATTACACTACTTTTTATAATTGTATTTTCTCAGTGTATTGATGCCAATATCATACCATATAAAAGCCACATAAAGCCTTGCTGAGATAAAAATATAAAGTAAAATCTCACCTATATTCCATATGCTATTTATCACTGTCTGCTTTCTCAGTATTTCACTCATGTAATCACACTTTTCATCTTACAACTACTACATAATTATCAATTGAGCTTATCTTATGCACTATTCAGATCATAATACCCCACTGTTCAAAATCCACTGGTGGTTCCTAAGTGTTTAGAGAAGAAAGTACCAAATATTTTGTACTACATTCAAGGACTTCATACACTAATGGCTAGAAATCTTTTTAGGCATTAAGAGCTTTGCCCAATCATCTTATCTCATTTCAAAATGTCTCTCTTCTCTAATGACATGTCCAATGCCAGATTTAAGACTCTCCTTATTCACCATGATTTCCAATGCCAGATTTAAGACTTTCCTTATTCACCATGATTTCCAATTAATAGTCATTTTCCATTTGAAGTTATATGAGAACCTCTATTATATGAAACATCTTAGAGGATACTATATATATTATATCGTCTTCATTTTCCTATATCTCATTGTGGTTATTATAGTGTCTTAAATAAGACACTATAAGTGTAGTTTTGTGTGTGTGTGTATGTGTGCGTGTTTTCAAAATAAATGCTCACTCATTGATTTAAACTGAATCTAAATGTGTAGCTGGGAATGGTCATGTATAAGGTGCTTAATATACATTACCATTCATTGGATTGTAGAGGATACAAAAAAAATTCCTTTTCTTTAAGAAAACCACCATTTACTTAGGAATAAAACTACATTGAAACAAGCAACACTAAGCTACAATGACAAGTTGCCCATGATTAAGATTTAAAGAAGTAGTACAGACATCTTATATTACACAGGACTCAGAATCATATGAATAGGAAGAGTCAGGAAAATGAAACTTAAAAGTGGAATTTGAGGAAACTCTTAAAAAGTAAGATATGGAAGAGCAAAGACTATAACAGAAGTGCTGAGGTGGCTGGAAAATTCATAGCAAATGAATTGTCAACTCATTTGCAACCACGATATGAAGATTCAACATGACAGTAAAATCATAGCTTCCTTCCTCTCAGTCACTCTAGTCTGAAACTAGTCCATGATGACCATTAACTTTATGCCCCATTGACTTTTACAAAATGTCAACCACCTCCTCCAATAATTGTTTCTTCCTAGCCTCTATATCCTTTTGTTAAAAAGTTTCCTTGTGTCCCCTTCTCAAAAGTCAGTTCTCATTACACCTGCTGAAAGATAGTAGGATGTATGATACCACACCCCTGGTATCAAATGATTGGAAGAAGTTTCAAGCCAAGTCAGGCCAGACATACTTCCTCTCCCATGGACTAGTTAGGACTTTTGAGCTGGGACTCCATATAGTGCTGGGTTCTATATAACAATAGATAGACCACAGAAGAGAAAGTAACCCTCCAGAGATAAAGAAAAGAATGAAATCAGCATGTAAAGAGAAACAGAGATGAGAAATCATGCCATCTCAAAAACACAGAGAGAGTAAGCTTTCTTGTATTTGACTCTAGGCATGGGAGGCCCTTGATTCTCTTGAAATCTGTGTTATATCCCACAGATACATTCCCTTTTGTTCCCCTAATTTCATAACCACTCCACCATACCAAAGCCTGTAATCCACTCTTTTTACCATCTTCTCATTATACTTTAACCTTCCTTCTCAATTTCCTTTCATTTCCCTTTGGCCCTACTTACATTCCAAGGTCAATCATTAAACAATAAATCCCTTGCATATTTTCTCACCTCCTTACCTCTCTAACTTTGTCATACCTATTTTGTTGAAACTTCAACCCTTGTTAAATCCAATTTCCCAGCTATTCTATGTCTAATACGACAGAGCTAAAAGAAGCTAGACAAAACCTCATAACCATGCTGTCTGAATCTATTTTTACACAGTGACTGCTGACTTCACTTGGGCCTTCATACTGCCCGACAATCTTGCTGCCTTTCTCTGGATCATCTACTCTTGCAACATCAATATAATGAGTTCATACTTGCTATCTCTTCAAAACACCAGGCTTTGTTCTCCTATCCTATCCTCTATCCTCACTCTCAGATAATCTTTCTTCCCACAACCTGAAAAACCATAAACAATTACAAAAGAATTTCCACAAACTCTCATCTCCATGTCTCACACCTATGTACATGTTCTTTCTTCCTTTCAACACAGATGATATTTCTGTAATCCTCTGTGTAGGATGTAGATTTCTTTTGTGTAGCATATTCCATACTTTCTCCACAGTTCAAGATCTCATGGCTTGAGTTGATATATATTTATACAAAATTTTATTTACAACTATTCCTCTGCCCTGAATTACAGACTAACTTCTCTACTCAATAGCACTATTCTAATTTTATTTTTAGAAGTTTCTTTTCACTTTTTTCTCTTACAATCCACAACCTTTTATCAACAATATCTATTAGTTGATAAATAAAAATATAAACAACACCACAGTTCTCCACTTCCCTCTGCTCTGAGCTGACATCATTTCTTGCCTGAAATGCTATAATAGCTTCCTAACTTTCTCTGTTTACACTCTTGCCCTCTGAAACATATTCTCAGCAGCTTCAAGAATGATCCTTTTAAAGTTTAAGTCAGGTTACAGTAAGATTCGCCTTAAAATCCCCCAGTAGTTCTCCATTATGGTCATAGTAAAAATTCGTGTCTTTCATTGACCTACAAAGTCTTTTGTGACCTAGTCCTTGACCACTTTTTTTCACTTCATTTCTTACCACTCTCCTTCCTATTTCATCAACTCCAGCCATTCTAACTCTTTTACTATTTTTGAATCACATCACGCGTTCATCTACCCCATGGTCCTAGAATTTCCTTTACTCTGTGCCTAGAATATCCTTCCTTTAGATACACCTGGATCATCCTTCACATCCTACAAATCTTTGGTTAAATGTTTGGTAGGAAACATTTAGAAACAGAGACTATTTCCTACCAATGCTTCCTGTTAAAATACTTCCTGAATTAGCAGCATGTTGGGCAATCATCCTTATTTTCCTTAGACTATCCTATTTTAGTATTCAGCATCTTACATTTCAGTATTCTCTTAGTTCCAGGCAAACCAGGAGACTTGGCTACCTTAATACTGGTAACCCTTATTCATCCATCATCTATTTTCCCTACTTGCTTTATTTTTCCTTATAGTACATTTCACCTCCTTATGTACCAAATATTTAATTACATATTGTGTTTATTTTCTTTTCCCTTCCATTATTTCACTATAATATCCCTAAGGGTAGGGATTTTAGTATGCTTTGTTTCCCTTGGTATTTCCTTGGATAGTGTCTATAGTAGGAACTCCTTAAATAATTATTAAATGAATAAATCAATAACTGAATAAGAAAAGAAGCATTTCCCATAATTTTCAGTGTTTGGTTAAGTTAGATTAGTTGAGTTTCTCTTCCTTACAACCCAATGAACTTTAAAACTCTTCTAACTCCTTCCTTGAGACTAGACTTTAAATTTGTTCTTGTGTCTGTGCTATTGATCTGAATTTCTCTGCTTCAAATTTCTGTTTACCTTTGGCTGAGTATGTCTCTGACCACTTCTCTATGCGAGATTTCCCATCACACAACCAAGAGCTAACAGATCATATGGCAAGGGGTAGATAGAAGAGCTTTACTGAAATGCAGGGGAAAAGAAGCAAAGAGTGGGTGTTCTAGTCTAAGATGGCTATATAGTAGACCCCTGAAATCATCTCCCCCCATGGACACACTGAATCTAAAGATATATATGGAAGAGCTCCCTCTGAAAGAAAATCAAAAAATGACTGAGTGACTCCTATACATCAGGCAAATGAGGGGGGAAAATGCCACATCAAAGCTGGAAGAAGAAGCTGAGACACAATCTCTCCATAAACCACATGCCTGGCATTGTGACATACAGTTGGGGAAGAACTCACAAATCCCAGCTTCACCCTGAAGAGTTAAGGGTTTTGACTCAACATCTAGCACCCCAACTTTGAAGACTTTTACTGGAGGGATGGTCTCTCAAACCACCTAGGTCTGAAAGCCAGTAGGGCTTGGCTCCTTGAAACCAACTAGACTATAGAAAACGGAGAAATTGCTCTTAATGGGTTACTCACATACTTTAAAAACTGTTTGCTGAGGGGCCAGCAGCTTTCTATCAATCTGCATCTAAGTACTAACTGAGATCCTCTATTTTGGGACACTGATAGGTTTTGGTTCACCTTCTACAACTGGGAACCACTAAGAACCAAAAGGCTTCTTGGGTAATCACAATGATTTAAGAGACCAAGATCTAGGGCAAAGCTGAACAATTTTAATGAAATGGCATTAAGTGACTTACCTAATAAAGAGTTAAAATAGTCGTAAATATGCTCCTCAAAGTCAGGAGAAAACTGTACAAACCATGTGAGAATTTCAACAGAGACATAAAATAGAAGTACCAAAGAGAAATCACAAAGCTGAAGAATATAATAACTGAACTGAAAGTTTTAACAGTTCAACATCAGAGTAGATGAAGTAGAAGAAAGAATCCACCAACTCAATCACAGGGCAGTGGAAATCATATAGTAGGAAGAGCAGAAAGAAAAAAAATTAAAAAGTTACCTAAGAGATTTATGGGATACCATACAATGGATCAATATTTACATAATAGGAAATATGAGAGTGAGACACATTTTAGGATTATTTTTTTTCTCTTTTTGTGAAACATGTCATTGGACTTTTGATATGGATTGCATTGAACTGTAGATTGCTTTAGGTGGCACGGCATTTTAACAAAATTAGTTCTCCCAAACAATCATTTTTTAAAGTTTATTTTAAATAATTTATTGTAAAGTTAGCTAACATATAGTTTATACAGTGTGCTCTTGGCTTCAGGAGGAGGTTCCCTTGATTCATCACTTACATAGAACACCCAGTGCTCATCCCAATAAGTGCCCTCCTCGATGCCCATCTCCCATTTCCCCTGCCCTCCTTCCCCCAACCCTCATCAATCCTGTTTGTTCACTGTATTTAAGAGTCTCTTATGGTTTGCCTCACTCTCTGTTTGTAACTATTTGTTTTTTCCTTCCCCTCCCCTATGGTCTTCTGTTAATTTTCTCAAATTCCACGTATGAGTGAAAACATATGATATCTATCTTTCTCTGACTGACTTATTCCACTTAGCATAATATCTTCCAGTTCCATCCACACTGTGTTTTAAATGGGAAGATTTTGTTCTTCCTCATTGCTGAGTAGTATTCTGTTGTGTATGTGTACACACACACACACACACACACACACACACACACTACATCTTTATCCATTCATCAGTTGATGGACATTTGGGATCTTTCCATAATTTGGCTATTGTTGATATCATTGCTATAAACATTGGGGTACATGTGCCCCCTATCTTGAGAAAGTTTAACAAAGCTGAAGACATCATACTTCCTGATTGCAAAAAAAAACCTGTATTATAAAGCTATAGTAATCAAAATATTATGGTATTGGCATAAAAACAGACACATAGTTCAGTAGAAAAGAGAAATCAGACATACACCCATGTATATCTGGCTGATTAATACATGATTAAGGAGTCAACTATATACAATGGAAAAATGATATTCTCTTAATAAATCGTGTTAGAAAAACTCAATAGCTACATGCATAACAATGAAATTGGACCCATATCTGATACCATACATAAAAATAAAATCAAAATTGATTAAAGACTTGAGTATAACACCTGAAACCCTAAAATTCCTAGAAGAAAATATAAAGGGTAAGCACCTTTGCATTGGTCTTGGCAATGATTTTTTATATATGATATCTCAAACAAAGGCAACAAAACAAATATAAGTAAGTGTGGCTACAATAAAATAAAAAAAAAAAAACCAACTTCTGCACTGCAAATGAAATCATCAACAAAATGAAAAACCAACCTATAGAATTGGAGACAATATTTCCAAATCATATATCTGATAAGTCATTAATGTCCAAGATATATAAATAACTCTCATAATTCAATAGTAAACAAATAATGGAATTAAAAATTGGGCAGAGGAACTGAATAGACATTCTTCCAAAGACACAGAAATGATCAAGAAGTTTATGAAAAAATGCCCAACCTCCACCAATCATTAGGTAAATGCAGATCAAAACTACAATGAGAGGGGCGCCTGGGTGGCTCAGTCGATTAAGCATTGGGCTTCGGCTCAGGTCATGATCTCGTGGTTTGAGGATTTAAGCCCAACGTTGGGCTCTGTGCTGATATCTAGCTCAGAGCCTAGAGCCGGTTTCAGATTCTGTATCTCCCTCTCTCTCTGACTCTCCCCTGTTCATGCTGTCTCTCTCTCCCTCTCTCAGAAATAAATAAAACATTAAAAAATTTTAAAAAAACTACAATAAGATATTGCCTCACACCTGTTAGAATGGATACCATCAAAAAGACGAGATAATATGTATTGAGGAGAAGATGGAGAAAAGGGAATCCTTGTGTAATCTTGGTGGGAATATAAATTGGTACAGCCACTATGGAAAACAGTATGGCTTTTCCTCAAAACATTAAAAATAGAACTACCATATAATCCAACAATTCCACTTCTGAGTATATATCTGAAGGAAAAAAAAATCACTATCTTGCATGGTTATCTGTACCCTTATGTTCATTCCAGCATTATTTACAATAGTGAAGATTTGGAAACAATGGAAAGTATCAAACAACACGTGTCCATTGACAGATAAATCAATATCATATCAATTATATAACCTATTTATATTATACCAATTATCTTTCTCTATATTATATTTTCTCTATCATACATATTTTAAATGTATATTATTATGTATTGATATAATATATTAATTATATATTGTGAATATTAGTTTTATGTTATGTATTAATATTATATTGTTAATATATACATTATATATCATATACAAATTCTGTATTATATACAATATATTAAATATAACAATATTTTATAAATTTATGTTTATGTTTCAACTATAAAAATAAGGGAATCCTGCTAATTTTTAATACATGAATGAGCCTTGAGGGCACTATGCTAAGTAAAATAAGTCAGACAGAGAAAAACAAGTACTGTATCATCTCACTTATATGTAGAATCTAAAAAAAACAAACACACAAAACACATAGATACAGAAATCAGATCGGTGGTTTCCAGAAGTGAGGTGGGGATGGTGGTAGGCTAAGTTAGCAAAACTTATCAAAACTTACAACTTTTCACTTATAAGATAAATAAGTCCTGGGGATATAATGTACCACATGGTGACTATAGTTAGCAATACTCTATTGTATATTTGAAAGTAAATAAAAGGGTAGATCTTAAAAGTTTTCATGACAAGAAAAAAAATTATCACTATGTGTGTTGATGGATGTTAATGAAACTTATTATGATTGTTATTACACAATATATACATATATACAATTATTAGGTACATTTGAAACTAATACACTGTTATATTTCAATCACATCTTTACAAAATTGGAGAGGAGTCCCTAGGTGGCTCAGTTGGTTAAGGTTCAGACTCTTGATTTCCGCTGAGGTCATGATCTCACAGTTGTGATATCAAGCCATGTATCCAGCTCTGTGCTGGGTATGGAGCCTGCTTGAAATTTTCTCTTTCTCTCCCTCTGCCCCTCCCCTGCTCTTTCTCTCTCTTAAAATAAGTAAGTAAATAAATAAGTAAGTAAACAAACAAAACAGGTATGAAGGAGAGGAGGGACTGAATTGTATCATCCCCCGATTCTTCACTTGATCTTAGCCAAAAGGCCGAGAAGCGATATATCATCCCCCGATTCTTATATTGAAGCTTTAACTCACAGTACCTTGGAATATGACTATATTTAGAGATAGGGCCTTTAAAGCAGTAATTAAGGCAAAATAAGGTCATATGAATGGGCTCTAATCCAATATTATTGGTATCTTTTAGGAAGAAGATATTAAGATACAGACACTCACAGAGAGAAGACTAAGTGAAGACACTAAAAAAGGTGGCCATCTGAAAGCTGAGAGAGGACTTAGTAGAACCCAACCAAGTCAACATGTTAATCTTGGACTTCTAACCTCCAGAACTCTGAGAAAGTTAATTTCTATTACTTAATCCACTCCCTCTGTTGTACTTTGTTGAGGCAGCCCTGGCAAAATAATACAGGGACTTAATTAGGAACAGGAAAAGACTTAGGTATATAGTTTATAGTGACAGAAAAATTCAAAGGCCAAATCCCCTCAGTGACATTTGACACCTTGATACACAGGATCTCATCCAGTCTTTGCTGAATATATATACTCAAAGTTCAGTTTAGTTTGTAGGACAAGAGATTTCACATCTGAAGAACTGGCTCAAGTCCTGGTTCTGTTTTCTCACTTTATAACCTCTTTCAGAGCCAGTAATCTATTCTGAGCACCACTTTTTGTTGTTGTTGATTAAATATGAATAGTGAGGTAACACTACCAATTTTCAGGATTGTTGAGAATATCAAATGTGGAACTTAATAAAAAATAACTTTAGCACTATGATTAATAATGATAATACTTTATACTTTTTATAAATATTAATGACTTTATTAATGTTATTTTATAATTGATTTAAATGTCATTTAAAATGAATTTTTATGGCAATGTTTGATTAATAACAACACTGATGTCTTAATGAATAATTTGTTTTGTTTGGAAGCATTTAAATTAGTTGTACTCAGGTATGATGTCTAGTTCCCTACTCAATTAATAATAGAAGAGTGACTTAGATATATTATTTATATACCTAGTAAATTAACTCACCTGCAAATGTGTCTCAATCTGAATTTTGGGGTTAGAAAATCAATATAACAAAATTCTAATAGTCACATATAGCCTGTTCAGTTTTAATTTGATGAAGGCCAATAATTCAATAGTTGTGGGCTTAAACTTCTTTAATGGGCTTATACATTCCACCTTCCTCCAACGTTTTATACAGATGTCCAGTTGTTACTGTATTCATTCCACAGATACAAAAACCTAGAAGCCTAATGAAGAGAAGGATTTAGTCATTTGTGTACCATTGTCCCACTGCTGGACCCTAAATCCTAGTTTTCCTCCCTTACCAGTAAAATAATTCTAAAAATTATCTGATTTGGGATTTTTTTTCAAACTGTCTGTCTTTTTCCTTGGGTATTTTATTATATCATTTCCTTTTTGTTTATCTCATCATTCTTGTATTACCCTGATAGATTCCAATTATTAGCTTCTATTACTGTACTTGTACTAAGATGAGGAGAGAGTTTTACTAATACACAAAGAAATGGGAGTGCAGAGTGGGCAAGGAAGAGAAATGTGCCAGATTCCATGTTATGTTCTCCACATGCATTCTGTCATCATACTTCCAAGAGAACAACTGAGTAGTTGGTTCTTTCCCCTACTTGTCCCCTGCCTTCCAGAAAGTAAGATTCAGAGAACTGAAAAAGTAGTGATGGAACTGAGATTTCAGTCAGGTCAAGGTGATTCCTAAATCTGTATCCTGTCTACTACATCAAGCTGCCCCTCAAGTAAAATGTTACTATGTTGCATCCACCCTAGTTTCTTATGAGCTCCCTTTGGCAGCATAGGAACTCCTTACTAAACCTTTAATTCTTTCCAACTCCACATTCTCTCAAAAGAGATTAGTTATTCTGGAATCCTTGGTGCTCCCTTCTCTCTAATCTCCCCTGCTGAGGTCTCTGAAGTTAGTCTCACACATCTGTATGTTTCAACGGGTAAACCTCTTATCTCTTTTGATCTGTAGCATCAGCTCCTCAGGGCAAGCTTTGAGGATTCATTCCCCTATTCCCCATGCACTATAAAATAATCATTTATACCGGTTTCTTTCTTCTCTTCTTACCTATAACCAACCCTTTGCTCTTAATTAAAAAATATATATCGGGCACCTTGGGTTACCTAATCATCTTTGTTATCTCTACATTCCAGTCAATCCTGGAAGCAAAATCATTAATATTCACCTGAGACAAATACATCACTAGTATCTGAGACTCTATTTTTTTATTTTTCCCCATTCGTACATGGGATTCCATCATTGCAAATGAATTTTAAGTTGCTTTATATCTCTTTATCCTAAATGCATCATCCTGTTATCTCCTGCTTCACTCATACCCAACTGAGGTTTTTGTTTTCTTTTGTTTTTAAACTGAAAAATAGCAAAAACAATTTTCTAAATAATGACAATGTTTTGATTCTAGAGAGAAATCCCCTCAGTGACTTCAAATTCCAAAGGTATGTTAAGCAACCTTTTGACCTTGATTAACATTCTAGTGTGGAAGACAAATTATTATAGTGGAATTTGGGGAGAGAGAAGAATAGCTATCATAGACAATTTGCCATCAGAACACACTGGGGGAGTAAATAACTTGTCCAGATCATTCTTAAGAGACTTTATAGAAATGATGCTTTAGTATCATCATAAAAGATAAATAAAAAGCAGAAAGGGAATCAGAAACTAAGTCATAAAAAGCTGACTTAGCTCAAATTCATTTGTCCTCTGGCACAAGAAGTCTGTTAGATGAGGAAAAGTACAAGATTTAAATTCAGTAAACCTGAGATAGAATTCCAACCCATTAATTACTATGTGACCCCGTGAGAACTTTGACAAATTACTTAATGTGTAAGCCACGATTTTCTCCTTTTTAAGAGAAAATATTTTCTACTTTATTGAGCTGGTTTGAAGATTAGTCAGGGAAGTATATATTAAATTTCCAACATACAGTGATGCGCACTCAAAGTTGGGCTCTTCTCCTAAAACCAAATACAAGGAACAGATTCTTTGAAGAAAAGGAAAGACACTGGACATAAGAAATCACTCAGTTCTGAGCTTTTTGTGGACTTATAGTGCAGTGCGATAAGTAGAGCAAGATTTTGGTTACTAACTACATGGACCAAGATTGGGAATCTGGGCTCCTTCATGGCAGAAGTCACTCTGGGCAGGTTGTTCATGCTCTATAAACCCTCAATTTCTTATCTATAAAGTGGGAACCGCAATAAAATTGTCATCAGTATTATCAAGAGAATACATACATGGAAAAGTCACGCAAAAAGAAGTCCTTCCATTTATTTGCAAATATTCTCTCTCTTTTCACCACTTCACTTCATTTTCTTTTTTGTGTGGCTGTAGAAATCAACCCCACTTTATCCAGTCTTCCCTGATGCATTTAAATAAATTCCAAGTAAATGTTTGTTTGGCCTAATGCCTTCTAGCTTTTACCTGCTCACCATTTATGTACAATCCTTCTGTCCATTTGAGCTAACAACTGATTTATTATACGTGCTACTAGTGGATTGAGATGTGTTTAGAAGGTCAAGGACTTTGTACACATTTGTTAGGTTTTATAAATCAATATACTAGCTCAGTATCTCAAACAGAAAGACTATACATGTTTGTTTGCTTGTATTTTTGGGACAAAATGAAAATACAATCAGATGTAGTTTTTATTTAAATTTACTCTCAGATTTCATCAATTGTGGCTTGGTAAAATTTGTTCAAAGTAGCTCTGAAGGGGGAAAGTCATGCTCCACTAATTCATTATTTAAATAATGAATTCGAGTCAAATTCTCCAATTATAATATGGGAATAGTTGATACCATGAGGTCTTCAAAGGCAAGGGCTGTGACACATATATTTATGTTGCCATAATCCAGCAGATAATGAACATAGGTAGCACAAAAGGTGAACAAAGAGTTAAAATAATATATGTTGGATTAATTATATATGCCTTGGGATTGTCCCTGAAGAGTAGCAAAAAAAAAATTCTACCCAACATTAATTAAAAGTATATAAGATGTTAGACACTATGCCAAGTATATGTGTATATGGTTCTACATGGTTTTAAGTTGTCTAGTGACTTGCTTAAGGCCATAGAGTAAATGCCAGAGACAAGATCTAAACCAAAAACTGGCAGGAAAGAAAGTTTACATTTTAATCACAATGCTAAATGGAAAATGCAATAATAGAATCAAATTATGAATGCTCCATAGCAGACTTCTCCCCTGAATTTCAAAATCACATATTTAATCATCTATATATTATTGTCACTTGCAAATCTAAAAAAAAAAATCTCAAAATAATATATTCAGATATGAACACTTGCTGATCCTCATATCCATACCAGCTCCTTCTTTGGTATGTGGCCCTCCATTCCCATCTTGTGCAGGCACAGAAGGTGGATTTATCACTTTCCTCTCTCATCCCTTATCCAAAGTATCTGTAACCCCAAAGTGCTGCATCTTCAACATATTTCCTAATTTTAACCACTTCTCATCATCCCAGTCCAGGCTGTCTGCATGCAATCTACTGCCAAAACCTTCTAATTGGTCTCCTTGCTTCTGCCCTTGCCCCATTATCCTATCAAATTAGAAACTAACACTGCCACTGATTCCATAATAATGGAATAACATGGAGCAGTAAAAAGAATTTTAAAAAAGATCTTTATACTTAGAAAGTAATCTTTAAAATATAGTGTTAAGTTAGAAAAGCAAAGTACAGAAATAAATATACATAAATATATATAAATATTCTATGAAAAAGGATGGCATGAATATGCGTGTCTGTGTGTGTGTGTGTGTTTCCTTATATTTGTAAGAAACAACAGAAGTATAAACAAATAAAAATGTTACCCAAATGAAGCAGAATTATCAGCAATGAAAACAAAATTCCTCTAAACATAACTTGTTATATAGTTTTGACTTTGGGCGGGCACCTGGTCACTGTACTCTCCCACACAAGGTCTGAGCGGGTCAAAGCCTCAGTCCCTCAGAAGCGAGTGGTTGGGAAACACAGCACCATTTGAGAAAAAACTCAGGATGGAGGTACCACCTGGCAGCCTGACAGCTTAGTCACAGACAGTATAGAAGCAGGGAGTGGACAGAAGACAAAGGAGAGGTGCTTGAGTCATGGAGAGCACAGAGTTCTGATACTAAAGACTGAGTAGCTGGGTGACACCATATTCACCCCTCCTGCAGACGTGCATACACACCTACACGCAGCTCAGGAATCCACCCCAGTAAGATTAGCAGGAGATGGCACATCTGGCCATTAAACTAAACGTTGCCCAACTGGGCCAACAGTGCTCTTGACAAACACAAGTCTCTCCACCTGCTTAGTTTCTGACTCTAAAGTGCTTCATAGCTTTACTTCTATGGGGAAACCAGATGTAATTTCCATTGAACTTCATTCTATTTTCTGGTCCTTTTATTCAAATTTGTCTCTTTTTCTTTTCTGTTCTTATTCGTGAATATAGAGAGAAAAAAATGTATTTTTATTTTCTATTTTTCTTAAAAAGAGTTTTCTTTAATTTTTCCTACTAAATTTTTTACTTTCTTGTAAATTTTTAAAATTCTATTTTGCTTTCATCATTTTATTTAATTCTATTTTATTGTATACATTTTTTCAAATTTTGAAATGTTTTCATTTTTTCCATTTTTTTTCTTTTTTTTTCCTTTCTTATCTTTCCCAATTTTCTCTAATCTATCAGGCTTCTTTCAACAACCAGACCAAGACAGATGTAGGAACTAGAATCTTTTACTTGATTCCTTTGTGTTATTTTTAATTTTTTTAATTTGAATTTTTTTACATTAATAATTCCCTTTCTTCCTCCAAAATGATGAAATGAAGGAATTTGCCCCAAAAGAAAGAACAGGAAGAAATGAGAGCCAGGGACTTAATCAACACAGACACAAGCAATATGTCTGAACCAGAATTTAGAATCATGATAATAAGAACACTAGCTGGGGTTGAAAATAGATTAGAATCCCTTTCCGCAGTGTTAAAAGAAGTAAAAACTAGGCAGGATGAAATAAAAAAATATACTATAACTAAGATGCAATCTTAAATGGAGAACACGGCAGCAAGGATGGATTTGGCAGAGCCGTGAATCAGTGATATAGAGGACAAACTTATGGAGAATAATGAAGCAGAAAAAAAGAGGGAGGCTAAGTCAAAAGAGCACAAAATAAAAATTAGAGAACTCAGTGACTCATTAAAAAGGAATAACATCAGAATTATAGGGGTCTCAGAAGATGAAGAGAGAGAAAAAGTGTAGAAAATTATGTGAGCAAATCATAGCAGAAAACTTTCCTAACCTGGGGAAAGACACAGACATCAAATACAGGAAGCACCGAGGACTCCCATTAGATTCAACAAAAACTGGCCATCAACAAGGCATATCATATTCAAATTCACAAAATACTCAGGGAAGAAAAGAATCATAAAAGTAACAAGGGGGAAAAATTCCTAACCTACAAGGGAAGATGGATCATGTTTGTGGCAGACTTATCCACAGACTTGGCAGGCCAGAAAGGAATGACAGAGTATATTCAATGTGCTGAACTGGAAAAATACGCAGCCAAGAATTCTTTATCTAGTGAGGCTGCCATTCAAAATAGAAGGTGATATAAAATGTTCCCAGAGAAACAAAACTTAAAGGAGGTTGTGACCACTAAACCAACCCTGCAAGAAATTTTAAGGGGGACTCTGAAAGGAAAAAAGATGAGACAAACAAAAAAGACAAAATACAACAGAGACTAGAAAGGGCCAGAGAGCACTACCAGAAACTCCAACTCTATAGGCAATATAATGACAAAAGTCATTTCTTTCAGTACCCACTCTAAATGTCAATGGTCTAAATGTTCCAATCAAAAAACATACGGTAATAGAATCTATAAGAAAACAAGATATACCTATGTACTGTTTACAAGAGACTCATTTTAGGCATAAATTCACCTTCAGATTGAAAATAAGGGGATGGACAACCAACTGTCATGCTAATGGTCACCAAAAGAAAGCCAGAGTAGCCATGCTGATATCAGACAGTCTGGATTTTAAAATAAAGACTAACAACAGATGAAGAAGGGCATTATATCATAATTGAAAGGGCTATCTACCAAAAAGTCTTAAGAATTGTAAACATTTATGCTCCAAACGTGGAAGAGCTCATACATATAAATCAATTAATCATAAACATAAAAAACTCATTGATTATACTACCATAATAGTAGGGGACTTCAACACCCCACATACAGTGATGGACAGATCATCTAAACAGAAAATCAACAAGGAAATAGTGGTTTTGAATGACGCATTGGAACAGATGGACCTAACAGATATATTCAGAACATTTCATCCTAAAGCAGCAGAATACACATTCTTGTCAAGTGCTCATGGAACATTCTCCAGAATGGATCACATACTGGGACACAAATCAGAGATAGAGATCATACTGTGCATATTTTCAGACCACAATGCCATGAAACTCAAAATCAACCACAAGAAAATATGTGGAAAGATAACAAATACTTGGAGACTATAGAACATCCTACTAAAGACTGAATGGTCTAACCAAGAAATTAAAGAGGAAATTAAAAAGTACATGGAAGCCAATGAAAATGACAATATCACAGTCTAAAACCTCTGGAATGCACCAAAGGAGGGAGGGAAGTATATAGCAATCTAGGCCTTCTTAAAGAAGAAAGAAAGTCTCAGATGCACAACCTAACCTTACACCTCAAAGAGCTGGAAAAGAACACCAAATAAAACCCCAAACCAGCAGAAGATGGGAAATAATAAAGATTAGAGCAGAAATCAATGGTATTGAAACCAAAAAACCAGTAGAACAGATCAATGAAATCAGAAGCCGGTTTTTTGAAAGAATTAACAAAATTGATAAACTTCTACACAGTTTGATCAAAAAGAAAAACAAAAGAACCCAAATAAATAAAATCAAGAATGAAAGAGGAGAGACTACAACAGACACAGTAGAAATACTAACAATAATAAGAGAATATTATGAGAAATTATATGCCAATAAAATAGGCAATCTAGAAGAAATGGACAAATTAGAAGAAACCATAAACCACTGAAACTGAAACAAGAAGAAACAGAAAATATGAACAGACTCATAACCAGTAAAGAAATCAAATTAGTAATCAAAAATCTCCAATTAAAGAGTCCAGGCCAAATGGTTTTTCAGGGGAATTCTACCAAATATTTAAGGAAAGTTAAAACCTCTTCTCATGAAGCTGTTCCAAAAAGTAGAAATGGAAGGAAAACTTCAAAATTCTTTCTATGAAGCCCACATCACCTTGACTCCAAAACCAGAAAAAGACCCAACTGAAAAGGAGTACTATAGAACAATTTCCCTGATGAACATGAATGTAGAAATCCTCAACAAGATACTAGCCAACTGGATCCAACAATACATTAAAAGAATTATTCACCACAACCAAGTGGGATTTATACCTGGGATACAGAGCTGGTTCAATATCCTGAAAATAATCAATGTGATAAATCATATCAATAAAAAAGGACAAGAACCACATGATCCTCTCAATAGATTCAGTGGAAGCATTTGACAAAGTATTGCATCCTTTCTTGATAAAAATCTTTCAGAAAGTAGGGATCGAAGGATCATACTTCGAGGTCATAAAAGCCATATATAAAAGACTTATTCAATGGGGGAAAACTGAGAGCTTTTCCCCTAAGGTCAGGAACACGACAGTAATTGCCACTATTATTCAACATAGTATTGTTGAATAAGTCCTAGCCTAAGCAATCAGACAACACAAAGGAATAAAAGGCATCCAAATTGGCAAAGAGGAAGTCTAACTTTTGCTCCTCAGAGAAGACATGGTAATCCTTATGGAAAACGCAAAAGATTCCACCAAAAAATGTTAGAACTGATCCATGAATTCAGCAGTCACAGGATATAAAATCAATGCACAGAAATCAGTTGTATTCCTATACACCACTAATGAAGCAACAGAAAGAGAAATCAAGGAATTGATCCCATTTACAATTGCATCAAAAACTATAAAATACCTAGGAATAAACATAACAAAAGAGGTGAAAATTCTATACACTGAACCATGGAAAGCTTATGAAAGAAATTGAAGAAGACATACAAAAAAATGTAAAAATATCCTAAGCTCCTTGACTGGAAGAACATATATTGTTAAAATGTCAATACTACCCAAAGCAATCTACATATTCAATGCAATCCCTATCAAAGTAACACCAGCATGCTTCACTGAGCTAGAACAAGCAACCCTATAATTTGTATGGAAACAGAAAAGACCCTCAATAGCCAAAGTAATCTTGAAAAAGAAAACTGAAGCTGGAGGTATCACAATCCAGACTTCAAGATGTATTACAAAGCTGTAATCATCAAGACAGTGTGGTACTGACACAAGAACAGACACTCAGCTCAATGGAACAAAATAGAGAATCCAGAAATGGACCCACAAACATATGGCCAACTAATCTTTGACAAAGCAGGAAAGAATATCCAATGGAATAAAGACAGTCTCTTCAACAAATGGTGCTGGGAAAACTGGACAGTGGCATACAGAAAAATAAACCTGGACTACTTTCTTACACTGTACACAAAAATAAACTCAAAATGGAAGAAAGACCTAAATGTAAGACAGGAAGCCATCAAAATCCTAGAGCAGAAAGCGGGCAAAACCCTCTTTGACCCCAGCCACAGCAACTTCTTACTCAAAACTTCTCTGGAGGCTAGGGAAACAAAAGCAAAAATGAACTATTGGTATCTCATCAAAATAAGAAGCTTCTGCACAATGAAGGAAACAATCAGCAAAACTAAAAGGCAACCAAAAGAATGGGAGAAGATATTTGCAAATGACACATCAGATAAAGGGTTAGTATCCAAAATCCCTAAAAAACTTATCAAACTCAACATCCAAAAAACAAATAATACAGTGAAGAAATGGGCAAAAGACATGAATAGACATTTCTCCAAAGAAGACATGCAAATGGTGAATAGACACATGAAAAAATACTCAACATCACTCATCATCAGGGAAATACAAATCAAAACCACAATGAGATACCACCTCATACCTGTCAGATGGCTATTAACAACTCAGGCAACAACAGATAGTGGTGAGGATGTGGATAAAGAGGATCTCCTTTGCACTGCTGGTGGGAATGTAAACTGGTGCAGCCATTCTGTAAAACAGAATGGAGGTTACTAAAAAAATTAAAAAATAGAACTACCCTATTACCCAGAAATTGCACTACTAGGTACTTATCCAACGGATACAGGTGTGCTGTTTTGAAGGGGCCTATGCCACCCAATGTTTAAAGCAGTGCTATCAACAATAGCCTAAGTATGGAAAGAGCCCAAATGGCCATCAACAGAAGAATGGATAAAGACGATCGATCGATCTATCTATCGATCTATCTATCTATCTATCTATCTATCTATCTATACACACACACAATAGAGTATTAGCAGTGAAGAAAAACGAAATCTTGCCATTTACAACTACGTGGTTGGAATTACAGGGTATTATGCTAAACGAAATTAGTCAGAGAAAGACAATTATCATATGATTTCACTCATATGAGGAATTTAAAATACAAAACAGATGTACGTAAGGGAAAGGAAGTAAAAATAATATAAAAACAGGGAGGGGGACAAAACATAAAAGACTCTTAAATACGGAGAACAGAGGGTTGCTAGAGGGGTTGTAGGAGGGGGGATGGTTTAAGTGGATAAGGGGCATTAAGGAATCCACTCCTGAAATCATTGTTGCACCATATGCTAACTAACTTGGATGTAAATTAAGCAATCAGTAAATTAAAAAAAAAATAAAATAAAATCCATATATATTAATATTCAAAGGAGAGAAACATACAAAGGGATACTGTTGTTAATAAGTAGGGAAAAAAGTCCTTAGCTAAAAATAGCCACTAAGAAAAAAAATCTTCAACATACATCTTGCCTTTCCTGTACAAGTAGTACTTAAAGGGAACAATAGCACTTTATATTTAGAAAAGTATTTTTCTACATAATTCCAGCTGATAAATATGGAAAGGCTGACAGAACTTAAAAAAAAAAAACAAAAAACACCTATCAATCATTTAGCAAACCCTAATGAAATAATTGATCTAGGCAAAAATTATCAATGGATGATAAGATGAAATGTTGATAGAGAATTTCACAATGAAGGGATAGGCTGTCACCGCAGGAATACACAAATCAATCTTAACCTCACTAATGGCGGGCAACCTGATACTCCGTGCCTCATGCTGTGATGCAATCTCAAGTACACAGCCTCACTCATTTGGAAAAAAATCCAATCAAGACTTTTAAGCTAACTTCTAATTTACAAAAGTTTTGAAAAGAAAAAGAAAAAGAGAGAGAGAGAAAGGAGAAACAAATGACATCACAATAAAGCAAATAGACAAATCCTTCCTGTGAGGAATTCTAGAGCAAAATGACCATAAACACTCAACATATCAATGGTATGGTGAAAATATGGAGGTGGCAATAGAGAGAGGCACTGCTACAAATTAAAGGAAATTAAAGAGAAATAATAGGGGCCCCTGGGTGGCTCAGTCAGTTAAGTCTCCCTCCTGATTTAGGCTCAGGTCATTATCTTGCAGTTCACGAGTTTGAGCCCCACTTTGGGCTCCACGGTAATGGTGTGGAGCCTGCTTGGATTTCTTTCTCCTCTCTCTCTCTGCCCCTCCCCTGCTCTCTTTCTGTTTCTCTCTCTCAAAATAAATAAATGAACTTTTTTTAAAAAGAGAAGGAAATAATAATCAAATACAATGTGTGTAATGGACTTGAATTCTCAGTCCAATATGGTTCATGTAGAAGATCATATTTTAAAAAGGAAGTTTAATAAAAACTAAATAGTACATATACCAAAGAAACACTAACTTTTTTGAGTGGAATAATAGCTTTTAGAATTACATACTCAGCAAGGAGAACTGATATAAAATGAGATCTGAGATTTACATTTATTTCACAAATAAATAAATACATAAATAAGCACCAAAAAATGAGATGATAGATAGAATTGTAAGCATGGCAGCTTCTTAATAATTATTAAATATGACTGATGGGTATATGAATGTTCAGTGTACTATCCTCTCTACTTTTATGTATTTGGTTATTTTTATATAAAAGATAATAAAATATTAGATTATTAAACATTAGATCATGTCATCCACTTGCTTAAAGGTCCCCAATGAGTTTGTGTTAGGATGAAAAGAAATTTAAAGTCCTAGCCTATGGTTTCCTTTCTAAATTTATCTCCCTCACTCCTTAACTCATCAGCTGCTCCCGGTATCCCAGTCTCCCTATTTTCCTTCAAACACAGCCGAGCAGGGTTTCATCTTAAGGGAGAAGTTTCACATCAAACATTTAAATAAATTTAAATGAAATTGGTAGCAGATTATTTTAAAAACAAGAGACACAGGATTTGAAAGAAGAGTCCCAGAAGACCTCAGTTCAATTTTTTTCCTTATTTCTTTCCATCTTTCATTGTCTCATAGCCCCAAGGCCTTTGTGAATCCTTATTTCTTTCTGTCCTTCATTGTCTCTCAGCCCCAAAAAGTGATGCTCCTGCTTCTCTTTAAAAACACTGACTCACAAACCAGATTTTCTTTTTAAGCACAGACATGGTTAGGGGTAGAAAAGTTAAATAGATTTTTGTCAGTGACATAGAAATAACTATCATGGAAAAATCCGGTTTAACATCTTGAAAAATGGGCATTGTCTACTCTTGGTTTTTTGGTATTTGAATTAAAAAATTCTGCTGTACCTTCAAATATATTTTAAACAAAGATGATGGCAAATGTTTTGAGCCCACGACGCAGTGCATGTCCCCAGATGTACATCATTCAAGGGTAGAGTTATCTTTGCCAGTGCCTCTGGGAAACTGGACCTACAACATATACTGCTCTTCAAGAAATGAAAAGATATGGGAATTGAAATTGTGGGTGACATTTAGAAGTAGTCTTTTAAATACCCTAATAACTCCTGAAATGGATAGACTAGCAAGTTTATGTAGCAATGAGTGTACAAACCATGAGATCCCAGCTCTGAACTGCTTGTAAGGTCTGATATTCCATATAGCATTATAATTGCTTTGCATTTCTCCTAATTTGCCACATGCCCTAAAAAAATCAATAGAAGAGATTTGCTGTAACAGGGGTTAAGGAAGTTGCTCTTACTGATTGAATTACTCCATGAGAATCTACCTCCTTAAGCTATTATAAAACCAAGTTAATAACATTGACTAAGTGACAACTGTAAATGAGGCAACTTTGTGATTCATATTATGATAACCCATTTTTCTTTTGGGAAAAAAAGCTTTTCAGCTCTTCTTTGATATTCTCTGAGAAGATAATACATTTTTCTCAAATTAAAATGAATGAGAGATGTAGCTATGACACTTCTCTCCCATTTTTTTAAATTAAATTGCCATATTGCTAAAGTTCTAATTCCCTTTAATTAACCATTAAAAGGATTCAAGTTGACTATTCAAAAAACTCTAACAGATGTGAAACAGATTTGTAAATCTGGAGATCAGCACTAATGGCCATGTCATTACTGTCATTTGTATTCATTTGCCATTTAAAATTAGAGGAATGTCCACTGCAGTTGGATTCCGAGTGGCACATATCCCACTTTATAGGCTCCTGTGTAACTGACAGTTGGAACTGCAAAGAAACTGACAATTTTTCTTCTCTTTGACAGCACTTAGCATATGGTGCCCAAAGATTTTTGTGGGTTTTTGTTTCAACATCAAAAGTAACAGCAAAGCTATAAAAATATTTATTTGCCCACTATTAAATGTCTGTAATGGAGCCAGAGACCTTACCTGCCATAATTACTGAAAATCTGTCTACAAGCCATCTGTGGACTACCAGGGCACAGACTTTGAGCCTTCCAAAAAGCAATGCTATTCTTTGTGAATACAACCAAAGTGGATTTATACAAGGGTTCAGTGTCCCCAGCAAGACTGAACTCTTATCACTGGCAAAAGTTGAAGGATGGGGAAGGGAAAGACACTACAAGTTTCACTGAAGTCCTAATTTCTACTTGTCTGTACAAGCTTAGCTAGGGATAGACAGGTGAATCATTGCATTTGGATCACACAAAGAGATGAAAAAGATTTTCATATTTACTGTTATTGATTGTGGGTAGGTCAGGAGTTTATATGGATGTCTGCCTAGATGGTCAATTGAGTTTATAATCATGAATTGATGCAGGCCTGAGGCTTGCATTGAATCATGGGGATTCCCTTTCTCAGGTTCCCATATGGATTTCATATATGAAATCTAATGGAGTTTATAAGAGCTAGATTTTATTTTTTTAATTTTTTTAATGTTTTATTTATTTCTAGGAGAGAGAGAGAGAGAGAGTGAGCAGGGGAGGGTCAGAGAGAGAGGGAGTCACAGACTGAAACAGGCTCCAGGCTCTGAGCTGGCAGTCAGCACAGAGCCCGACGTGGGGCTCGAACCCACGAACTGCGAGATCATGACCTAAGCGAAAGTCGAACGCTTAACTGACTAAGCTACCCAGGCGCCCCAAGAGCTAGATTTAAAGTCAGAACTAGGGTTTGCATCCTAGTTCCACTATTTTCCAGTGGTATATTTTTGGGGCCTTAACTTCGGCAAGCTCTATGTTTCCTCATTTGTAAAATGGCATAAGAAGAAATAACAGTATGGTTGCCATGAAAATGAAGTAAAAAATGTATATGAAACTATTAACACAGGGCTTGTTCAATTGCTTAATTGTTCAATAGAACGGAGTTACTTTTTCAAAATCCTCACATACTCATCTAATAAAAAAGAAGAAATCCTGCCTGTTCATCAAAAAGAAGTCCCAAGTCTTCTCCTCAGTAATATCTGACTATTTTAGGAATAAAATAATCTCTTTTATCTGCGGGTATCTCTCAAAGAATATGTCCTTCCTCTTTCTGATAATTCCTCAGGGGGTTTGCTTATTTTGTTTTCTGTTGTTGTTTAGCTTTGTTTATCTTCCTTACTTGTAGCCACGCATGTCAGGGACACCTACCTCACTCCCAGCTCTAGGATTGGTCTGTTTAGATTAAGGGTAGACGGATATGAAGCAATACAATATGGAGATTGAGTATAGATTCAAATACTTGACCTGGCGGATTCACATGCTTATTTCCTGATTCAGAAAATTACTTAACCTCTTCCTTTCTTTGTTTCTTCAACTTTAAAGTGGTAATAATAATAGTCATATTATAATTAGCTGTTGGAGAATTAAACCCACTTTAAGCACATAGAATACTGTCTTCTGCTAGTAAATGCTCCATAAATGTTGCCAGTGTTACTGGGCAACCCATCCGTCCTACTTACACATGAGTCGGGAGTGGGCACTTGACCACTTATGGACAATAAAATAAGAAGGAATATCTGTTGGGAAGCCTGAGTGGCAAGTTTATTTACTACTGACACTGAATCACAAAGAAATAATCCCTTATTTTCCCTCCACATGTTGTCGCGTGTGGCTATAACACTTGGAGCCATCTTGCTCCCAGTCTGAGATTAAAGGCAATTTCTGAGGTTCAGGGGCATAAATAACCTGTTTGTTACACCTGCCCTGGATCTTATCCTACCCAGATGGCGCATCTCCTTAGACTTTAACTCCAGTTCAGCTGGGGTTTCTATCTTAATTTAAATATCAATTCTGTGCTATTGTCACAGGCTGTCTTGCACTTTGTTATTTATGTCTAATTTCTACCCCCTCCATTCTCACCCCCACCACCAGCAGCTTGAAAAATCTTTGAAAGAAGGAAGCACGGGCTTTGGAGTTGGATAGGTTTGGGTAGACATTTTGTCTCTACCACTTCTATGCTATAAAATCTTGAAAGATTTTCCTAAGCTTTCCGAACCCCAGTTTCTTCATTTCCATGTTGAGGAAAATAATATCTACTTTGCAAGGTTTTCTGGTAATGAGATGATATATATGCAAAATGTCTATGAGTGCTTGGTCCTGAGTTGGCACTCAATAAATGTCATTTCTATTTTGCCTTAGCCCTTATAATTTGAATCCTTTTCTGCCTTACTTCTAGTAGGTACTCAACAAATACTATCCCTTGCAGCTATAGCTGCTGTTTCTAATTTTTGCATTAAGACTGCAGCAATAGCACCATCAATTTAGGAGCATCTTTCTGTAACATATGTGAAGCTGGATATCAACAGGGCCAGTGTAGACAAGAGTGAGGATGCAGTTCCAGACATTTCTTTTTTCTTTTTTCTTTTTTTTTTTTTTTTTGAGAGAGAGAGAGAGAGAGAGCATGAGCAGGGGAAAGGGGCAGAGGGAGATAATCCTAAGCAGACTCCATGCTTAGCACAGAGCCTGATGTGGGGCTAGATCCCATGACCCTGGGATCATGACCTGAGCTGAAATCAAGAGCCAGATGCTCAACCAATTGAGCCACCCAAGTACTCCCAGACATTTCATAATGTCATGCTCCCTCCTGGCCACATTTCTAAATCCTCTCTACAATCAAGGCCCACTTCCAATATTTTCTCCTTAGTGAAACTTTCCCTGGATCTTTAATCCACAACTTCCTTCCATGCCTTGGAATTCTGGAGTGTCAGCACTCTTATTTACAACCTAGCAGCTTGCGTCAGTTTATTAGACATCTCTTAACCTGTGTACAACTTAAATTCACACCTAGACATATTTGAAGGCACATTTTCACTTTGATTTCTAGCTTCTGATTGTACTTAGTATAAGTGATAGTTACCATTATTGAGCAATAATAATTGTCATATGTAGACAAGTGTCCTATTTATAAGTTATTACTATATTTATTATCCTGTATTATACACTGAACTTCTTTTTTTGGGAAGTGGGCTGGTTAGGGTTAGCACTATTTAGTAAATGAGAAAACAGACTCGGAGGGAATAAGCAACCTGTTCATGCTTATACATCGAACTAGAATCCTAGTTGTTCTCCAGGGAACTTGGCCTGGTGGATCGGTCACTGATGTAGCTTCAGACGCACCACACTCCCATGCACTCTTCATTCCCAATTCAGAGATGTATGATAGAAGGCAAGCTAAAGGGAATGATGTTGAATCCATTCTAATGTTTTGAAGTCAATGATTTACAAACTTCACTATTTTATTAGTCACAAGAAATCATTTATGATTTAGCTTGCAAATGACTGCAACACACTGATGCTTCACCACATCCGTTTTGTAAACCATTGCTCTAGAGCATATAGTTTCGGCACAAGAATTTCTGCCTGCTGAATTAGGAGGAGAAGCTAACTTCTGGCATCTACAGGAGAAAGCCAGGCTTTACTTTTTATTAACTTTGCCATTCTTGACTTTCTATCCATTTGATTGATTTTCTTTTGAAAGCTAATTATGCATTGATGAGAATTCTCCAAATGTCCATGTGACATCATAAGGGAAGAAAAAAATAATCAAAATTAACAAGAATTGATGATCAAAATCCCTCTTTAAAATTCTGCTGGAGCTAAAGCCAAGGATTCTGTTTATCTTAAGTACTCATGGGTGCAGGCTGATGGAGAACCCATTTCTACACAAGCTTTCATGATTGCTGTGGCAGCAGGAGTGAACATGGTGGACTGCACAGAGGCTCTTAATGCATCTGCACAAGTCACGCCTGCAGGGCTGTTCCCATGAAGTAGGGCAACGCAAGTCATGAGGCCTCATCAAACTTCTAAGATCCAGCCAGGGAGGTATAATCCTACACGGGTCTGCAGGGAAACATCGTGCCTGTGAACAGCCCTAATGAATATCACAGAGACATGTCCACTTTGAAAATTCTTCCTGTTATAAGTTGTACAGAAGTCAATAAGGCCAATAACCAAGGTTATTTTTATAAACTTTACAACCTTAGTTATAATAATAAAAATTTGACATAGATATGAAAACTGTAAGTTATTATACAACTATATATTTATATATAGTATATATGTATATATATGTAAAGTTTCTACCTCCCATTCTCTAGAAAGTCACACACACACACACACACACACACACACACACACACACTCAGCATTTATTTGCTCTTCAGCTCCTTACAAATTGCATCATTCTCTGCATCACTTATTTTACATCATTTCTACTTCATTCAGTATTTGTAACCACGGCTACTTTCTTTCAGTTCCTTGGATACATGAAGCTACTTTCTACTTTAGAGCCTGTACAATGATGTTGCCTCACCCAGAATGCTCTTTACACATACATTTACCTAGCTGGTCACTGTCCATCCTTCAAAGACAAACTTTGAGCTGTTCTCCACAGAAGGTTTTCTTAGCTTCCCAAACTAGATTATGCTGCTCTAACGTTTTCATTGAAATGATTTTTTGAATGTCACTTTTCACAACAGTGAGTACCTAACAATTATGTGAATAGCCAACATTCTATCTCCTTTTGCACTTAAAAATAATTTACCACAACATGTCTAGTATCTAGGACGATATCTGGTACAAAATTATGTGTTAAATATTTTGGTGAACTAACCAAGATCTTGGCCACCTGTGAATGCTCCCTCTTTGAGAATAAAATCTGAGATAGATCTTGGTCCTTCCCCTGGCATTGATCTTTAAAAAGAAACTATCTAAGCAATTAGAATGGGGGTTTTGGAGATACTGACAGCTAAGTTTCCCTTTGAACCTAAGTGACAGGAATTTCAGGTGATTAGGATTTTATATTGTATTTCACCAGAGTAAGTTTCAAATGATTTATATTCTCAAGCTCTCGGGATAGACACAACAGGATTACATTTCCCTGTTCTTTTTTTTTTTCATTCTCCCAACATTTGGCAAAAGATTCAGAGTATCACCATAACTACCAACTCCCCCGTCTCTTTCATGGCTGGGTGCAGAGTTGCTGTATTCACTTTAAAATCTAATCCCAGGATTTATACAGTCCCTGACCTCTTCCTACGCATTTCATTCTGTTGATCTCACAAAATCCAGCTTGGGATGGGTTCCTCGGCTTCTTGATTTTCTACTCTAGAGAATGTCCTTGTTACATTGTAATTCTCAGACCACAGTACAAGACAGCTGTGCTTCTCTCTAAATTCTAAATGTATTGAGCAAATTCGTATGCTAAACAAATTCAAAAGTAGCAATATGGCAACTTTATTAGATAGTACAGGACAGACTCTTTCCTACTTCCTCTGAAAAAGACAAACAAATGAGAACTGAATTTAATATGCTATGTTCCTGGCATTGATCTGCCCATCTAGTCTACTTCCATCTTCCTTTTTACTTTGCTGTTTTACTTAATATCACTAAATTAATTTTCTCTGGATTGATTTTTGTTAACCCAATCACAAACAATGAATCGCAGCAATTTGCCTGTGCATACAAATTAGGTAATGCAAAGCTTGTATTACCTCAAAGTCCAGAATCTAACCTAACATCTCAAGCCCCCAGTTACAATGACTGTTTACCTTTGATCACAAAGAACTCGTTCAGCGTGTTAGTCACTTGATTGCTCTCTAAAGACCTAATTCCTTTCTCTATAGCTGGCTTGGTTTTCTCTTTGGTCTTTTGATTGTGACCTTGTCTCAAAAGTCATTTAAAAAATATTTTTTAAATTTGAGTATAGTTGACATTGAGAGATAAAATATTAAGTCTGAATGTCAGTGTATTTGTCAAATATAAGAAAAAGTGTATCTTAGAGAAAATATACATCCATCTCCATTTGGGAGAGATACCTGCCAGGAAGCTAGAACTGTCCCTTGTCAGTCCTTGGGGAGGTCCCGCTGGCTTTAACTCTGTGACTGTCCCAGTTTTGAGCTCCACAACTGCTAACCAACAGTGTTGTCTTCTTTTTTCATATAATTTAATTTTCATGCATAATTTTCATGTACCTTCTCTTTTCATATAATTTAATGCATTTAGTTTTATGGAAGCCAAGGGTTACTGTGGCAATGCATATTTCTTTAAAGTGGCCTATATAAAATGATTCATATTGTTTTTTGTAGTTTACTTCATTAGAACTGTATCAGTTTTTCACCTCTTAGATTTTCATGGGAATATAGGTGATGGTTGAAGTAAAGGTGGATGGGAATAAAATTGGAAAATCTGAGTATTTTATTTTTCTCTTCATTGATATTGTTACAACCTCAATCTGCTACTACCTATACTATTGTAAAAGTCTCTTAAACTAGAGTTCCTTCTCTTTACTTTTTATATTTTATTTTATTGTGTAAAGAATGGCTAACATGAGACCTCACTTTTTAACAAAAATTTAAATGCAAAATACAGTATTATTAATTAAGGGACAACGCACAGATCTCTAGAACTTATGCAGGATGCATAATTGAGACTTTATGTCCATTGATTACCTAAGGCAGCCTTTCTTGCTACAATCTGTCCTACAAAAATACTGACCTTTGTAAAGAATCTCCCTGATCTAGTTATTTACTTGCTCAAAACCTTTTCTGGATGACCACTGACTAATGCAGTGGTTCTCAAATGTTTTTCCTAGACCAGTAGCATCAGTATCACCTAGGAACTTGATAGAAATACAAATTCTCAGATTCTACTCTTGCTCTACTCAATCAGAAACTCAGGGGTGGGGCCCAGCAATCTGTCTCAGCAAGCCCTGGAGATGATTCCAATGCTCACCCAAGTATGAGAACCACTAGACCAACGTATAATCCAAATTGCTAAAAATACCTTTTAAAGTGGCAATGATATCAACCCAGATTCCAGCTTCATTCCAGAAACCATAGGATGCATTTTCTAAGCACTGAAAAAAATGACAAGACTTTCTACTCCTAAAATACGCAGTGTCTTTTCTCATGTCCTACATTTTGCTTAAACTATTCCTTCGCTAAGAGATTTCCTCATCACACCCTCTCTTAAAACCCCCAGTAACTATAACTTTGCTTCTGTCCATTTTATTTTTCAAAACCCTGTCTGAAAAGTGCCCTCCTATTTAAAGATTTCCTGATTCCCCCTCCTTCAAACATAATCTTTTCCTCCTTTTAATCTTCAAAATCCCTGTACGGCATCCATTACACTCTGGATTCTAAATCATCTTACTTACATTGTCGTTACCATATCCAAAAGGCTTTGACATGCAAAGCTGCATCCTATCCACCTTGATTCTGCTGCAGTGATTTGCACATAGGGTAGATTAGTTGAAAGTACCTTTTTTTTTTTCTTCATAGAATATTTCTCTATAAGCCTCTTTGTGACAACTCCAGACCTGGTGCTTCCTGCACACCATCTAGTCTCCTCATGAGTCACATTTTCTAGAATTCTCCACTAAGTTGCAGTGGAATGGAATATACTCTGAGTTTAGATTTTAGAGACCTGCTTTGAAATTCCAGACTCACAGCCCTTGCTGGTGACTTCAGGCAAGTCCTTTACTTCTCTGCATCTCATTTTTTTTTTTTAGTTTAATAAAAGTTATTTTGAGATGAAGAGGGGCAGAGACCGAGAATCTCAAGCAGGTTCTTAACTGTCAGCACAGAGCCTGATGCAGGGCTCAAACTCACTAACCACGAGATCATGACCTGAGCCAAAAACAAGAATCAGACACTTAACTGACTCAGCCACCCAGGCATCCTGCTGCAACTCATTTCTAAAATGGAGCTAATATTACATACCTCATAGAATTATTGTGAATACTATATTCCATATATTATGTATATTAATATACATAAATCATATAAACAAACAATAGCTACTATTAAAAAAATGTTCACCTAAAAGCCATAAGAACTTAATGATTATCCAAATACACATAACTGATAAATAACCAAGACAAAATTGGAAATTGCATATTAGTTTTGTACTTTGTTTCCGTCTTCTGTGTAGAAAAAAAGGGGGGGGAGGGGATATAATACAGGCTAAATATTACCTCAGGCTAAAGAATACCTGAGAACACAGGCTACACTAAATGTGGTTCTTCCAAGCATCACTGAATAGTTGATAATTCTCTTAGCCATTCTTATAAATGAACATCCACAATAGGACACTCCTGCATGTCTACAAAACCATCAAAAGATATATACACCGGGGGTGCCTGGGTGGCTCAGTGGGGTAAGCCTCCGACTTCAGTTTAGGTCATGATCTCACGGTTTGTGAGTTCAAGCCCCACATCAGGCTCTGTGCTGACAGCTCAGATCCTGGAGCCTGCTTTGGATTCTGTGTCCCCCTCACTCTCTGCCTCTCCCCTGCTCGTACTCTGCCTCTGTCTCTCAAAATATAAATAATAAAAAAATTAAGATATATACATCTAAAATGCCTTCCTCATGATCAAGTGGCTAACTCTTATCTCCTAGGTTCTCACCTAGGTACTAGCATCCCTCCAATACTACATTCTTACTTTGCTTACTCCAAGATAATGTATTTCCCCTCCAAATGTGATTTCCATGGCTACCTACCACACTTTGGTGAAATAGGCTTTCCAAATAATGATAAGACTTTGGAACTTGTTATAGACTGCTTTGGTAACTTACTTGACAATAAACATCAATGTTTACTTAAATAAATCTTCAAGGGGAAACAGTCCTCTGAATGTGTGTGCATGTATGTTTATATGAAAAGCTTTATCAGAATCTGCCACTGTCAACTTCTAACTTTAATGTCCCCTGAAGTTTCTACCTATACTATTTTATAGCCTCTGAAAGTCACTGTGAGAAATCAGTAAGGATCCTCTCCCAATTACATGACGTTACTTGTATTGTGTTCTGTTCTTCTGAATGAAATCAGACATTTCTGAGATGTTGGTTAGTTCTGCCTTATATCATTTTTCCTTCAGCATTTTTAGTCAATGAGATTTTGAACTATGTATTTAGAAATTACCTAATTTGCTTCTAACCCTTTTTATTCACAGCTAGTTATGGGTATGTACAGTAATGATAATTATACATATTTGATTCATCATGTATATATTGCAGTTCAGCTCACTGTTATACAAGTGTATTGAAAAGTTAAAGTCTATTCTTAAATTTGACCTCTCTTGCAAGGCAGATATAAGAATAAGTGGATGGCAGAAGCCTACAGGATTTCAGTCTTGGTCTGCATGTATGTGTGAGTGTATGAGAGAGAGGGAGAAAGAGAAAGAGAGAGGGAAAGAAGGAGGGAGGGAGGGAAATGGAGAGGAAGATCACTATGGTTTTTCCATCTTGTGACACTGAAGGACTTGAAAGAGAAATGTCAATTTATACCCTGTAGCAGTAGCTAGCCTCTGTTGCATAACAAATCACTCTGAAATTTAGTAGCCCTAAACAGTAATTATTCATTATTATTAACATGTGTACACATTTGGGGAGGGTGATGGTTGATCCAAGCTGGGTTCACCTAAATGGCTCTACTTTAAGCCATAGATCTAGCTGAATTTGGTTTCTTTCAGAAGTTTGGGCTCAGGACTACTTCATATCTGGTCATTTGGGCCCCGGATGAGGAGGCAGCAGGTCTTCAGTGGTACGACTTTTCATGAAGGTGAACAGCAAGAGCAAAAGCAGAAGCATATGAGGTCTTTTAAGGTCTGAGCTCAAAGCTGAAGCATTGTCATTTCTAGCTCATTTTGTTGATCAAAGCAAGCTTCGTGGGAAAATCAAACTCGAGGGATGGAGAGATAAGATTTGCTCTTTTAGTTGGAGGAACTATAAGTTTCACGACAAAGGATATGGATAAAGAAAGGGTTGAAGAATTGAGACCAGTAATGCAATCTACCACATGTTCTCCTACATTGACATAACAATGTTAAGTATTTAATTTTCCTAAAATATATCTTTCTCCTAAATATGGTTATTTAGGCCATCCTAAATACGGACTCATTGTTTCATAAACCTAATAGCCTCTGTCCCTGAAAGTTATTTGGTTAAAAAATGTCTGCAATCCTCTGTTGGTGAAATGAAGATAAATTACATGGATCATTTATCATCCTTTGCTCCTTCAGAGCAGATATCATATCTTAGGTTCCTTTCTAGAAGTCTGGCCATAATAGTGAGGAATTATAAGCCAGATCCTTTAAATAGCCCGGATCTTATTTAAATGTATCAGGTAACAACAGAGAACCCTGGTTTCAAACATTGGTCCTGTTGCTTACCAATTATGTGACCTTCATTATTAAGACCCTCTGGCCTCAGAGTTTTCATTTATAAAATGTGTGTTCTGATACCTACTTGGCAGATTGATATAAGGATTAATGAGATAATTTTATAAAACACCTGGAATAATACCTAGTACATAGTAGTGTTCAATAAAGATAAATGTTCTTAGGCTGAGTGAACTTGACCTATCATGAGCAACTATGAAAACTGTGTACTGATATCAATGTAGCAGGCACAGATTTTGAAGTCATCTTAAGCATATGATGATATAATTTCCTTTTATTTTTGTTAATGCATTGATGTCATTTATTCTATAAATGTATATGGACTGCCTTCTATGTACCATGTGCTGTGTTCTAAGCATTACAGGTACAACAAAGAATAAAATGGATAAAAAGTCTTGCCCTCACCCTCCTACACTGTTGGTGGGAATGTAAACTGGTGCAGCCCCTCTGGAAAACAGTGTGGAGGTTCCTCAGGAAACTAACAATAGAACTCCCCTATGACCCAGCAATAGCACTGCTAGGAATTGACCCAAGGGATACAGAAATGCTGATTCATAGGAACACATGTACCCCAATGTTCATAGCAGCACTCTCAACAATAGCTAAAACATGGAAAGAGCCTAAGTGTCCATCCATGGATGAATGGATCAAGAAGATGTGGTTTATCTATACCATGGAATACTACATGGCAATGAGAAAGAATGAAATCTGGCCATGTGTAGCAACATGGATGGACCTTGAGGGTGTTATGCTGAGCGAAATAAGTCAGGCAGAGAAGGACAAATATCATATGTTTGCACATATAGGAGGATTAGGAGGAACTTAACTGAGGACCATGGGGGAGAAGAAGGGGGGAAATGGTGGGGGAAAGGGAGAGAGGCAAACCATGAGAGACTCTTGAATACTGAGAAACAAACTGAGGACTGATGGATGGGGGGGGAGAGATGCGCATGGAGGAGGGCACTTCTGGGGATGAGTACTGGGTGTTATATGGAAACCAAACTGACAATAAACTATTTGTAAAAAAAATAAAAATAAAAAGTCTTGCCCTCAAAGCAGAGAAGACAGGCAATAAGCATATATACATATGTTCATATACATATTTTCATATATATCTAACAAATATACATATATAATAATTATATTATATATTTTCCCATTTCCTTGAATCAGTATATGATTTGTATGGATACCTAACAAGATTTGATGAAACAGCCCTTCCAAATATTGGAGCAGAGAAAGTAGAACTTGGAACATATTAGTTAATAGACTGCTTTGATAACTTACATGACAATAAAAATCAATTTTTAGTTAACTTAAATAAACTCTCAAGTGCTACAGAGAAAAAAATGGGACAGGAAAGGAATATACAGGAAATTGTTGGATGAGAGGATGTAATTAGATAAAATGTCTGGAAGAAAATCCTTGAATTCTCTTCCTTAACCAGAGGCTTATGTTATTTAAGTTAGGAGTTCTTAATTTGAAGTTCATAAGCTTCTTAGAAAGGACATCACTGGTTTTGAATAGCGGTGAAACGCCTCTAAAGTTAGAAACAGGATCTTGTGTTTGTGTCCCTTGACCCTCCTCTGCCAGTGTGAGAGAGAGATTCCATATCTTTCATGAGATATTTAAAAGGCCTGTGGTAAAAACATTTAATATCCAGTTTCTGCAATACAGTACTGTTGACTAAAATCACTAAGGTTAAGGCAGTAATCATAATGCAATATTTAAATGTATCAAATTGACAAATTTAACATCTTAAACTCACACAATGTTATATGTTAATTTTTTCTCAATTTTTAAGAACTCTTATTAAGAAATATTCATGTGGGCAACAGTCATGGATGCAAATCACTCTTGAAGGTGAGCTATGTTCTTAATTCCTATTTTCATGTGCTGTATCTGATCATATAATAGGCATCTGTGCTGGACTTCAATCATTTCCTCCACCCAGGAGGGTTTACACCAAAAACCAAGCAGGAATCTGATTCATCTGTAGAGAGGGCTTACTAAATGCAGAGTTCTTGGGTTGGAAGAGACCTAAGCTCTGCCCTCAAGGAGATATTGACACTCAAAAATAATTAAAATACCATGTAATCCTGGGGCATCTGGGTGGCTTAGTCCACTAAGCTTCCGACATCAGCTAAGGTCATGATCTCACAACTTGTGGGTTTGAACCCCAAGTCGGGCTCTGTGCTGACAGCTAGCTCAGAGCTGGAGTCTGCTTTGGATTCTGTGTCTCCCTCTCTCTCTGACCCTCCCCTGCTCACACTGTCTCTTATCTCTCTCTCTCAAAAATAAATTTAAAATTTTTTTTTAAATTAGAAAAAAGAATACAATGTAATCAGTGTGAGAGTAATGTAATAAAGAAGGAGTATACACCTTTTCTTTATTCCATTCAGGAATATTGGCCCTAAATTTTTCACACAGTTCTTAGGACTTATACAATGTGTATAAGTATTATTTAGGCTCTCTATACAAAGTCCAGATCAGTCTTAGACACAACAACAACTTACTTTTATAATGAATGTTACTGTTTACAAAGTTTCTATGGATCTATTGCCACATTTGGGATGAAGAAACAAAGATGCAGAAAAGCTGGCCAAAAGTCACACAATCAAGAAAATGTTGTAATCAATGAAATTTCCACAAAAAATATTGTCCCAATCATAAATTTAAGGAATAAAAAATACCTCTGAGGCTATACAGTCCATTCTGCTTATTTTTTAAAAAGGGTTATGGGGCTCCTGGTTGGGTCAGTCAGTTAAGTGGCAGACTCTTGGTTTCAGCTCAGGTCATGTTTCACGGTTTATGAGTTTGAGCCCTGCATCAGGCTCTGTGCTGACAGTGCAAAGCCTACTTGAGATTCTCTTTCTCCCTCTCTCTTTGTGCATCCGCCACTCTCAAAATAAATAAATAATTTAAAAATAAATAAATAAAATTTTACTTAATTACACTTTAGTATTTCAGCATTGAAATGTCCTAACTTTAAATGATTACACATCTAATGAATTCTGCTGCTAATGATGTGATCAAAACAGTTTTCATATCTATTTACCAAATGCTCTGAGTAAAAAGTACCATATTATTATTATTTAGGGTACTTTGCCTTTTCTTAAGTTCTTCTTCTCATATGGGTGTTGTCTATTTCCAGGGTACTTTTATCTTGAAATCTGACATCTAAGGCACGAATTTCTTTTCTTTGATAATTTTCTGAATATATTCTTTCATCCAGCTTGGTTTGTTTTTAAACCTGCTACAATTACTATAAAGAGAGTCTTTAAATACATAATAATTTTTCTTTGAATAGCAGTTCCATCACCCATTATAGTATATTGTCCTACTTAATTGCACTTAAGGAAATCTGAAAATCTTTCAAGTTTAATATTATTATCAAAATTCAGAGCTTTATTCATCCCAGGCTCTCTTTACTTTTGTTGGGAAGTGTGTTGTGGAGAGAAGGCCAGTGGTAAGATATCTGTGCCTTCTTTTAACTGGACTTACCTAGTCTCATTTATTGTTCATTTTGAATCTTGCTGAATTTGACAGGCACATTGAATCTCAAACAAAACTCAGAAAAATCAAAGAGAAGAGGGAAGATTGTTTTAGTATTAGATGCTTTTAAGTAATTATTATTTTCTTTCCTTTTTTTTTTTGGTTAATTTCAAGGGTAGCATTTTTTTTTTTTTTGAGAAGATCCTGGTTCACTTTGCCTTTAATACTGAATTGTGATGTTCAGAAAGACACACAGACACAAAGATTGATAACACAAAAAATAATCCATCTAATTTAGTGATAATATCAGATAATTTTAGAGTAATGACAATAATTTACAACAGTAATCATAGCATGCTATACACCAACCACTGTGCTGAACCTGTTCTAAGAATGATCTATTTAGTCTTTGCAACAACCATATAAAATAGATTGTTATCAGTCATAGCTGCAATGCTTCAACCTCTGGAATTTCAGATTTCTAATCTAATCACAATGGCTACATTTTTCATGAAGCCAGAAGAGCTGAAAGTATGCATAGAGAAATTTCAGTCATTAGATATCATGATATACACCCTAAATATTTCCTATCAGTTTGTCACCATTACCTTGAAATGTCTGCTATCCATTTTAATTAATTAACTAATTAATTAATTTTTAAATGTTTATTTGTTTACTTTGAGGGCATGAGGGGCAGAGAGAGAAGGAGGCAGAGAATCCCAAGTAGGCTTCACGCTGTCAGTGTAGAGCCCAACGTGGGGCTTGAACCTAGGAACTATGATTTCATGACCTGAGCCGAAATCAAAAGTCAGCCACTTAACCAACTAAGCCACAGAGGGAACGCTAATTTCTATCTTTTAAATTTCCAATCCACCTTCATTCTTAATTTAAAAATTTGAAAAAATTTGTTTAGTGGTACTGGTGATGTTCATGAGATATTGTCAGAGAAAACTTACACTGTATATATGAAGCATATTAACACAACCATCCCTGAGGTAATGGGATAGTAGAAAGTTTATTTATTTGTATCTGTATTTTTAAATTTTTATGTAGCAAACATGGATTATTAGTATAAATTTACATATTTATTCATTTATTTTAAGAAAAATTCTTCTAAGTAAGCAGAATCTAAGATAAAAAAGAGTCACATTAAAACAAAAAAAAAATTTAAAGAAGGGGGGTTCCACCTGGGTGGCTCAGTCAGTTAAGGGTCCAACTTCTGCTCAGGTCATGATCTCACAGTTAGTGAGTTTGAGCCCTGCATTGGGCTCTGTGCTGACAGCTCGGAGCCTGGGGCCTGCTTCAGATTCTGTGTCTCCCTCTCTCTATGCCCCTTTCTCCCTCAAAAGTAAATAACATTTTAAAATTTTTTTAAAAAGAATCAGCACAATGCAGTAGTTGCAAGAATGAGTTCTGAAGCCAGGCTGACCAAATTTGAAGTCCAACTTTGCTGTGTGACATGGGCTACTTGTTTCACCTTGCTGTTTCTTAGTTATTTTATCACTGGGACTAGTGAAACTATCTACTATAGGATTATTATGCAGTTTAAATGAAATAAATTAACTGTGCATAGTGTGTTGTACATAACAATTATATTGTAAAATCAATTATTATAAGATAAAATAGTGAGTGTGGTGTGAATAAAAGTATAAAATGCATTCCTACTTCTTCTTTCCCATCTACCCCCAAAGTAGCATCTTTGCAAGTTTGTCAAAATATCTTAGAGGTCCATCATTAATGCTGAATTATATTGGTGTAAGAGGCTAAGTCTCTAAGAGGCTCATATGTAATTTTGTTTAAATTTTAGTTAGTTATCATACAGAACAATATTGGTTTTAGAAGTAGAATTCAGTGATTCATCACTTACATTCTGCATTCAGTGCTCATTATAACAAGTGCCCTCCTTCATAGCCATTGCCCATCTAGCCCATCCTACAGTCACCTTCCTCCCTCAACCCTCAGTTTGTTCTCTACCATTAAGGGTCTCTTGTGGTTTGTTTGCCTTTCTTCTCCTTTTCTCCCCCACTTCCCATATGTGCAGCTGTTTTCTTCTTAAATACAACATAATAGTGAAATCATATGATATTTGTCTTTCTCTGATAGACTTATTTTGCTTAGCATAATATACTCTAGCCCCATCCATGTCATTGCAAATGGTAAGATTTCGTTCTTTTTGATGGCTGAGTAACATTCCGTTGTATGTATATACCACAACTTTATCCATTCATCATTCAATGGACATTTGGGCTCTCTTCATAGTTTGGCTTTTATTAATAATGCTGCTATAAAAATTAGGGTTCATGTAGCCCTTTGAATCTGTATTTTTGTATCCTGTGGGTAAATATCTATTTGTACTATTGTTGAATCATAGGGAATTTCTATTTTTTGTTTTTGAGGAACCTCCATACTGTTTTCCACAGTGGCTGCACCAGTTTGCCTTCCCATCAACAGTGAAAGAGGTTTTTAATGCACATATTTCTAAAGAGAAAACATTTTACATTTTTCATGGATTTATGCAGTGCAATTCTACCCGGGCTTAGAAACAGAAGTTTTGGACTTTGGTTCTAAGGCTGCCTTTGTGAAGCTATGACATGGAAAGCAAGTGACTGTCTCATGATGCTTCAGTACTCTTATCACTCAGGAAAATAATTCTATATCACAAAGTTATTTTAGTATCTTTTCATATATATTTATAAAGAAAAAACTTAGAATTTTAGAAAATATGATCAAATATTTTCATGAGCTAAGGATAGAAAAAATATGTCTAAAAAAAAGAACCTAATAGAAAAGATTAATGTGTCTGGCCATTTGAAAATGAAATATTCTATTTGCCAAAAGACAAGAGAAGTGAAATGAAATATTAAGCTACAGGTATGAGAAATCACATAGCCAAGAAAAGACTCTAATACAATATACAGGAAGGTTTCATTCAAATAAATAATAAATGAATAGCTCAGTTTTTAAAAATACACAATATTTGTGAATAAGCATTCTGATAGGAACTCAACTCATCAAAAAAACTCACAAACCTTATTAGCAATCATAAAGATAATGCAAATATAAACATTAAAGATTCCCAGTTAGTTTTTTAATAGATCCAAACCAATAAACTAAATTCTAGTGAGGATATGGGGGAAAGGGATGTTCATTTATTGCTAATGGCAATATCAAAATTGGTAACTTGGTAGAGCATACTGGCAGCAGAAGAGTTGAAAATGCCCATAAACCTTCCTTCTAGAAAGTCTACTTGGATGAAAATTGTGTGTTAGAAAGCTATAGCCAAGGATACCTATCTTTCTCTATAACAAAAATCCCTTATTGTTCCCCAGTAGAATTGATAAATATCCTATGTCTGATTTATACAATGGAATATTACACACAAGTTAAAACAAATGAACCATACTACAGATACTAACATGGATAAATCCATAATATTGAATGAAAATAAGCATATTATAAACAAATAAGTAAAATATCAACTTTCATATAAAAATTGAACATAGAAAGAACATTGTGTCCTGTGTAGGGACACATGTTAATAAAGTAGAGGTACAGAAACAAACCTAAGGATGATATTCATTAATTATGTGGTTGTAGATACTTCTATAGACAACTATGCCAAGTTATCCCTGGCTTGCTAAAAGATTTTTAGTTTTGTTTGCTTTATCATGTATGGAAATTAAGTTTTATCAAACATATTTTTTGGCAATAATCATGATGATGATGAAGTATTTTACCCCTCTCCATCACAAATGTTGCAGAGTTGCCCTAATATGTTATTTCTCAAGGTGAAATGGCTCTCATATTCCTATGTTAAACTCCACTTAGTACTGATGGTTGCTGTGTATGTGTTCAAATGATTACTTGTTAGCTTGTTTCTTTTGTTATAGGCTTAATATTTTAAGAAATATTTTATCCATCAAAATCAATAAGCAACATCAAGTATGATTTTCCTCATGATTGCTCTCATCCAGTTATGGTAACATATTTATGAAGTGTTTACTTTTTTATTTTTCTACTTTGTGAAATAGTTTATGTAAAATTAAGGTTACTTGTTCCTTGAATGTTTGATAGCCCTAGCCTATGAAACTCGGGTTAAAAAGAAATAAGCATACACTTTATAATATTTTGTACAATGAAATACTACTTAGAGTAAAAAGAAATGAATGATGAATGCATGCAATAATATAGGTGAGTCTCAAATATACTTATGGTAAGTGGAAGACTTTCTTCACAGAGTACATACAGTGAGATTCCATTTATATAAAATATTGTATGGTGAGAAAAAAATCAAGAAAGTTGATTTGGAGGGTGGGTGGCAGGATTTATTGGTAAAAGTGGTGAGAGAACTTTCTGAGATAACAGGAATATAATATTATATATCCTAATAGGGGCTGGGTTTCACAGTTGTATGCATTTGCCAAAAAGCTTTAAGATTTATGGATTCTATTGTTGGTAAATTTTACATCAGAAAAAAGAAGCTGTAAAAATATTGAACTTTAGTTAATGATGTGTATTCCAAAATATTCAGGGTGAAGTGTATGAAGTGTACTGATGTCTGCAATTTACTTCAGCATGCATCAAAAATAAGATGGAATAAATAGGGAGAAAAATAGATGGATGTATATGTGGAAAAACAAGTATTATAAATTTTAATGGCAGAACTAAAGTGGTCAGCAGATGATAGTTTCCTGTCTACCTTTTCCATGTGTTCAAAACATTTCAGAATAAAATGTTGAGGCCAAAAAACCTTGATATTTAAAAAATGTTCTATTACAAAGAGCTTTAGTGATAGTTCACCACTCTGGTTTCACCTATCTTTTTCTACGTTGGTCCTTGAAAATTCCTCTTTCTTTATTCCAAAGACAGCTGTATATTTTAAAAGATCTTTTGGGGTGCCTGAGTGGTTCAGTCAGTTAAGTGACCTACTCTTGATTTTGGATCAGGTCATGATCTCACAGTTTATGAGCTCAAGACCCGCATCAGGCTCTGTGCTGGCAGTGCAGAGCCCATTTGGTATTCTCTCTCTCCACCCCCTTCTCTCAATCTCTCTGCCCCCATCACTTGTTCTCTCTCTCTCTCCTCTCTCTCTCTATTTCTCTCAAAATAAGTAAATAATCTTAAAAAAAATAAAAAATCTTTGAGCTTTTCAAGCATGGAAAAAACATCCATAGTTTGAGGAAATTTCAGACAGAGTAGGTCGTTCTTTACTTATCTAGAGAAGGAAGGTCATTTAATCTTTTTAAATATACTTATTTGGCAATCTGTATTTGATAAGTTAATTATATGATACTGTACTCTTAGAAGTTAATACAGCCACCCTCTCCCTTTTTAAAATTATGAACTCATCTTTGTAGTGTCCATTCACCCCTTCCCCTGAACAATTCTCTTGCAGGCTGGATTTTCAGTGTTGTGGTGGTGGTTCTAATGTTTGCTCCTTGCAGCCACCAATGGGTACCTCTGGTGTTTATGTTAACATTTATGTCTATCTGGGTCATTTATGTAGTATAAAACCCCTGTGAAAGATTTGCCTTTGATTTTGGTTTCTCACCCAAAAGCACTGCTGTGCTGATGGGTCTATTTTTATCACACATCTCTTTCCCCGAAATGCAGTCCCTCAGGCATGTTAGACTTATGCGTGTGCTTCAATATCATCTCACCAACATGGGTACTCATGTCCTTGTCCCTGTCTTTTCAGTTCAAACTCCCAATAATTACCTCCCAAAGGGCAACATCAGTATCAATTCTCGCCTTGACCACGCTGTGATTCAGTTCTCTGGTATTTGATTTCTTTCTTTCTTTCTTTCTTTCTTTCTTTCTTTCTTTCTTTCTTTCTTTCTTTCTTTCTTTTCTTTCTTTTCTTTCTTTCTTTCTTTCTTTCTCTTTCTTTTTCTTTCTTTCTTTCTTTCTTTCTTTCTCTCTCTCTCTCTCTCTCTTTCTTTCTCTCTCTCTCTCTCTTCTTTCTTTCTTTCTCTCTCTCTCTCTCTTTCTTTCTCTCTCTCTCTCTCTTCTTTCTTTCTTTCTTTCTTTCTTTCTTTCTTTCTTTCTTTCTTTCTTTCCTTCCTTCCTTCCTTCCTTCCTTCCTTCCTTCCTTCCTTCCTTCTTAATTTCTGAGAGAGAGAGAGACAGCGTGAGCAAGGGAGGGTCAGACAGAGAGGGAGACAGAATCTGAAGCAGTCTCCAGGCTCTGAGCTAGCTGTCAGCACAGAGCCCAACATGGGGCTCGAAACCACAAACCATGACATCATGACCTGAGCCGAAGTCAGATGCTTAACCAACTGAGCCACACAAGCACCCCTGGTATTTGATTTCTGATCTTTTGGGGAAATCAATTATGCTTTAAAAATAATGTCATAAAATATAATTTAAGGAAGTTAGGCATTTTTAATGTTCTTCATGTTACCTTCATCGGTCATTTCAGAGCTACAATTTCCAGGCATCCTTTAACGAATTGCAACAAAGCCGCTATCCCAATCACTCTCTAGGAGATGCTGTTTGTTAAGGATACGATGTTGATAGATGCAATTGTCACTCTCTACACTCCTTATTTGACCACTGAGTAGCTTTCAGTGGACCAACAATCCTGAAGCACCTTCATCTCTAGGTCTTTGTGAATTTCCTTCTCTTTGGTTTTCTTCCATTTAACTCTGGCTGATCTTTCTAACTATCCTTTACTGACTCTTTCTCTAATTCCATTTCTGAATGTTGAATGGCTCTAGGACTGAATCTGAAGTATTTTCTTTTTCTTTGTCTACATTCTCACTAGGCTTCAAATATGCTAGCTTGCACATTTTATATAGCTTTGATCTCTCCTCTTAGACTCAAATGATAGTGGACCATATAATTTACAGATCCAAATCTGCTATAATTATGACTTCAACTTAAAATACCAAAGCCTATCATTTTACATTCTCACTGCAACTTTTAGTGCCTGTGTGCTTCCAATCTCTTCCTATATCACAACCTCTTAGAAGTCATTTTTAATTCTTGATTTTCCTATACTTCATCCATCCTATTCATCTACTGTCAAATCATTTTCACCTGCCTTCAAAATATTGTCTGTCTAGAGCCACACACTTTTCCTCATCTCCTCAGATACCATACTGGTCTAGGTATCACATCTTTTATCTGAATTATCACATGGTTTCCTTTAATCATCCATCCACATAAGAGAAAGAATGAGTATTTTAAATCAGAAAATCAGATTATATTACCTCAATGGCTTTATGCCCTTTAATCATCATTTTCTGAATTTAGACAAAAATACTTGACCTACTCAGTACTCTAATTTCATGCCATGCTACACCCTCTCCATCTTCCTTGATGATGCTCCAGTCATATTGGTCTTATGTTCCAGGAATATGCCTGGCTTTTTCTGCTTTCAGGCAGACCCATATACATTTCCAATTATCACCTAGGAAGGCAACACTTCTTCTGGTTGAGAACCAACAAAAATGGCTATTAGATTCTATATGGAAAAATGAGTTTCATATCTCCAAACAACTTGTTATGGTTGATAATATTATATACATGTAAGAAGATATGGAGGCTTGGGTACAGCAAATAATTTGCCAGATAAGTGGTTAATGAAATATCAAATGAGGATTTTCCGGACATCAAAATACATACCTCTGCACAAATGTCCATAATATATATGAAGCAAAGTAGTGTTAAGAGCCATAGGTATTAAAATGAGTGGGATAACATCTGATTCTAGGGTTCAGGCAATACTTCTTAGAAAAAGGGGAATCTAACCTGATGCTTGAGAAAGAGTTAAAAGTTTAGAAAGTTTAACCAATAGAATGATATAATTCAGACAAAGGGACTATATCCAGCGCGCGCGCGCGCACACACACACACACACACACACACACACATATTCTGAGAACAATAAACAATCTCATTTAACTATTGTAAGCAGGGAAGTACTGGAAGCTTTTTGGAAACACAAGAGGTTAGGATAATATTATGGGAAATCTTAAGGAAATTGTAATTGAGTCATTAGTCCACAATCAATGAGCTGACTAATTGTATGGAATGGAAGAATCAAAGGAGAAAACAATTAGTTAGCTCTTTACCACTAATCAATAAAAGTCCCCAAGGAAAGGACCAGCTTTCCTACTGCTATAAATGAAGAAGGCAAGACATGTGGCTCTGCTTTCAGATTCAGACAGTACATGTTTGAATTCGTGTTTACTCAAGTTGCTATGTAGTTTATATAAACCTTTATCCATCTTGGTTTCCTTATCTGTATGATGGTTTCATGAGAATTTTATATTCTGATAGAACACAGAAATCAGCCAATAAACAAACTATAGCTATTTTTATAGATATTATTATTAGGTTATTTTTTTCTTGGAGGACAAGCTGACTTACATGGGAGAATTCATTAATGCTTTTAGATATGTGGTGCACAGGACAACCTTAGGTTCTGCATATGAATTCTGCAATGGTATCTCAGAGAATCACTACACGTTGCCAACAATTAGACCTAACACCATACATATGTGTGTGCATGTGGACATTTGTGTTGGAGTGCTGGCTATTAGCTCACTGGAGAACATTCAGGCTTTTTGATGCTTTTCGGTGATATTTGAGTTGAAATACACCAACAAAAATTTCAGAGTCTCTAGTTAAACTGTGAAATAGTCCCACCAGAACATACTCTACACATTGCCTTCCCTGAACCTTCTTGACAACCATCAGGAGCACTAGTGAAATAAAATTAGCTGTTTGGGTATTTTCCATAGCTCTGCTTATTAGGTCAGATGTTTTATACTAAGCCATTTTAAGACATAGGAAGTAAAGCAGAAGGTTAATCAATTGCCTACAAAACTCGGGCTAAATATTCCTGAAAGCTTTCCTCACCAATCAACTTCAGGGACTGAAATCTCTAGATTATACTCCTTATCCAAATTCCACTTTACATTTGTCCAATAATCCTGGGCTAGGTTTTCATTGGAATATGAAATAAAGAAAGGATAATGAATAATTATTAAGTCTCAATTATAGCCCACATGTTTTGTTTAAATATCTTCATGTCCCTTATGCAATACTCAAGCATTGCATAGATGCACAATGAGATTAATTGACTTAAATGTTTGGAATAAGAATAATAAAAATTATGGTGACTTTATTTCTTCCTAGCTCTGTGCTAAGTGCTTTAGGAGGTCATGAGGCCACTGAGCTCTAGAGCTGTATTTCAAACACAGATCTGCTTAACTTCACCGAACCACATGCTTCTCCCTCCATTCTTCAAGTGGAATTTCATGTATTCTTTATTTTAAAATCAAGAGGTAAGTATTTTTCTCCCAGTGGCTATTTGAAGAGTATGTAAGAAAATAAATGTGAACAAAGTAACTACAAAGCCTGACCTATATTAGAAATTCAATAAATGATTACTTATTTGTTAATGGCTAAATACTATACAAATAGAAGATACTGATAATTAGTCCTATGTCTCAAAAATGATCCCTATTTATTAACAAGCAAGGACTAAGGCACTATGGATTGAGTGCTCACCATGTACCAGGTGCTTGGCCCTTGTTGTCTAAACCCTGAAAGACGAATTTATGATTTTACTTCAGATAAGGAAACTGAGTCTGAGTCATGGAAGAAACTGGCAGCCATTACACAGAGTAACTGGGACTTGTCATAGGTCTATTCACCTGTGAATTTGTGGTCTTTCCATACCTATTTGACTTCCCTTCTTTTACAACCAATGCCTAACCTGAAAAGGTTATTCAAGGATTTTAAACTATACAAGGGCTAACTTTGGTACAGCTTGTCTTTCATTGATTTAAGAGCTGCTTTCCTGCCTTGCATTCAGAATCACTGAGTTCTTAATTAAGAACCCAATAAGAACCAAATACTATAGTAGGAAATATCTCCTTTTTTATTATATCAGTGAGTTACATGTGTGGTAGTGGCAGTTCATGGAGAGAAATATTCTTAGAAAACAGCATGATTGCTTCAATGATTCTGACATTCAACTGTTAAATATAAGTGAAATCAAATATACAAGTAATTAAGGATGCTTTTCAAAATATTTCTCTTGAAAAATGACTTGCTGACTAACACACTGTTTCTCTATCTTTCCAGTCCTATCTATTCTCACATCCTGAATGGCACAGTGGGGAGTTAGATTAGGACTCCCTCACATGCACACTCAGAATATCTTATATTTCTCTCATCACAGCACTTACTGTGTCTTCCTACTTGCCTGAATGAACCTCCATAATTTAAGCCTTGCAAGAGCAGTGTCCATGTCTGTCTTACACTATGTTCCTAGGAACTCATGTTTTATAACTCTTCCCTATTTTTGAAATAAATAAGAATAGTCTCACCAATTTCTAAGAACCCCAAATGGTGTTGGCATAATGGTATTTCCTGATTCAGACCTACTAAATCCAGGTCATTAATACTTGTGTTTGCCAAATGATGAGCTAGTTCCACCTGATAACCTATAGCCACACCCAGCGTAATATCAAAGATGACATTCTATATCCCAATAGTCACATATAATGTTATCACTCTTTTATCTTTTACATCTGTTGGGTGACAGTAATAATCATTCCTAATGCAGTAGACCTCAGAGATATCCAGTCAGTTGTAATCCAAGAGGTTTGAACTCACACTAAGTAAAGCCCATATTCCTTTAGACTGTCTAAATACAGTATCCCAGAATTCATCTTTGGTGCCATGTGGAAATAGGGACAGAGTCTGCAAAAGAAACAGAAAAGAAAGGGAAAGAGAACTAATAACTTTCTTGAACCTTTAGAACAGCCATGCCTGGGGGCGCCTGGGTGGCTTAGTCGGTTAAGCGTCCGACTTTCGCTTAGGTCATGATCTCGCCATTCGTGGGTTCGAGCCCCGCGTCGGGCTCTGTGTTGACTGCCAGCTCAGAGCCTGGAGCCTGTTTCAGTCTGTGACTCCCTCTCTCTGACCCTCCTCTGCTCGTGCTGTCTCTCTCTCTCTCCTAGAAATAAATAAATAAAAATATTTAAAAAAAAAAAAAAAAAAAAAAAAGAACAGCCATGCCTGGATCCAGAAAGCCATATGAAGTTGTTGTTTTTTTTTTCTTTTAACTAGTTATGAGAACAACTCTTTTTCCTAATTAAATTACTTCAATTAGATTTCTATCACTTGCGAGCAGAAAGTATAAACTAAATCTTCTGCCTCTTTTCCTTTTGACCATACCTACAATAAAATGTAGACTAGCTATTCAAACTTGAGTCCATCTTTTATGGATTTAGTTAAATTAGAGATCTTGTCAAAGATAAAATGCATTTATTAAACTCCTAGGACTTAAGTCCAAGGAGGATAAACAAATCATCCACAAAGGCTCCTATCAACAAGAGACTTCCAACTAGAGAAGAAAGCTGGACTTACATATGTAAACTAACTAGAGAAACACATAAGCGATGTGGATAATGTTATAGATTTTAATGAATGTATTAAGAGGAGGAGTCTCCATCGTTCATTGCTCAGCAACAGTGGTAAGCTCCTTCCCTTGTAACTACATCTCCATCCCCTAATCACATAATAATCATCTATAAGGGACAAAGTCTTTTCTCAATAAAAAATTCAAAATTTCTCAAAAAAGATGTCATCTAGTTTTAGAATTTAATTGTATTTTAGTGCAAGTTAGGAAATAGGTTTTCTCCTTAGCACTATGAACAATTGATACATTTTGCCTGATGCATTCAGTTGAAGAGGATTTTGATGACACACCCAGCATGAGCAATAAAAATTATCAAGATTGATGATAAAGTCTGGAATTGGGTAACAATGGTTATGATACTATTTATTATTCTTCCCTTAGTGTGAATGTATTTGTCAACTACTTTCCTAAGAGTAAGGTGATTAATAAAGTGGCAAAGAGAGTAAGAAGCCACTCCAGACAGAGAGGCCTAAAGAGGAGGAGAAAGTAGAGAAAGTTAAAGTGTATGTGTAAAAACAACTTTATTTCATAATTTTTCCTTAGGTAAAATACTTGTCCTAATTCAGAAAAGGAAAAAAAAAAAAAACATCCTTTAAAAAAGGAAAATAAGTTAAAGGAAGAAAGTTATAGATATATTTATAAATATATAAAGAAGTTATATAAAAGAAGTTATATTTCTATTTATTTATATTATAGTTATATTTCCAAGTATAAGAGAAGGGATGTGTTCAAATCTACCATACTATGTTTCCTTCCTCTTCTCCATCTCTCCCATTCTAATTTATTGGCAAGTTTATACTTTCTTCCTCTTTTTTAATTTCTTGTGAGCCTTCTAAAAAAAGCTTAAGTATAAACTGTTCCTGGCCAGAAAAAATACCTCCAGACAAAGTGTCTCCCAAAGCAGAAAGCCAGAGTTAGACTGCAGGTATAAAGTTATAAAGGTATAAAGATAAAGTAACATAGGGGTGCCTGGGTGGCTCAGTCGGTTAAGTGTTCGACTTCAGCTTAGGTCATGATCTCATGGTTCGTGGGTCTGAGCCCCGTGTAGGGCTCTGTGTTGATAGCTCAGAGCCTGGAGCCTGTTTCAGATTCTGTGTCTTCCTCTCTCTCTGACCCTCGCCTGCTCATTCTCTCTCTCTCTCTCTCTCTCTCTCTCTCCCCCCACTCAGAAATAAATTTAAAAAAAAGAAAAGATACAGTAACATAGACCAGGACACATACTTGAATATAGTTATTTCATTGTGGTGCTGCATTCCCTTCCTTTCCCAATAATTTCAATCTTTATAATAGCAGTCATCTTCATCTTTCAATCACAATTCCTTGTTGAGAGGGTCATAAAAATTATAAAAGGAAAGTATGATGAATTAATCAAAGCAATTTTTATAATTAATTTTGTAAAAGTAAAATGATTACTCCTAATCAACTTTTCAAGTCAACAATTAATCACCTTATAACCTGTGCATCTTGTCTACCACAGGGTAAAAATTTGGTGAAGATTTTACACCTATGCAAGAGTATAAAAATGCTCTTCCTATTACAGAAAACTTCTATATATTTTCCAAAGAAATAGTTCTAGGAAATAAATGTAATAAAATTTTAAAAAATGGTCATGTACATTTTTCTAAGATATTCTTCTTATGTAACCATACCAAAAAAATCACATAAATCACGAGAAGTTCTGAATTCTCTCAGTCATGTGTATTCCTTGCCAGCTAAAGCCAAGACAAAGCATCTCATCAGGTCATTCATTTCTATCACTTCCTGATTAAAAATAAAAGTATTAAAAATGATGGCAGGATGACTAGGTGGCTCAGTGAGTTGAGTGCCGGACTTTTGGTATCAGGGCTCGGGTCATGACCGTTCTGTCAGTGAGATCAAACCTTGCATTGGGTACCACGTGCTGAGCCAAGTATGGATCCTGTTTGGGATTCTCTCTCATTCTCTCTCTCTCTCTCTGCCCCTTCCCTGTTCTCATGTACAGACACACTCTGTTTCTTTCTCTCTCAAAATAAATAAATAAACATTTTTTAAAAGCACCATACAAGTGATGATATTAAAGAGACCAAGAAACATGTCCAGTACCAAATTAAAGTATTTATCCATAATAAAAATCAAATTGATATAAAAATTAAGAATATTGAATATTTTTAGATAAAAAGTTAGTTGTTTATTCAGCTTACTGTGATTCTCTTTAGCTCCTTGGTATATGAGAAGAGCATATATATATAGATATAGTATCCTCTTGATTTGACTTGGTGAAGCCAGTTTTAATTTTCATATATATAATTTATTTACATGTTCATTAAATAAAGAATTACTTAATTTGATTACCTACTCTTTATATCAGATATCTTTGGTCCAGGAAATATCACAACAAATAAAAGAAAGCCTTACTGTAGAACTTTACTTTCAAATGAGAGATGATGATAATAATATTATGCAAAATTTTGATAAGTACTATTAAGAATAACACTATTGAAGTAGACAATATTGATCTAGTTTTAGGAGGAGTAATGGGATCAGGGAAGAGTTCTTTGAGGAGGTTAGACCCAAATGAACTTAGGAGGTAATCCGTAAGAAGTTTAGTGTAAGAGTATTCCAGGTAATGGGTATAGCAATTATAAGGATACTGTGCTTATTCTATTTGAGGTGAAAAAGAAAAAAGAAAAAAGAAGTCTAGGCTGACACAAGGTATACCTATAAAGTCATGTGGAACTAGAAAAGTTATGGAACAGCATTTTTATTTTCTTCTGAGCATGTCAGGAAGATATTAAATTTAAAATATATCACTTTGGCTGTTTGGTGGACCAATTAAGAGGCTATTGCTATACTAAAAGCAATACTCATTAAGATATGATAGTGGTATGCGGATCAGTGAAATAGTGAAGGAAGTCCTGGAAGCACTCAAATTTCAAATATACAGAGTATATGTTGTTAATTGATTAAAAAGTAACTGGAATATGCTAATTTTGTGAAAAAGATGGTTTGATAATAAAATACACATATGTATCTGTTTATCAATTCAGAAAGTATAAAATAGCAGATGTAAATCCAACTGTATCAATAACAATATAAAATGCAAATGAATTAAATGATAAAATCCAAAGAAAGATTGTGAGACTACATAAAAACAAATAAACAAGCAATAATATCCAACTCTGTGATCTCTATAGGAAAGATGCCAGAAAAGAAAATGACCACGACCCAACTAGAAAAATCATTGGAGAGTATAATTAACTGGGATCAAATTGAGTATCAGTGGAGAAACTAAGATACACCACCTCAAAAGTATACTCTTTTATTAAACCTGTACATCTTTGGACCTTTGGGGCTTTTATTCTCCTGAACATTTTTAAATAGAAATAAACGCTAGCAAACAAACAAACAAAGAACACAAAACAAAACTTTTCTCTATAGTAGACAAATTATACATTCCAAAATATGAAATATTGAATGGAAAGGATGGAAAAAAAGATACTCTAAGCAAACAAAAACCATAGAGATCTGAATGACTATACTCATATCAGAAAAAATGGACTTTACAACAAAAGAAATTACTAGAAATAAAGATGGATATTATTATAATGATAAAAGCTGAATTGTAATTTTATAATAATTATAAATGTATATGTACCTAATAACAAAGCATGAAATGCATGTGAAGCAAAAACTGGGAGAAATGAGAAAGGAAATAACAAGTCACAATAAGAGTTAGAATTTTTTAATATCACTCCCAATAATGGATGAAAACAGCTAGGCTGAACATCAACAGTGCTAGAGAGGACTTGATGACAGTGTAAACCTAAGAGGCTTGAAATTATACAAAGAATGTTCTCTGACCATAGTAGAATAAATTAAAAGTAAATAACAGAAGAAAACTTGGGAAGTTAATAAATACATGGAAAATTAAGCAACACAGTATGTAATAACTATCAAAAAAAGTTACAATGAAATTGGAAAATACTTTGAGATGAATATGCACAAAAATTCACCATACCAAAACTTATGGTAAAAAAATGCTTACAGGGAAATTTATAGCTGTAAATATTATTTAAAAAGGAAGAAATATCTTAAATCAGTAACCAAACTTCTACCTTAAGAAACTGAAAACAAAAACAAAAACAAAAAACTAACACAAGAAGAGGGATATAGTAAATCCTTCAGGGAAAGAAAAACAATAGGAAAAAATCAATAAAACAAAAGTTGTTTCTTTAAAAAGATTAATAACATTGACAAACTAGTTAGACTAACCAAGCATAAATAAAGAAGACTCAAGAGATGACATCACTACTGACCTTGCAAAGACACACACGCGCATGTGCACATACACACACAAAGATTTATATGGCAACAAACTAGATAACCTGGAAGAAATAAACAAATTTCCTAAAAACCAAAACACCAACAGTGCAAGAGAGTTTCCCTTTCTCCACATCCTTGTCAATACCTATTATTTCTTATATTAGTTTTACCCATTCTGACAGGTGTGAGGTGATATCTCATTGTAGTTTTGATTTGCATTTCCCTCATGATGAGTGATGTTGAGCATCCTTTGATGTGTCTGTTGACCATCTGGATGTCTTCTTTGGAAAAATACCTATTCATGTCTTCTGCCCATTTTTTAATTGGATTATTCGGTCTTGGAGTGTTGAGTTTTATAATTTCTTTATATATTTTTGGACACTAACCCTTTATCAAATATGTCATGTGCAAATATCTTTTCTTATTCTGTAGGTTGCCTTTTAGTTTTGTTGATTACTTCCTGTGCTGGGCAGAAGCTTTTTATTTTGAAGAAGTACCAATAGTTTATTTTTGCTTTTCCCTTGCACCAGGATAAATATCTAAAAAGAAGTTGCTATAGCTGTTGCCAAAGAGGTTATTGCCTGTATTCTCTACTAGGGTTTATATTAGGGTATAATCCATTTTGAATTTATTTTTGTGGTTGGTTTAAAAAAAGTGGCTCAGTTTCATTCTTTTGTATGTTGCTGTCTAGGTTTCCCAACACCACTTTAAATTTTTTTTAATTTTTATTTATTTTTGAGAGAGAGAGGGAGACAGAGTGTGAGCAGGGGAGGGACAGACAGAGAGGGAGACATAGAATCTGAAGCAGGTTCCAGGCTAAGCTGTCAGCATAGAGCCTAATGCGGGGCTAAACTCACAGGCATAAAGATCGTGACCTGAGCCACAGTTGGTTGCTTAACCAACTGAGTCACCCAGGTGTCCCCCGATACCATTCTTGAAAAGATTGTCATTTTCCATTTGGATATTCTTTACTGCTTTGTCAAAGATTAATTGATTATAAGTTGTGGGTTCATTTCTGTGTTCTCTGTTTTGTTCTATTGATCTATGTTTCTATTTTCATGCCAGTACCAAACTGTTTTGATCACTACAGCTATGTAATATAACTTGAAGTCCAGAATTGTGATGCCTCCAGTTTTGTTTTTCATTTTCAATATTGCTTTGACTGTTCAGAGTCTTTTGTGTTTCCATACAAATTTTAGGATTGTTTGTTCTAGCTGTATGAAAAATGCTGCTGGTATTTTGATACAGATTGCATTAAATGTATAGATTGCACTCTGGTGTAGGCACTCCAGAAAGCAATATAGAGGATCCTCACAAAGTTAAAAGTGGTACAACCCTATGATCCAACAATTGCACTACTAGATATTTATCCAAAGAATACAAAAATGATAATTCGAAGGGATACATGCACCCCAATGTTTTCAGCAGCATTATCTACAATAGCCTAAGTATGGAGATAGCCCAAATGTCCATCAACTGATGAACGGATAAAGGAAATGTGGTATATATAAATATACAGTGGACTATTAGTCATAAAAAGGAACATAATCCTGCCACTTGTAACAGCAATGGATGGAGCTAGAGATTATTTGTTAAGCAAAATAAGGCTGTTAGAGAAAGACAAATGTCATATAATTTCACTCATATGTTGAATTTAAGAAAAAAACCAAATGAACAAAGGGAGGGAAAAAAAGAGTTAGGCAAATCAAGAAACAGACACTTACCTATAGAGAAGAAACTGATGGTTATCAGAGAGGAGGTAGACTGGGTAATGGGTTAGATAGACGATGGGGATTAAGGAGTGCACTTGTTTTGATGAGCACCGGGTGTTGTGTATCAAAGTGCTGAATTACTGTATTGTACAAAGGAAACTAAACTATATTACACTGTATGTTAACTAACTAGAGTTTAAACCCCACAAACTACTGAAACTGATTCAAGGGGAAAGGGAAAATCTGAATAGATGTATAAAGATAAACATATTGAGTTAGTACTTTAAAATTTACCATAAAACAAAGCTCAGGCCAACATGGTTTCATTGGTGAATTCTACAAATCATTCAAAGAATTACTTCTCCAGAAATTCTTTCAAAATATGCAGAAATAGCAGGGAACACTTCTCAATTCAGTTTATGAGGCCAGAATTGCCCTGATAGCCAAACTAAAAAAGAATCACAAGAAAACTATAGACCAATATCACCAATGAAAACAAAATACAAAATCCTCAACAAAATACTTGCAAACATAATGCAGTTACATAGAAAATTTGATGGAAATTAAAAAATACTTTGAGATAAATGACAAAAACTCAGTATACGACAATTTATGGGATGCAGTGAAAAGCAATATACAATGAACAAGTAGGACTTATCCCTGGAATTCAAAGTTGATTTAACATCCCCCAAATCAGTTAATTTGGTAAATTATATCAGTAGACTAATGAGGAGAAACACAGTACTCTCAAAAGTTGCAGAAGTATTTGATAAAATGCATATCCTTTCCTATTAAAAACACTGAAAAAAACCCTATAAATAGAAGGGAAGGGTATTTATAAAAACCTGTTGCTAACATCATAGTTAATGGTGAAAGTCCAAATGCTTTTCCAACATGATCAAGAACAAGATGAGAATGTTTGTTTTGTCACTTCTATTAAACACTGACATTGGGTTTCTAGTCAAAGCAATCTGACAAGACACAAAGTAAAAGACATCCTTAATGAAAACGAAGTAAAAACATCTCTATTCAGAGATGATATGATCTTTCTTGTATTTAGAAAATCCTAAGGAACCCACAATATAAATTAAACACTATTCAAACTAATAAACGTGTTCAGCAAGGATAAAGGATCAATGTACAAAAATCAATTTCATTTTTATATATTATCAATTAACAATCTAATGTTTTTACAGAAATTGACTATTGGATTATAAAATTCATATGGTAATGCACGGGACTCAGAGGAGAACAAGTTATCTTAGCAAAGAAATAAAAGTTGGAAGAATCACACGTCACAGTGTTAAAACTTATTACAAAGTTACAATATGGGGCGCCTGGGTGGCTTAGTCGGTTAAGCGTCCGACCTTTTCTTAGGTTATGATCTCGCGGTTCGTGGGTTCGAGCCCCGCGTCGGGCTCTGTGCTGGCTGCCAGCTCAGAGCCTGGAGCCTGTTTCAGTCTGTGACTCCCTCTCTCTCTGACCCTCCCCTGCTCACGCTGTCTCTCTCTCTCTCCTAGAAATAAATAAAACATTTAAAAAAAAATCTTATTACAAAGTTACAATAATTCAGATATTATGATACTGTGGTTACCTAAGACTCTGAGGAGGGGATGGAGACTTACTTTCTAGGGAGAGAATGTGATTTCTTTCAAGGGAGATAAAATACTCTAAAATCAAATTGTGGTACAATTTCCAAAACTCTATGAATATACTAAAAACCATTGCGCTTATATTCTAAATTGTATGGTATGTGAATTACATCTCAGTAAATATATTAAAAATAATTAAAAATTGTACCTATACTTGTTAATTAGTGCATGAGGAAATACGGGAGAGAGAAACCAGAGCATAAAGAAATTGATCACCTACAAGGAGTTGGCAATGGCTGTAAAAAGGATAGGAGAATGGGGGTAAGAAGGATTTATCCAAATACATACACCATTTTGTATAGTCTGACTTTTGAAATCATGACTTTTGAAACACACTCCGAACAAAAATGAATACAATAAATGATATAAGGGAAAATTCTAAAGTGGAATACAAAGAATAGCAAGTAGTATGAATTATATTTCAAATGAATTATAAAACCACACTTATATGTGTGGAGGAAAGAACTAATCCAAGTAACTTTTGCAGACTGTATTTGAACTACAACGTCCAGGCTCAAGACAAAAGGACTAAAAATAACATCATTAACAGATTTCATCTTTACAAAGTCATGGCTTAGCAATTTCTACACTATTTTCTTTGTTTTAGAGGAATGAGAATCTCAATCAATGAATCAATCAATTGTGGAAATATAAACCAGGTTTCTCATTAGCAGAGAAGTAAATTACAATTATAGAATAGCAAAAGGATAGAAGAAACCATCTGGTTTTTAATGTGAATTGGAATTATCAGTGTAAACTAATGAATTTAATAGGAGACAGATGATAGATGATGATGGATGGAGGATCGATAGATAGATAGATGCCCTCACTCTGCTGAGATGGCAAAGAAACAGCACCCTATTAGCAACAAGGACACCTGGTGCCCAGATCTTGCTTTCTAAATACAATTCTTAATTAGGGGGTCCCTGGGTGGCTCAGTCAGTTAAGTGTCCAACTCTTGATTTCAGCTCAGGTCATGATGTCATGGTTTGTGAACCCTTGTGTTGGGCTCTATGCTGACAGTGCAGAGCCTGCTTGGGATTCTCTTTCTCTCTCTCTTGCTCTCTCTCCCTCTCTCTCTCTGCCCCTCTCTTGCACTCTTCAACAACAATAACAAAAAAGTACCCAATTTTCAATTAAAATAAACTGGAATGCCTTGAAGAAATGGCTGATTCCAGGACTGGGCCATAGAAAATATTAAAATAAGCCTAGAACATTTTGTTGAGTGATAAAGTGTTTAAAGATTGACAGGGAATTATCAAAAGTCACCACAGACAGCTTGGAGGGACTATCACAGGCCAATCTGGTACAATTTGAACATCAAAGTAAGTAACTATAATAAAAGATAATAATCTATTGAATAAAATAATAATTCATCAGTTTACACAGACATAATCAATTAATCTATACAGGTAAGCTTTTCTTATTATAGGAAGGAACAATAACTTTTATTCCTTAATAAGTATGTAGAAAAAAAGATACGCTTGCTGTTTGGCAACTACACTTATTTTCTATTTTCTCTTATAATGAATTACCACAAATTTGATGGCTTAAAACAACAAAAATGTATTATCTTAAAGTCCTGTAGGTCAGAAGTCTGACAGGGGCATCTCTGAGCTAAACCCAGTGTGTCTGGAAGGTTGGATTCCTTCGTGAAGAGTCTAGAGAAAAAATCAATATATTTTTGCCTTTTCCAGATTTCAGATGCTAAAATTTCTCTTTTCATGGCCCTTTTTAACAAATTATAGGTTCTGAGGATTTGGATATGAACATCATGGAGGTGGGGACATTATTCCCTCTACCACAACAACCATCATAACAATAGTCAATGCAGGCAAGAATTATCCATGGATGTTAAAACTAGTGGGAGAATGATCTTGGAGTAACAATATATTCACATATCTCCTCTCAATATACTTATTAATTACAAAGTGGAAAACATCATCAAAATTAACATACACAATAATCAAATATATGAACATCATTGTCTTTGTTTATAGGAAATACACTGAAGTATTTAGGGTTAAAATGGGATGTGACTTCCACTTGCTTTCAATTTGTAGAGAAAAAATAATTATGCATATATAAATACGCATATTATGATATATGATATTCACATTTGTGAAATGTAAGAGGATATATATATGTCTACTATTCTTGCAACATTTCCACAAGTCTGAGATCATATTTCAATAAAAAGGAAAAAAGAAAAAAATGGAATATATTTAGACTGCATAGTTAAAGGGATTTGACTAATAGACTAGATGTATGATTAAATAAATAACAAAATCAGAAACTTATAATTTGTGTAGATAGTAGTACATTGACTGGGTTGAAAATACTGAAGATGAGGCATGTTTGGAAAAAAATATCAAATATTTAAATCTTCAGCATGGAGGTGATATTCAAAACCACAGGACTCAGTGAGACCATTTACTGGCAGTTTATTGAGGCAGGTGGAAAGTGGTTGAGAACTAAATTTTAGGGAACAAGGGCATTAAAAGGTTTAGAAACCTGAAGAACAATGGCTCCTACTGAGAGACTGGATTGCCAAGAGAAGAAAACATAGGAGTGGATAGTGTCCTATAAGCCAAGAGAATAATTTTTCCCAAGAATAATTTTTTTGAATGACAATGTTAACTGTTCCTGAGAAATTTAGTAAAATGAGGACTGAGATTAACCACTGGATTTAACAATATTACCATTCTTTTTTTTTCTTTTTTTCTTTTAATTTTTATTTATTTCTAGGAGAGAGAGAGAGAGAGACAGCGTGAGCAGGGGAGGGTTAGAGAGAGAGGGAGTCACAGACTGAAACAGGCTCCAGGCTCTGAGCTGGCAATCAGCACAGCGCTCGACGCGGGGCTAAAACCCACGAACCGCGAGATCATGACCTAAGCGAAGGTCGGACGCTTAACCGACTAAGCCACCCAGGCGCCCCAACAATATTACCTTTCTTGATGGCCTTGACAAATGACGTTTCAGGGAAGCAGTGGTATTGAAAGACTGATTGATGTGGGTTCAAGAGAGAAAATATGGACATTGAAGAAGTAGAAGCAGAAAAGGAAAATATTTAGAGGAGATTTGTTATGGAAGAGAACATAGACATGAAGCAGTAGCTAGAGGGGATGAGGAATTAATGGAAACACTTTGCCTTGCTTTGTTTTTATGTTGGGTGTTATTTAAACTTTTGTAATGTTTCATTTATTTTTGAGAGAGCACAAGTTGGGGAGGGGTGGAGAGAGGGGCGGACAGAGGATCTGAAGCAGGCTTTGTGCTGACAGCAGAGAGCCTAATGTAAGACTTGAATTCAGGAACTGTGAGATCATGACCTGAGCCAAAGTCTATCGCTCAACCGAATGAGCCACTCAGGTGCCCCTAAACAATTCTTACAATGATGGCAGTGACCACGTGGAGACAGACCATTGATAAAGCAGGATAGAAGGAGATAACTGGAATAAAGTTCCACTGTAGGTGACAAAGATTAGATCCAGTTAAGTAGGGAAAGATTCAGGGGCGCCTGGGTGGCTTAGTCGGTTAAGCGTCCGACTTTCACTTAGGTCATGATCGCGCGGTTTGTGGGTTCGAGCCCCGCGTCGGCTCTGTGCTGACTGCCAGCTCAGAGCCTGGAGCCTGTTTCAGTCTGTGACTCCCTCTCTCTCTGACCCTCCCCTGCTCAAGCTGTCTCTCTCTCTCTCTCCTAGAAATAAATAAAACATTAAAAAAAAATTTAAGAAGGGAAATATTCAAACTCAAGAGAAACAGTTCATCTCTTCTAACAGGAGGTAAAGCAGAGTTTGTGAGAATAGTTGCAAGTAGGTTAGCATATTTGGTGGTGAGAAGTTAAAGAGATTATCTTCTGACTGCTTGTATTTTTCTCCATGAAAGTAAAGAAAAAACAAACAAAAAATAAAACCAAAAAAAAAAAAAAGAAACACCTAGATATGCAGTTGATTAAGAAATTAAAAAATAAAAATGAGAAGTCAGAAGAAGGTATAAAACAGCCTTCTCAGAAAGTAGATAATGAAGTGGCTAGTCGAATGCAATAGTATTTCTTAGTAGTGCCAAAGGTGTTCTTCTTTTTTATGGTCATGAGTGTAAAGTGGCATCACTCAGCATGTATCCATCTTCAGCTTCTCTCTGCCCATGTGGAATATAATTGAACTGAACCAGGTTGTGATTTTACGAAAGGAACACCAGAGAGGAACAAGCAAGTTGAGAACTGTGCTAAGGAGTAAATATAGTGATAGACAAATGAAGTTTAAGGTACACAAAATGAAAAGGAGAACACAAAGTAATAGAAGGTAAAAAAGCAAAAGGGGCCAAGTGATCAGAAGTCAAGTTGTGGGTTGAATACTTATTAGAATTGGAGAACTATAAGGCTAGGAGGTAGAGATCAAAGAATGGGGAGATCCAGAATATCAACATTTGTGGGCAACAGTACAGCTATTCTTGATGGCCAGGGAGCGGGTTGCTAGGATAGGATGAGCAAAGGGATCCTCAGAAATTAGATTTCAAGGAACTGATTGTCCAGAGTGTTGGATTAATGCATATTGAGATTAAAATGGATACAGTGATATAGAGGAAACATCAAGTAAAGCATTGAAATTTTCATGAAAGACGGAATGAATACGAGATTGTAGGTAACTGAAATGTCTGATAGCATAAACGTTAAAGGAAGTAGTATTTATGTACGTATGTATGTATCTCTAACTGTATCTCTTTCTATTTGTTTGTTTATAGAGAGGATTAATTGAAACACCAGTGAGAAGCAATGTGAATTTCCCACCTCAGTTCCAGGCCCTGTGTTGATTTGGGACATGGGGGAAAACAAAAACAAAATAATAGCATCTCTCCCTCAAGAGGATTCCAAGGAAAGTTTTCTCAGTGTGGCCAAGTTAGAAAAAGACAAAGGGAATATATATGCAATCTTTAACCCTAGTGCTTTTACTTCAATTCTTAAAACAGATTTTTCAAAGCTTGGAAGTTTTCCCACTTCTGAAGTCGGCATTCAGTGGACACGGGAGGAGGACTTTCTGAACAGTGCATTTTTGCTAAGAATATCCTTTTTCTTTTAAGCTTCCAGAATACAGAGGGCAATCTTACCATCAGCCCATTTGTCTTGCTGTGTGATGGAGATTTCTCCCTCTAAAATTTAATTTGTGGGAATCGTTTATAAATGTATCCTGGGAACAATTTTGACTAAGTCCAAATAAATGATAAATAGCATGCTTAAGTCCATTTATATTTATTTCTCCTTTGTTAACCATGTTTGGCAACACCTCAAAATTTAGTGCTATCTGCAAATTTCATTAGCAGGCAATTTATTCCCCCCTGGAGATGATTAATAAAGATGGAAAATAAAACCTGACCTCATGCCAAAGCTCCCACAGCCCCCCTACTAGCCACTTCCTCACAACTGGACACGCTCCCATTTATCACCACCTTCCTTTGCGCCAGCTCAGCCAGCGCGCAATATGATGGGACAGTGTGCACATCCAAGCCAACATGAAACAGGTTGTAATACTACCTTTTTTGGGACACTCCACTAAATGCTTCAACTATTGCCCCAATAAAACATAGATTGTATTTCACAATGCTACTAGCTTTGTCCCTCTGCAAACAGACACAATGTTTGGTATTGCTTATTTTTATAAGTCCATATAGCCCTATTATTCAGTCCATTGTTCTCTGGGTGTTTATAGATTTCCTTTCAATATCTGGGACTTAAAGAAAAAACTAAATACTGACATCACACATATCATATCACTCTAATTGCTTTCTTCTGCTTGAAGTTTTGCACCCTCTCTGTTTTCCCTCAATTGCCTGGCATTATTCCAGTTTTTAATGATATTTCAAATATTCTTCTAAGTAGTTTAACAAATGTCAGCCCACTTTTCCTTCCTCCAAGTGACTGTGAGTTAGATTTTTCTGATATTAATATTCTCTAAGTTCAAGCTTAAATGTAGCCATTAGATCAAATGGATCTGGTTGATTTCTTTATTTTTCCTTTAATCACATCTTTTGTTGAGAAATTTTTGCATAATTGATGGAATATGTTGTGAAATTTGTCTAATTTGACCATTAAAGTTTAGAACATTAGCTTAACCTTTAATTTTTCAAGTTTATTTTCTTATTAGGTAGCTTAGTCTGTATTTTTACACAGCAAATCAAAAGTCAGTTTGAACTATTCCATAAAACCTGATTCAAAAATCAGTTCACCAGCAAAAGCACTTTAACTTCCATAACTAGAATTTTGTTTTGCTTTTTGTTTTCGGCTTGGTTTTCCTCTTTGTTTTGGTCATTTAACCTAAAACTTCACTATTTATATACATCAGGGAAAATATGTCTGAGCTCCAAAGTGGTCTAAGAAAATATTCCAAAATTTGTTAGTTTTATGTAAACACTGAAACAAACCAAAAATTCCTTCAATTATTTGTTAATTATTGCTAATAAAATAATACTTTCTTTAGAATTATTTTTGTACAACTCTCCAAAATATCTGCTTTAAGGAAAACATGATTATTAGCAAATAGCTTTTACTAGTTTTACTGGTAGCATATACTTGATAATTTTGGAAAGAACTTCAGTATTCTATCACCTCTGAAAATTAAATGTGAACTTTTAAATAAATTAAAGAATATCAGAGTGAATACTTTATATTTCCCCGCAGCACTAGAGCAACATCTTGTTAGACTATTAATACTTGTACTGGACATCCCACAGCTTGTTTGAATGTAACTGGATTTTTTTACGCACTTCACAATTTTTGAAGAAATATCAGCATAGTTAACAATTAATGTTTCATGTATAAATGTTGATGTATAAATGTTTTAATATTTCCAGAGACTGAAGCTGATAGCCTGCTGACAGGAACAAGAATATCTGTCTGAATGTTCATCATTCAGGTCCTAAGAGTTACAAAATTATCAGGAAAAATAGAAGCTAACATCACATGAAGAAATTTACTAAATAACTGATTACTTAAGAATTTTGTTTCTAATATATGTACCCTCATACTGGAAAGAACACTGATAGTGGAGCTGATGTGAAGTTTTGTATTTGTTTTTTAGACTAAAAACAAAGTTTAAATAATATTTCCGTGGTCAGGGTTAGGTTAGGGACCAGCAATGAGGGATAAAAATGAGCAAAACAAAATGCCAGGAAATAGGAATATTTGGGGCTGAAGCACAGATAGAAGTATTGTAGGTGAGTCTTTCTGGAACGAAAGCTTGAAAGCCATGTGTAAGCGTGTTGAGAAGCGTGCCAAGAAGTTGGGCTTTTTATGAAAAGAAGTTTGAACCTATTGAAGGATTTAAGCAAAATTATATGAAAAGAGTTGAGCTGAAGAACAATTAATTTACCACAGAATGGAGTCTGGCTGAGAAAAGAAAGAGATATGAGGCAGGGAACTGGTTAAATAATTATTGCAAAGATCAGCCCCAAGTAATCATTATACTCAACAAACATTTACCCAGCTTCTAGTGTCTGTCAGAATTGCTTCAAGGTGATCAGAATATCAAAGGAAAGTAACAGAACAACATTCCTGACCCCCATAGAGTTTACATTCCAGCAGCTGGAGTCAGACAATAAACAAAACAACAATAAATGAGTAAATTATATAGTGTGTAAAGAGGTGTTAAGTGGTTTGGGGAAAAAATAAACAGGGAAAGAGATGGTGTATGAGATGGGAAATGCGGGGAATTATTTTAAATTAGTCACAGTAGGCTTCACTGAGAAGGGAACTTTTGAGGAAAACCTTGAGTAAGTAGGTGATAAGGATATCTGGAAACATGTTCCAGACACAGGAACAATCTGGGGAGAGAGGTTCAGGCAGAAGGGTACGGGTATATTCAAAGGAGAGACAGGAAGCCAGCACAGCTGGAATAAAGTGATTTAAGAGAAGGAGAAAATGAGATATTGGAGGTGAATTCGTAAGATTGAATAGGGTTTTGTAGGACATTTTAAGACTTCCTTTTGCTGTGAGGGAAATGGGGAGCTATTGGAAGAGGAATAACATAATCTTATTTATGTCTTAAATGAATAAATATGTTTAAAAAATAATTATGTTTAAAAAGTAATTTAAAATTTTTTTAATATTTCTTTTTAATTTATTTTTGAGAGAGAGTGACAGAGAGAGACAGAGACAGAGAGAGAGAGAGAAAGAGAGAAAGAGAGAGAGAGAGAGAGAGAGAGAGAGAGAGAATCCAAAGCAGGCTCCAGGCTCTGAGCTGTCAACACAGAGCCCAACTCGGGGTTGGAACTCGGGAAACGCGGAGATCCTGACCTGAGCAGAAGTTGGATGCTTAACTGGCTGAGCCACCCAGGCACCCCAAAAAATAATTATATTTTAAAGAAATCATTGTGTTTTAAGAAAATAACTATGACAAATTCTGTGAAGATAGTCTCTCAGGCAGAGCCAGAGGCAGGGCAAAACAGAAGCCAGGAGATCTGTTGCATAAACAAAAGTTAAAACTTGGAGGTGAGCTAGACCAGGGTGTTAGCAGTGGAGAAGTGAGAAACGGCAACAAGGACCTGAATTGGGATGGCATCAATAGAAATGGCAAGGTCTGAGCTAAATGAAGATTGATAGGGCTTATTAACTGTAAATATGGGATGGGGATGAAGGAGTATTTTATCTCAACTCTCAGTTTTTCACTCGGATGACTGAGAGCTCTGCATCACCTTCAGTGAAACAGGTAAGGGGGACAGGGGCTAGTTTGAAGGAAGAACAGCTGGTTTTAATCATACTGAACATGAGAAGTTAGTGAACTCTAGCAGTGTACAGAACTCAGAGAAGATGGTGAAAAAATATAGATTTATAGAATTATGAACATATCCAGGTGTTGTGGGCCCTGAAACTTATCAATTCAGGGAGAGGCATCTTTAAGAAAAACAAAGGAATTCTGCATATACACAATTCTGTTTGGGATCTTGAAAGTGACCCGTGAAAATGAGAAGTACAGAAACTCAAACATCCACCACAATTCCTTCTGGCAATGCCATAGAATGGTTGAAACCTTCAAAGGAGTGAATTCGAACTGATTCTTACATTGGAGGACAATGAAAGAAGATACTCAAAAAAGCAAGGCAGGGAGAAAAAGAACCAAACATCACTGAATTGCAGCTTTTCAATTTCAGGAACTAGAGGTGACTGCAATGGCCCCATATTTATAAATATCTGTATGACAAGATACTGGGAGCCTGTCACCACAGGATACAGTGATGAGGAGGCTACTTCAGAGGACTCTGGTAAAAGGGCAATAAGTGATCCAGAGGCCACAAATATAGAGAACACTCAGTTAAGAGATTTATTTACATCATTACCTGATTTTCTTGGTTCTCATAAGCACAGGTCTATCTTAAACTAATTGCTACTTTATGACGGAGTATGAAAGCATACTGACTCTGTAAATACATTAATTTTTTTACCCATGAGAGGCAATTTAGCACATGTGAAACCAAGGGTACTCTAATTCTCCCAGAGACTTTTACATGCAGCTGAATCTATGCGTCTTTGAGTAATTCATTCAAATTTATTCAGAGGTAGCCTCTTTTCTTAAATTTATTTTCTTTTATTTATTTTTGTCTTAAATAAATTTTATTTATTTATTTTTGTCCGTTTTCCAGGCCAGCTTGTTTTCAGGTCACTTAGCTCAAGAAATTGTTTCTTATTTACACAATTACACATGTTTTATGAAAAGTAAGTTTTTTTAATTCCAAATTTTCTAATTATCTGTTTGGTGTAGGAAAAATTAAATATCCTAAAACTACACTTTTATTTCATTGTTTGTCTTGTGAGTATTCAGGGATCTAATAACGTCACAGACACTTTTGGCTGTGTTGTGCTTTAAGGTAGAGCCACCTAACAGTTACTTTAGTATTTATGAGTCAATTAAAATATTACTGAATAATAAGGACTTAATCAAAGTTTTATTATTCAGATATGAATTTTTAAAATAGTGTCTGTCACAAACACCCACGCACATACATATTCCAAATCCATGAGAACTGTATTTTGTTTTACCTGAATTTTTCTAGGGAAGAAAAAAATGCTTAACACTTATTAAATAAGAAAACTTTGTTTTTTGAGAGGGCGCGCATGCGGGTGAGCACGTGGGGGAGGTGGCAGAGGGAAAAACAGAGAGAATCTTAAGCAGACTTCAAGTTGAGCATGGAGCCCAACATGGGGCTCAATCCACAACCCTGGGATGATGATCTGAGCTGATATTAAGAGTTGGACACCCAACCTACTGAGCCACCCAGGAACTCCAAGAAAACTCCTTTTTAAAAGGCATTTCACTTTCCCAATTGCTTATAAAAACTCTACATTATCTTAGCTTCTCTCTTTTTCAAACTTGATCTCAAAATTCAGGGCTAAGTCAACAATCATTGTCAGAGTTTACAAAGACTCTTCTAGAAAGTGATATTTAATAAGTAATGTACCCTCATCTTTCTGAAGCTATAACTGTATTGTATTATGTCTTTGGTATCACCAACAGCAACTACCTATTTTTGACACTCAGATATAGAAAACAAACTTGTGATAGTAGAAAAAAAAGGGTATGCCATTGAGAGGTCTGAGTGTGAACACAGGTCTCTCTACTGACTACCAGGGTGACTTGAGGCATAGCATCTTACCTTCCAGAATCCTGTTCATCCCATCTTTAAAGTAAAAATAACTATGCCTACTTTAGAAGAGTTGAGTTCATATATGGTCAATGTTGGCACATAAGTAGATTAGCATTTTGAAACCAGTAGGAATGAAATACTGAGGGAAAATTAATATGCCTTTTCTAAATTTCATAAAATTGTAGACAAAAGCAATATGAGCTATTTTGTACTTTTTTCTTCATGTTTTTTCTTCCTTCTAGGCCTGACTTGCTAGTGAAGTGTCTTCAGGACTCTGTAGGGGGCGCCTGGGTGGCTTAGTCGGTTAAGCGTCCGACTTTCGCTTAGGTCATGATCTCGCGGTTCTGAGTTCAAGCCCCGCGTGGGGCTCTGTGCTGACTGCCAGCTCAGAGCCTGGAGCCTGTTTCAGAGTCTGTGACTCCCTCTCTCTCTGACCCTCCCCTCCTCACGCTGTCTCTCTCTCTCTCTGTCCTAGAAATAAATAAAAACATTAAAAAAAAAAAAAAAGGACTCTGTAGTAAGGAATTGTCTTAAACATCTAGTTATTTATTTTCTAACATTCTCCCGCATTCAGAGGTACTACTGTTTTCATGAACCAAATAATCTTCTCATGTAACCCAAATTACAAACTTGATCTAAAAATAATTATCATGCTAAAGTGGAAATGACTCATATCATCAAGTGCTATCTCTTAACAGGTCACCAAGGCACAAAGTAAATAATAAAATTTAAAATACTGGATTTCAAAAATGTAACACTTTAGAAGCAGATTTCTACTTTACTTTTGTGATAGGGTGGTAAAGTCAAACACTTTTTCTTTATTATTCTTTTTTTTTTCTTGTTCTGTGACAAGAATTTAGGAAACTAATATCTACACATTATTTTATTTGTTCATTTATTCATTCAGCAAATATTTATTCATTCAAGCTACTGGGGTCGTCTGGGTGGCTCAGTCAGTTAAGCGTCCAACTCTTGATTTCAGCTCAGGTCATGATTTAAATGGTTTGTGAGATCAAGCCCCACACCAGGCTCTGTGCTGACAGCTCAGGATCTTCTCTCTCTGCTTCTTACCTGCTCACTATCTCTCTCAAAACTAATAAACTTGAAAAATTTTTAAAATACAAGCTACTGTTTTTATCTTTGTGGATATAACAGTTATCATAAAAAAGTTTCAACCTTCTTGGACTTAAATTATTAACGAAGACAGGTGTATACAAATAATTAAATATAACATCTGGTAACGCACCACATTTTATTTAACCTTAATAATACACAGGGAAAGGCATTATTTGCCCCCACTCTGAGATAAAAAAACTAGGGCTATAAGAAGTAGAGTGATTTAATGATGGATATTATATGTAAAATCTTAAACTAAATTCAGATATACATGATTCCAAAGTCTATGATCTTCCTGTCAAACATTTCCACTTGGACATTTTTAGATTTGTGACTTCCTTTCCCAGTGTCTTCCTTTCTGTCTCTTGAGGGTCCTTTTTAGCAGTTGTAAGCATGCTTAATTAAGTCTGCCATTTAATGATAAAAATGCTCTTGTGACCCTACATCACCTCTAATCACTACTCCACACTACCTCTCCTATCCTTTGCCCATTTTATTGAAAGAGTTTATTCTCACAGTGTCTGTGTCCTGATCTGACAGTCAGGCATGAACTTACTACAATCTGCTGCTCATTCCCAACACTGACATGTAACAACATCTTATTAATAAATTCAATGATCACCTGTCAGTCCTTATTTACATGCCATGGGGAAATAAATAAATAAATAAATCTTCTTACCGATTAAATTATATAATTACAATACAATTAGCATTACAGTTTTGGGAATAAATGCAATCAACTCTTGGTAGACATGCAAATCAGCACTCAATATCCTAGGACCAAGTGAGTACATTTCCCTAGAATGTTAGAGTCTCATAAAAGAATGAGTCTGTCCAGAATACCTTACTTGAACATATTCCTATTTTTGCTCTCCCAGTATTTCAGAAGTCTATATTTCTGGTACTTGCTCACGGATCTAAGTACAAGGAATTCACAGAGGTCTAGAAAGGCTAAAGTTATTTAGGTAAGCAGGCAAGAGAAGCAGGTGAAAGTTTTTAAAGGAAAGAAAGGGAAGATGGATTAGGGGCAAAGAAATAGGTCAAGAGGAATTTTAGGAAGTTGAAATGTGTGAAATAACTTATATATACCCAACTCAGTGGCCACAGGAGATATTCCATAAAGTTGTCAGCCTTTTTTCAAGATGGATATGTATTTACAAAAAAAAAAAAAAAGTTGTTACAAAGGCTTTATAACTAATGTCACAGTCTGTGGAGAGATGACATTGTAACTTCAGCCTGAGAAAATACTGAACAACAGTTTTGACCCCATTAGACAAAAATACATTCACAAGTGTAATGCTCTGAGGAAAAGTTCAAGATATAACAGGGCTTTGGCATGGTTGAAGACTGTGAGAGTTGAGGCACACCTAGGTGGCTCAGTCAGGTGTCTGACTCTTGATTTCCATTCAGGTTGTGATCTCACAGTTCGAGCCCTGCGTTGAGCTCTGTGCTGACAGCATCGAGCCTGCTTGGGATTCTCTCTCTCTCTCTCTCTCTCTCTCTCTCTCTCTGTGTCTCCCTCTTTGTTCCTGTCTCTCTCAAAATAAATACATAAGCTTAAAAAAAGGACTCTGAGAGTCTAAACAATCACCAGTAGGTGAAGAATTTCAATCAGTTTAATGTCACCACCACCAACAAGCCTTCTACAACTTCCTCTCAATAAACAAGTGTTAAGATGAACTGAAGAAGTTTACGTATAAGGTGTGCAGAGAGCAAGAGAAAAGGAAGGAAAAGCAGTAAAAAAATTTTTTTTAATCCTTCAAATTCCAAAACATACTTTCTAATCCTGAGCAAAGGGCATGGCTACTTTTGGATCTTGCACCAAAACCTTCCCAAACAATTGCAATTACCAAGATGTAACCCCATCTCTTGCCTTAAAACTCCATTTCCATATATTTGGTCTGTTTTTCTTTTTCTTTTTATCCCCTTTCTGTGTATTTTTTAAAATTTGAATCCAAGTTAGTTAATATATAATGTAATAATAATTTCAGAAATAGAATTTACTGATTCATCATTTACATATAACACCCATTGCTCATCCCAACAAGTGTTCTCCTTATGCCCATTGACCATTTAGTTCATCTCCCCCAACATCCCACCAGCGACCCTCAGTTTGTTCTGTGTATTTAAGAGACTCTTCCGGTTTGTCTCCGTCTCTGTTTTTATATTATTTTTGCTTCCCTTTCCTTATGTTCATCTGTTATGTATCTTAATTTCCACTTATGAGTGAAATCATATGACATTTGTCTTTCTCTGACTGACTTATTTTGCTTAACATAATACACTCTAGTTCCATCCATGTTGTAGTGAATGGCAAGATTGTATTCTTTTTGACTTCCAATACTAGAATGGAATATTATATATATAATATTGTATACATATTCCACATCTTCTTTATCCATTCATCAGCTGATAGACTTTTGGGCTCTTTCCATACTTTGGCTATTGTAGATAGTGCTACTATGAATACTGGGGTGCATGTGCCCCTTTGAATCAGCACTCCTGTATTCAACTGGATAAACTAGTAGTATAGTTGTTGGGTAATGGGATAATTCTATTTTTAATTTTTTAAGGAACCTCCATACTGTTTTCCAGAGTGGCTACACCAGTTTGCATTCCCACCAGAAGTGCAAAAGGGTTCCTCTTTTTCCTCATGCTCCCAAGCATCTCTTGTTTCCTGAGTTGTTGATTTTAGCCTTTCTGACAGGTATGAGGTGGTATCTCATTGTGGTTTTGATCTGTATTTCCCTGATGATGAATGATGTTGAGCATTTATTCATGTGTCTGTTCACCATCTGGATGTCTTCTTTGAAAAAGTGTCTATTCATGTGTTTTGCCCATTTTTTACTGATTTATTTGTTTTCTGGGTGTTGAATTTGATATGTTCTTTATAGATTTTGGATACTAACCCTTTATCTGATATGTCATTTGCAAATAACTTCTCCCATTCCATCTGTTGACTTTTAGTTTTGCTGATTGTTTCCTTTGCCATAAAGAAGCTTTTTATCGTGATGAGGTTCAGTAGTTCATTTTTGCTTTTGTTTCCCTTGCCTCTGGAAACATGTCAAGTAAGAAATTGCTGTAGCTGAGATTGTTGCCTGTCTTCTTCTCTAGGATTTCATGGTGTTGGGAGCCATTCTGAGCCCACTAGTTGAGAAAACTCCTGGTGAGGTTAAAGCAAGTTTGCACGGTCTCTTGCCAATCAGATGATGACTGATATCCACCCCCACTCAATTATTTCTGCTTGAGCACTGACCCCTAGGGCACCTTGTTGATCAATATCGGGAGTGACTTGTCCCCTTATTCTGGCCCTGGTATGATGATTGCACCTTGTGAAGGAACTTATTGTGGGAACTTCTTCTTTTGATTATGGGAACAGACTTCGTGTCTCCAGCAGCTCCTGTTTCCCTCCAAACTTTCCCTTGAGCTATGAACAGGCTAATGACCCCTAGTCATAAAAGATTGACCTTTACATGTACAATTCTGTTTCTACTGTTGCATTAGTCCAAGATGTTCATACAGCTCAACATGCAAATCAACTAACCAAAAATGTCTCTCATGCCCTAGCTATTCAAGAAATCATAAAAGTAGACACAAAGGTAAATGCACTCAAAGAGGCTATTCTATGTATTGGAAATAAGCTAAACTCTTTAAAGGTATGGTTGGCTCTCTGGTGCAATAAAGCATATAACTGGAAAACCAAGTCTTGCCCGGAGACAAAGAGCCTAACTTAGAGAGAAGGAACAGATAAGGGCAGAAGATAAGTTAGTACATACACCTTTGCTAACTGATGGTGTAGAGCAGCCCCTTCCCTAAGGCCTACTTTCCACAAACACCTTCCCTTACCCTGGCAGCTGTGATGAGGATGGATAAGAGTATCTACAAACCTATGACTTAATCTTAGTGTTATTATAATGTGAACACCTTGTTATTTTCTTAGTTACTCAACTTCACTATAATTGGGGCTGTTCTGCAAGAAGACTTCTGTAAAACCTGTTTCTGTACATTTTCCAAAAACACCTTATCACAAAGAGCTATCCATTGTAAAAATTCCATTTCCTGATGCCACGTTAACTTTTGACCTATAAATAAAGACACCAAAACCTACAGGACAGAGATGCCTGCCTGGTGATCAGAAAGGATCTCAGGGCTCTCTCATTCTCTTTCGCCAACACCGTCCATCCTTCAGGGACCCCTGGACCTGTCGGAGCCGGCGCAGCCTCCGACATCATGGCTTCATTCTCTAGGTTTAGGTCTTTCCTCCATTTTGAGTTTATTTTTATGTATGCTGTACTAAAGTGGTACAAGTTCATTATTCTGCTTGTCACTATCCAGTTTTCCCAATATCATTCACTGAAGAGACTACTTTCCATTGGATAATCTTTCCTGCTTTGTCAAAGATTAGTTGGCCATATGTTTGTGGGTACATTTCTGGGTTCTCTATTCTGCTCCATTGATCTGTGTGTCTGTTTCTGTGTCAGTACTATACTGTCTTGGTGATTATAGCTTTGTAGTATATCTTGAAATCCAGGATTGTGATGCCTCCAACTTTGGGTTTCTCTTTTCAGGATTGCTTTGGTTGTTCGGGGTCTTTTCTGGTTCCAAATAAATTTTAAGACCATTTGTTCTAGCTCTGTGGAGAACACTGGTGTTATTTTGATAGGGATTGCAATTTGTTGCTGTCATCATTTTAAATGCTAACTTTTCTTAGCTTTATTAAATATATATATAGTTATCAGCTAAATTTGACTTTACTGACTATAAACTGGCATAAACATGTCACAGTTTGTTTTACATTCAGGTCATTAAAAATCCAATTTGCACTGCCTGGACTGCATTTCTTCCTCCTCCATCTGCAATGGTTATTTCTTACTTTTTTCCTCAGGCCCTGACTTAATCTTTGAAAACCCTCCCTAGCAACATCTAGCCTCATAATACACATGTATACACACTCCTCACATCCCAACTCTAGGTTAGGTATCTTCCATTGTATTCAGAATATCCTGTACCATTGCACCTTCATATATTCATAGCATTTATCATAATACATTGTAATTGCCTGGAAATCTATCTATCATATATCAATTTCTACTTCCTCTTAAAAAGTTCTAAGATCTCCAAGGACAATGATCCTTTTTTACCTTGCATCATTTTCGCTAGAACCAAGCGTAGTGCCTGAAACACATAAGCATTTAGTAAATATATACTGAATGACTCAATGATTGGCTTAATGAATGAATGACTGAATGAACTATGCTGCATTTCCCTGCTCACTTCAAGAAATTCTGGAGAACTATTTACAAATGGAGAAGTGACATATCAAAGTTATCCCCAAACACATCCTCAATATAAAAGTTTGAAAACATTCTTTTTCCCCCCCAGTACCTGCCATCTCAGAGCATGATGAATTTCCTGGGAGTCAGAGGTCATGAAATTTTTGAAAAGGCTGACCAAATGGACTACCTGATATGCTCATTGAAAGTTTCTGCTGTATAGAAAAAAAATGAGGAATGCATGGTTATCCCAGAGAGAAATTGATGGACATCTATATAGAAGTGGAGCCATAGTACCTGCTCTCAGACAATGCATGAGCAAGTCCAAATGGGTCCCCCAAATTTAATGATCTTTCACTAAAAATGGCTCTTTGCTATAGATAGGTTCCTCAGTCTTAAGTTGCATTGGCAGTTACACACGTTGGGTTTTTTTTGTTGTTGTTGTTGAAGATTTGTTTACTTGACATTTAACTGTCCACAGGTTCCTGTCAAAAATGTTCCTGCTACAACTATGATGTGTATTTGCATGATGGCTGGATGTTATTTTGTTGTTGCTTTTTTTTTTTTTTTTTGCATTTGAGAAACTAATTAAATATCCTACTTCTCTGAATTCTGAGTAATTAATGAAGTGTGTAGCAATTAGCAGCTGGAGGTAGCACAATGCGTTTTTCTCCCTCTCTCATTGTCCACAGGAAGAGCTTAAAATAAACAGAAGTCATTTATTATTTGCTTTACTTTAGAGTTTTCATTTTTTTAATGCAAGATGAATGAAAAGATTAGGCAGCCCAGTTGTTAGTTTGGTATTGACTATGTTTTGTTTTGTGTTTATTTTTCAATTCCCTAGTACAATAAGGATCAGCACTATCATGAATGACTACATGTTGGTAGCTAACTGAATAGGTGCTATCATCAGAATGTGCCACATTGAGAGCATGTGCCATAGAGAAAAGAGAAAAGATTTGCCTTCTTTCGTTATGAATTTGCAATCAGAAACTGAAATTTTGTCTATCTAAGTTACTGGTTCTCAAAATTCTCAGTATGTGCTGGAAAAAGAGACAATCAAGTCAGAAAGTGAAAGCGCTATCTTCAAATAGATGTTTTTGGATAATTCTACCCTGTAGGAATCTCGAATTTCCAGTGTGTGCAACAGAAATCAGTGTGTTAAGTGTTATACGCCCTTCTTCCTCTGTGCTTGTACAATTCCTACTTACTCCAATTTTCTCCTCCTGTCAAGATTCCACATCTGGAATCCCAATCCATACACTTTCTTAAGTGAACCAGTTCTCCCAATCTTTTCCTAAGAAGTCCTTATTCATGAGATACCTGTTGCAAGACTTTTTAGAGAAGTAATTTTAATCTTGCTGCCTACAGTGGGTTAACTATTGATCTCATTCAGAAGAGCTTTTTCTCATGAATATTCTCATTAGAAAATTTCACACTAGGGAAAAATTCTAAGGGAAATCATGAGCAAGGCAATTTTCAACGGTCTTCTCCAAACCAGTTTAAGCCTAGAAGAGTTACACTTTCCTGTTAATTATATCAATGTGTTTTGGTTCTTCTGAATTTTAACTGTTCCGAGACATTTCCATAGGAGAGAACACTAAAGACTGAAATCTTTGTTTCTTCCAAAGGACAGCTACCTAATTTACCTTCTTATGTACAAGTGAAACAATATAGAAAACAAAAAAAGTTGAGGAGCAAGAGCTGTGACCCAAAGATACCAGAAGCCTGGTAAGACTGGGAAAGTGTTCTAATTGACACAAGGTGCCTAAATGTTTATGTTAATATTAACCTCTTAGAATAAAACCTCAACTCTGCAAATGTCACTGCTTTCTAAGGTTCAGAGAAGTTCAACACACAAAAAAGTAGATTCTCTGTAGAAATAAAAGGAATTATAAATTAACTCTGATTGAAGAACCTTTTTCCCTGCCTTTAAAATTGCTGAAGCTCCTCCCTTCAAGGAACTACAGTGGGCTTCCTGTCCTTCACTTGATGTGATATTAATTATATACCTGTCAGCCTACCTACTCTATTTAGAAGGCAAGTTGCACATTTTCCAACAACCCACCACTTAGTTCTCTTCCAATTTTTAAATAGTGCTGACTGGTACTTTTTAATTAAGATTTGACAGTTGAAATTTGCATTCCAAAAGCATACTGAGTTCTCTGGAACAAGATTGCCTATTTTGTTCTACACTGGTGAACATAAACGTGTATGCGTGCACGCGCACTCACATACACACACACACACACAGTCCAGACATTCTTAAGCCACTTTGTTGAATGTACAAACAGGCTTTCCCCTGCCTGAGTCTTCAATAGCAAAAGTTCTGCAGACTAATGGCAATTTGACCTTTAAACCACTGTAAATTGGCATTTGCAATTTGATGTTGTAATACAGTGTAATTTGGAATAGTAGGAAATTTGTGTGTTAAAATACTTGTTCTTGTCCTAGTCATTATTAATTTATATTAACTACAAGTTCAGCTTACTGAACTTTATGTTCATAACTCTGTAGCTAATGCTGAGATTTTGATATGTATTAAGTGCCAGAGACTAATAAATAGAAACCTAAACTTGTAGTTTACAGAAGAAAAACCCAGGCCCTTGGAAAATTATGTTAAAGCCAGTTATTATTTGCCATAACTATGTTTTTAAATACCATTTCTTCTAGAAAAAAAGCTTACTTTATTTACATCAAAGAACTTGTTTTCTAGATATTTTAATAGCAGATAAAATAAACATCAATTTTCAGATTCACTACTTCCATTAATGCTGACAGAAGAAATGACATTTTTAAAGCCTATAGGATTTTAAAATATTTTCTACTATATAAATAAAAAATATCATAATATATATCATAAGCATTATGCTGCTGCAAATGACAATTTAACATATTTTGGGAAGCACATTTGTGTTAGTTACCACCAAAGGAATTAATTTCTAAATTATCTGTAAATGTATAATTCTACTTATGTCTTATGGAATGTATGTGGATAAAAATAAAGTAATTAATCAAAACAACTGATTTTGAAAAGTTATTATGAAATCTAGTTATCTCAAATTACAAAACCTCCCTTCGGTCCCAGTCTACTAGATATCAGTAATGGGAGGAAAGGTAATTTGGATAGAGGAGGAGTCTTTGTTTCCTAAAATATCTATCAACCTCACTTAACCACATCAAGGAATATTGTACAATATAGGACAAAACAAGTTTCTTAGGTGCCCCTTTCTAATACAATCATCAAACCTAAGTATTTTCCAACACTGAAATTTTTAACATACTTCTGAATGATGAAACTCTCTAAAGCATTGTAAAAGGTTGCAAAGCCTACACAACATAATTTCAAAAAGTCCAGAATACATTACAAAAAATGTTGACACATGAAGAGCAAGAGGTGTTTTACCAATTCTCTGAGAAAAAGTCAATCAACAGATGCTAACCCTTAGATAATACAAATGGGGAATTATCAGTATACTAGCCTGCTACGGCTCTCCTAACAGCATGGGCAGACTAAGCAACAGTTTATTTACTCACAGCTCCAGAGCCTACAAGTCCAAGATCAAGGTGCTGTCAAAATTAGTGTCTAGACATCTCTTCTTGGCTTATAGACGGCTGGTTTTCACAAATGCTTTTTCTTCTGTGTGCATGCAGAGACATAGAAATTACTGGTCTGTTCCTATTAATTACCAGGACACCAGTCCTATCAGAGTAGGGCCCCCACCCTTAAGATTTTGTTTAACTTAATTACTTCCCTGAAGGCACTATTCCTAAACAAAGTCACATGGGGGGTGGGGGTTAGGGTTTCAACAGGTGAACTTTGGGGGAACACAATTTAGTCCACAACAATTAGACAAAACCTTTAAAGCAGCTATAAAAGCTATACTTCATGAAGTAAAGGAAAATATATTTGAAACATTGGGAAAAATAGATGTTCTTAAAGGAATAAAAATTATTTGAAAAGGAACCAATCAGAAATTTTAGCACTGAAAAGAGCAATTTCTTATATAACAAAACAAAAAATTATTTAAGTATGGGTTTAAATAACAGAATGGGACTGACAAAGGAAACTCACCATGAAACTGAAAGTAGGTCAATATAAATTGTCCAATCTGAAGAATGGAGAAAACAATGGAAAGTAAAGCAAGCCAAGGAACTATAGCAACATTAATGTCCCAGAATAAAAGGATAAATTGGTGTACATAAAAATGTGTGAAGAAGTTATGTTTGAAAACATTTTAAACTTGAAGTATCTACATTTAAAGGTTCAAGAAAATCAAAAAATATAAAACAAGATATAATAGAATAAAATTTGCTCAGATACTTCAAATTCAAACACTGAAGGGAACCTGGGTGGCTCAGTCATTTAAGCATACAACTCTTGGGGCACCTGGGTGGCTTAGTCGGTTAAGCGTCCGACTTTCGCTTAGGTCATGATCTCGCGGTTCGTGGGTTCGAGCCCCGCGTCGGGCTCTGTGCTGACTGCCAGCTCAGAGCCTGGAGCCTGTTTCAGTCTGCGACTCCCTCTCTCTCTGACCCTCCCCTGCTCATGCTGTCTCTCTCTCTTTCTCTCCTAGAAGTGGATAAAACATTTTAAAAAATTAGAAAAAAAAAAAAGCATACAACTCTTGGTTTGGGCTCAGTTTGCACACAACATTAGGTCCTGTGAAGACAGTGCAGAGCCTGTTTGGGATTGGGTCCTCTTTCTCCTCCTCTCTCTGCCCCCCTCCCCTGCTTGCCCACTGTGTGTCTGTCTCTCTCTCTCTAAATAAATAAATAAATAAATAAACTTAAAATGTTTTTAATAAAAAAATAAATTCAAACACTGAAAAACAAAGATAAAGAAAAATATTTTTTCCTATTTTTTAAATGTTTTTATTTATTTCTGAGAGAGAGAGAGAGAGACAGCGTGAGCAGGGGAGGGTCAGAGAGAGAGGGAGACACAGAATCTGAAGCAGGCTCCAGGCTCTGAGCTAGCTGTCAGCACAGAGCCAGAAGTGAGGATCGAACTCACAAACCGTGAGATCATGACCTTAGCCGAAGTCGGATACTTAACTGACTGAGCCACCCAGGTGACCCTAAGAAAAATATCTTGAAAGCACTTAGATAAAAGCAATATATTACATATGGGGGACGACAGCTTTAAAACTATCGATTTCTTTCCAAAAACCTAGAATTGAAGTAATAACATCTTTAAAGTACTGGGAAAAAGCTGTTAACCAGGATTCTATACTCAAAAATAATATATTTTTGGAATGAAGGAAAAAAATCAAGCCACCCTCAGGTAACAGAAAAATTAAGAGAACATTTAGCCAGTAGACTTGCTCTAAAAGAAATATTAAAGAAAGTTCTTCACACTGAAACTAGATGATGCAAGAGAGAAACAAAGACTATCAAAAATGAAAGGCAAGCAAGATAAATGCTTATATCTGAATAAGTATTAAAGTCTATTTTCTCCTCTTAAGTTCTTTAAGATATGTATGAGTTCAGAATGTATAAATATTAACACTTTCTTGTAACATTTTTTAAGTGTGTAAGGGGAATACATATGATAATTATAACATGAGGATGTTAGGAAACCTAGATTATAAGGCATCTATAGTTTATTGATACAATTGATAAAACGTTAACTCTAAATAAATTGTGGAAACTTAAACCTGTATATTGTAATTCATCAATCAGTGACAAAAATAGATATAGCCAAAAACTAATAAAAAAATTAAAATGTACAAAAACACTCAAATTTTCAGGAATAAGTTAGAAAAAGGAAAACAGAACCACTAAAATTGGAGTTAACAGAAAAGAAGTAAAATTTTAAATTGTATTAAGAATTAAATTAAATATAAGTGTTCTGAATAAAATAAGTAAAATAGAGATTGTCAGGTTGGATTAAAAACATGTATACATATAGATAAATCTACTTTAAAAGATAATTAAATATTAAGATAATAAAGTGAATACATCATTAAAACAATAATCAAAAGAAAGTTGGAATGACTAGATTAATATCAAATAAAGGAGATTTCCACACAGGGAATATATACGGCAATAAAGAAGTACCTTGCATACTGATAAAGGGTTCACTATAACAAGAAGACACAATAATCCTGAATGTCTGTGTACCTAGCAACAGAGTTTCAAAATACATGAAACCAAAAGAACTGAAGGGGAAAATACACGCTTTTCTTGGCAATAGATAGAACAAGTTGAGAGAACACCAGTCAGGATAAAAACACATAAACAGCATGATCAGCTACCTTGACCTCATCATTGCTTATAGAACATTCTACCCACAGAATATACCTAATTTTCAAGGGCTCCTGGAATACTTACCAACACTGACAATACTCTGGGCCATAATCCAAACCTGAACAAATGTAAAAGAACTGAAATTATGCAAAGTATATTCTCTGACCATCACATAATTTATCTAGAAATCAGTAATATAATACAGTGGACATTTTCCAAGTATTTAGAAATTAAAACGTACACTCCTAAATAACTCAAGTGTCTAATAGAAAGCCTCAAAGGAAATTAGAAAATATTTTGAACTAAAATAAAATGAGACTAGAACATATCAAAATGTGTAGGAAGCAGCTAAAGCAAGTGCTTAATGAGATGTGTATCGCATTAAGTGCTTGTATTAGAAAAGAAGATAGGTCTCAAATCAATAATTTAAACTTGAGAAAATAGATGACAGATTAAATACAAAGCAAGCAGAAGGGAGAACAGAAAATAATATAATTAAAAACTAAAAAAAAAAAAAAGAAAATCAATGAAACCAAACCATTTTTTAAAAAATTGATAAAATTCATAAACCTCTAGCCAGAATGACAAAGAAAAAAAAATGAGAGAAAACACCAATGACCAATTTTAGGAATGAAAGCGGGAATGTCAAAAAAGATCCTATAGGCATTAGAAAGGTGTTTAGGAAACACTAAGAACCATTCCATGACCATTATTTCACATAAACAAACAGCTCCTTTAAGGACAAAATCTATAAAACTCATTCTAAGAAAGATTTATAATATGAATAATCCTACACTTACTGAGTAAAATGAATTTGTACTTAAAAACACTCCAACAAAGAAAATTCCTAGATGATTTTACTTGCAATTCTGCCACACACTTAAGGAAAAGATAATACTAATTATGCCAAACTCACCCAGAAAACCGAAAAGAAATAAACATTTTCTAAATTATTTTAGGAAGCCAGGATTTTCCTGACCCAAAATCAGCCTTGATGTTACAATTAAAGTAAGGACACTAACTATATACCCAAACCTCTCATGAATAAAAAGGCAAATTTCCTCAACCTAGTATTAGCAAATGATCCACCAAACATGACCAAATGGGGCTCTCCCAGGAAAGTGAGATTGTTTCAAACTCAATCAATGTAACTCACCTTACAAATAAATTAATATATATTTATAATCATTTCATTATACAGAAATAACATTTAACAAAATCCATTCATGGTAACACACACACTTAATAAAATAAGAATGGAAGAGATTTCCTTAATCTTATAAAATACATCCTCAGTAATTTCAAAAGTTATATGCACCCTTATTGCATTGTTTACAATAGCCAAACTACAGAATCAGCCCAAAGTGTCTATTGATAGAGGAATGGAATAGATAAAGATGACATGGGATACACACACACACTATGGAGTATTATTCAGTCATAAAAAAAAAAACAAAAAACAAAAAACAGTGAAATCCTGCCATTTGCAACAACATGGGTGGAAGTAGAGGGTATGCTAAGTGAAATGAGTCAGCCAGAGAAAGACAAATACCATATGATTTGACTCACATGTGGAATTTAAGAAACAAAATAAGCAAGCAAAAAAGAAGAGAGAGTAAACAAAAAACACTCTTATCTATAGATAACAAGTTGATGGTTACAGACGAGAGGTGGGGGGTATGGGTGAAATATGTGATGAAGATTAAGACTGCACTTATGATGATGGGCACTGAGTAAGGTATAGAATCACTGAATCACTATAGTGCACACCTGAAACTAATATAGCACTGTATAACTGTGCTAACATACCACTGTATGTTCACTGGAATTTTAAAGAAAAACACACATCAAAACATCTAGTAGCTAATATGATGTTTAATAAATGTTGAATGCTATCCCCCTATGACAAAGAATAAGGCAAAGATATACAGTTGTTTGATTTGTTTGTTTGATTTTGTTTTTGTTTTTTTTAGAGAGAGAGAGAGCACGAGAAGGGGAAGAACAGAGAGAGAAGGAGAAGAATTTTAAGCAGGCTCCACACTCAGCATGAATCCTGGTATGGGGCTCCACATGAAGCCTGGAGCCCCATGCAGAGCTTGATCTCATAACTGCAAGATCATGACCTGAGCTGAAATCTAGAGTCAGAAGTTTAGGGACTGAGCCATCCAGGTGCCCCAGCAAGGTTATCCTTTTTCATCATCTCTAGTCAACATCTCACTGCCAGTATTAGCCATGCATTAAGACAACAAAAAAAATGAAAATGCAGGCAGTTTCCACAGGGAGAAATAAAAACATCTTTATTTGTGGCTCACATGATTATCTATACAGAAAATCCCACGGAATCTACCAAAAAAACAAACAAAAAGCACCTCATAGAATAATATGTCTAGGTTGCAAGATTTAAGACATATATAGACAAATTGTTTTTCTATATACTTGCAATAAACAATTTGAAATTGAACTTAAAGAAAGCATACAACTTAAAATAGCACCAAAACAATGAAGTACTTGGCTATGAATCTAACATAATATGTGCCAGATATGAATACTAGAAACAACAAAGTAAAGGTAAAGATTTCAAAGGCAAGCAAATTGAGAGACTTATTATTCATGGTTTGTAAGACATCATATTTTTAGGATGTTAATTTCCTTTATTAGTGTTCTCCAAAGAAATGAAATCAATAATGTGTGTGTGTGCGCGCGCGCGTGTGGAGAGAGAAAGAGAGAGATTGAGATTTATTTTAAGTTGACTCATGCAAGTACAGAGGCTGGCAAACTGAAAATCTACAAGGTGGATAGGTACTCTGGAGATCCAGGGAAAGTCCAAGGTTGCAGTTTCAGTCCAAAGACTGACTGCAGAATTCCTTCTTGCTTAGGGGAATTCATGTTTTTGTTTACTCAGGCCTTTACCTAATTAGATGAGGCCAATCTACAATTGGAGAACAATTTGCTTTACTCAAAGTCCACCAATTTAAATTTTAATCTCACCCAAAAACATCTTCACAAAAACATCCAAAATAATAAAATGATGTTTGACAGGGTGCCAGGGTGGCTCAGTCAGTGAAGTGTCCAACTTTGGCTCAGGTCATGATCTCTCGGTTCTCAGGTCATGATCTCCCTATGTCTGGCTCTGTGCTGATAGCTTACAGCCTAGAATCTGCTTTGGATTCTGTGTCTCCCTCTCTCTATACGCCTTCCTGCTTGCGCTCTGTCTGTCTCTCTCAAAAATAAACATTAAAAAAAATTTTAATGACATTTGACAAAATATCTAGATATGATGGCCCAGCCAAGATGACACATATAATTAGGCACCACATCACCCAAACTGGTCTACAGATTTCAAACAATTCCAATCATTATCTAGGGAGTCTTTTTCATTGTGAGGTGGCATAAAATGATTATAAAATTGATTTGGAAAAGCAAAGATCCTAGAATATTTAAAATAACTTTAAAAATAAATATTTTGGAAAACTTAACTACCCTATTTAAGATTGAATATTACAATATTCACAATTAGGATAGTGTGGCATTTGCAGAAGTCTAGATACATACTGAAATGAGAGAGAACAGAGTCCAGCCATAGACCCACACATACAGGGTTAATTGATTATTAATAAAAAAATGGCAGTTTAATGGAGAAAGGATAATCTTTTCGACAAATTTCGCTGGACCAATTTGACAGCTATGTGAGAAAGAAAGAAAAAGAAAGGAGGGAAGGAAGGAAAGGGAGAGGGAGGGAGGAAGAAATGAAGGAAGGAAGGGAAAAAAAGAAAGAAAAGAAAAGAAAAGAAAGAAAAGAAAAGAAAAGAAAGAAAAGAAAGAAAGAAAGAAAGAAAGAAAGAAAGAAGGAAAGAAGGAAGGAAGGAAGGAAGGAAGGAAGGAAGGAAGGAAGGAAGG